>NC_050097.1:104587617-104890647 GCF_902167145.1 Zea mays
AGCACCTAATGAACGACACCTCGGGACTTCGCTTTCATTCAACCAAACCTCCAGGGATTTCTCTCCCCACAAGCACACAATAACATACACACGATTAGCATCTAATTAATCGGCGTCGAATACATGTACAGGAGAGGAATAAACACAAGGAAAACAACGGGTCCTCAGCGGGATTCGACGAGGTCACAACTAGGGCAGCACGGATCGAGGTGGAGCTCGCTGTGAACTGAGCAGCCTAGTTCGGCGTCGGACAGAGGTGAACTGAGCAGCGGCGCGACACAGGGATCTTGAGGTGCGGGTTCAGGCGTCCATGGCCGAACGGCGGATTAGTCTAAATAGATATTTTCTATTTTCCATTGTTTTTTATTTTCTTTCTCTTTTCAATAAAGCGTAAAGATAAACACAGATTCTGGAATTGGGGTTTAAAAGTGACAACAAAGGGTTAATTGAAAACAATATTGGACACAATATTTAGACAGGATTTGATTCGGTGAATATTCTTGGTGTCAGATGAATTCTTACCCTTTATTTATATTTGAAGATTTATATCGAGGCAAGGAAGACACGAACCAAATCAGATCAGCTTCGATATTGTAGACTGTATTAGATCTGGTTGAATTCAGATAAATATCACCCGCCATCGAAACCCATGATTCTCTGACGTGAATAACATACTGCAAGAACAATCCCAAATGTAAGCCTCGCACATGAATTTTCTCCAATAACGTGCGCGGTCGGATTATAAAGTTTAGACACACTCTAAATTTATTTTCACCACTCGGGTGATTCTCACAGTACAGAACTCGACGTTTCGGGAGTTTCTTAAATTTCAAACTTCATAAAATATTTAGAATAGTCCAAATAGATAGAAATGCAGGTGACACATGAGATAGTGTTTTAGACGAGATGTCAATAGACCAAACCAAACGACATCAGAGTCGATATATTAAGACTTTGCTTAATTTGATTCGATTCGAAATCCGATAATTTTATCCTCAATCTGAATAGGGAAATAGATTAATTATGAATACTCAATATCAGCTCTAATTATCTCGGATTTTTAAATATGAAAGCGAATCGGATAACTGTTGTTTTGGTTTCATTTAGTTCAAGTTTGATTTATTCTAAACAGTCCACCCATAATATTATCGCTACAGAGTTTGTAGAGATCGCTCAAACAAGAGCGAAATAATTAGGTGACATTTCTAATTCGCCTTAACCAATTAGTTTTAATTTGCATTCGTTTCGGTTAAATTTAGACGAATTTTTGCCCTCTATCCGAACATTCGACTAGAGAGCAATTCGGTTAATAACTCTACGCCTTATATTTTTTTGGACATGAACATGGTCGAAATTATAAACTCGAATTATTTCTGAAATCGCATTCACGCTCTCGACTAGTCTAAACAGCACCGGACTCGTCATTTTTTAAGGTTACTAAAGTCCGAACTTCGTGAAATATTTTTGGACAGTCCCGATAGTCGAAGGCAGACGATATCGAAATCATGATGGGTGAAGATGATTAGAATTTGGTGACCATTACATTCACCGCTATCATGTGTTAAAGTCCACACTCGCGGTCGAACAGAAGATAAAGACCTAGGGTGTTACAACATATCCAAAGTATCGATAACCCATCACAGGGTGAGGCAAGAATGACCCAATCAGGATAGTAGACAAGCTCTCAGCACCAGTCTTCGCAAAGCACATTTCGACCACCTGCTTCGAGAGGAAGGGGATGACGACGCTTTGGTGGTAGATTTGGTGCACCTCCAAGTAAGCCATTCTGTCTATTTTGTGGTGAGGACAAAGGCCACACTATAAGGACATGTCACCACACCATCAACAAGCAGAAAGAGCTTATGTCGTCAGCTGCTCAACCTTGCCAGATGAAAAAGGTGTTCAGTACATGTTCATACCATTCACCCTACGTCCCATAGTACATGCAAGCTCAGCCACAAGAACAAAGGCCAAGTCTGCCTTCAGCTTCAAATGCCTCAAGTAACCCACTACTGAGTGCATGGTCACCGGCTGCCTCATTCATCCTAGGACCGCCTCCCTATGATCAAGTCCCTGCCAACCAGCCCAAATTCCCAAGGCAAGACATGCAACAAAGGGACATAAGGGAGGGGTCCGAAACCTGCATTGTCAATAGTATGGTCCCGGAGACGAAGCATATATATTCAGAACCCTAAGGGGCTGGGTAAGTGACCTCGAAGTTATCAGGAAGCTACCTTTATATCTTCCCATTTACTTTTGCACGTCTTTTCATCATTTTTATATGTCAATACAATAATGATCCAGTATCTTTGTGCCCAACAACATGAATGGTGAAAAGCCCTAAAGTAGTTCCTAAGGGAATGCGAAGCTATGTTTTATTTCACCTAAGTAATGGTGAAAAACTCTGAAATCATTCTTAACGAAATGCAGAGCTATGTTTTATTTCACCTAAGTAATGGTGAAAAGCTCCAAAGTCGTTCCTAAGGGAATGCAAAGCTATGTTTTATTTCACCTAAGTAATGGTGAAAAGCTCCAAAGTCGTTCCTAAGGGAATGCAGAGCTATGTTTTATTTCACCTAAGTAATGGTGAAAAGCTCCAAAGTTGTTCATAAGGGAATGCAGAGCTATGTTTTGTTTCACCTAAGTAATTGTGAAAAGCTCCAAGGTCCAGAGTTATGCTTTATTCGAAGGAATAACGGAAAAATGCTGAAGTGTTTTCTTTTGATATATGTGAAAAGGAGGGAAGCTATTTTTTGCCTTTGGCTCAAAAACAATTGATTAAAAGTTTCGCACATCTAAAAAAGGAAAAAGGAACAAAAAGTGAAACGTAAATGCAAATATATTACAAAACAAGCCGAAGAAGCTTCAAAAGGAGTTTTAAGCTTCAAAATATTACCATGAAAACAACATTGTTCTCTACAATAAATTAGTACCCTGGATCGCTTCGCATGGATTCTTCATAAATTTGTTCACAGATCTGCAAGATCTCATCATCTTTAGCTTTCTCTATGGCTCTAGTTGTGATGGCTTCAGCTTCTGCAACGGCATCTCTGACTTCAGCTTCAATATGTTTCACTTCAATCACAACATGTGAAATAGAAAATTTTCAATAAGGGTTAGAAAGCAGTTATTCGATACAAAGTTCATTAGAATTTTGAGAAAAAATGGTAAGTTAAATACCTTTGGATTTTTGCCTTGAAGCTTTTTCTGATATCCATAGCCTTTTCGGCTGCTTGCCTTGCATGTAGCAATTGTTTGTAGATTAGCACAAGCATAACACGCGAAAGTAGAACACAAATATGACGAAGCATGTACCTTTTCCCAATTCTTTATGGATTCTTCGATGCTTAGCTCTTTTCCACCCCTCCTCAAGATCTCAGATAGAAATTTCTTTGACCATTCCAAAGCCTCAAGGGTTGCGATGCGATTTTTCTGTTCAGCATTTGAAGTTTGAGCCTTTGGACTTCGGTCCGGCTCTCAATAAAGTCTTTCTCCAATATCTTAAGAGATTTTTGTTTTTCAACACAGTCAAAATGAAGCCTAGATACTTCGGATTTAAGCTTCAGGATTTCTATCTACACAGCTTCACTCTCAACTTTCTTCTTGTTTTTCGAAGCTTTGTTTAGGATCAAGCCCTATGAAGTTATAAAGGATGAGCTCTTTTGTCAAAATAACCCGAAGCTAAAAAACAAAGGTTAACAAAATTACCTTAAGGTGAGTATGGGTCAAGCAGTCAGAAAAGTCTTCTTCAGACATCGTTGGCAACATTGCTTTTAGCTTTGGGAAGCCAACATTATCTGCCATGTAGCAGCACACATATGTGCCCTTGCTGTTCGGGCAGAAGTATAGGTAATCGTCTTCGCTGTCCCCAAAAATGGTGGACCCTAAAGGGTACCTCATTTGTTTTGCGAAGTGAATAGCTTCGGCTAGTTGCTTCGCCCCCATCACCTTCCCTGCCGGCCACCAAGGGTTTGGTCGAAATCCCTTCTCCGAGTCAAGTGTCATCTTCAATAGCCTTCTTAGCTTTCTCCTCCGCCAGAGTAGGCATAGAGGAACCCTTGTCTTTGACTTCTATGGCTGCCAAAGGAGTTTTCCACTGCAGTAGTTTGTCCAAGTTCTGCCCCAATCGGGCTAGTTTCTTCTATAGAGGGGGCGTGGGGGTCTTCGACAGCAGTTCTATGTCGGTGGTATCCTTCTTAGATTCTTCGAAAAAGTCAAAAAATGAGTTCATTATTGGAGCTATTCGCTCCCCGTCATCCTCTTCTTGGTCACTTTCTGAAAGCCTCTCTAAGGTATTAATCCTCTAGGCTATCAAGTCAATAGCCTCTTCAATTTTTGCTTCTACGGCCCCCATAGGAGGGAGCTCCTCGATCTCAACTTCAACACTGGCTTTGCACCCTGGCTTCGGGTGCAGCCTAATTTTTTTTAAAAATACACAAAACTAATAAAACAAAAGCCATAATAGTTATACCAAAAATCAAAAGAAAATCTTATCTATCGGAATTTCCTCCAAAGCCTAGTCACCTTCTTCCTCTTCTTCGAGTCCTGAGCCATGACAAGATAATCTAGATAGAAGAAACTGATGGCATCAAAAACATGGTTTAGTCGACGTCTCTTTCGGGCCCCGAAGGGCTGCTCCAGAGCCTCGGCCTTCGATTTGCTAAAAATTGCCAAGAATTTTATTGCATTTTGCTTCAACATAATCCAGCCAACCATCGCTAGGCTCTTCAAACTCATCTTTGAACCTATATTTAACACCTTGAATTTTGTGGTATAAAAATTTATTTGCTCTATACTCAGAATTCAGGTGTTACTCTCTCTTTTCCTTGCTTTTCTTTTCTCTTTACTAAAATAATGGAGAGTTATTTTGTTATATATTAGCGAAAGCCGAGTGAAGTGAGCCCTGAAGGTCATTTGGTTGTTGCATCAATGTTGTTGCATAGTGTTTCTAAGTGCAAAAGTTGTTTGAAACATGTTAATATAACTTGTAAAAGTTTTCGGTAAATTTTCATATTTTTCTGAATATTTTTCTATTTTCTTAGAACCGAAATCTATTTATTTGAGGTACTTAAAACATTTTCAAAAGCTCTAAATATATTGTTTGAGTTCATTAGGTGCCAAATCATGTCTAGCAATTTTTCTAGAATTTTTGGAGCTTTCGAGATATTTTTCGGACGATAAATAAGATTTCAGCCTGTTGGGGTTGTGCTTCGGTGCGCCGAAGGTCTCACACGAAGAAGCAGCTTCGGCTGAAGTCGTCTCCAAGAGATGGCCGAAGGTCCCTTTTCATGGAGCTTCGGCGTTTTAAACCGACATAGAGATAGAATGACCTTTTTATACATATAGGTCTGAGTCAATGCTGTAAACTTTCGCAAGGGACATAATTGTAATTTGTCACAGGCTGCGACCTGTGCCTATAAATAGATGAACAGTACCTCTGTACTGTTCACGTGAACCTGTCATTTGCTTTCACATCACGCTTGTACTTTTGCCTTCTGCAGGACCGAAGGTACATTTGTAATTCAAAGTCATTTATATTCATTAATACAAGTAGAGATAATTCTATGACAATATTTAAATGTTTATTTCATATTCTATAATTTATGTGAATGCTTCATTCTTCGTTGTCATGCTTACGAAGGTATGTCCTTCGTAACCTTCGTCCGAGATGCTTTATATCCCGAAGGGATATATTGTTATGGAGGACGAAGGACCTTAACACTTAACATTTTTTGTGTTGCCTTGTTCTTAATTCTTAGCATTTGAGAACAAGTCCCCAACATTGGCGCCCACCTCCGGTCAACTCACTTCCACCTTTCTGAGCTGATGGCTTCGTTCAACACCCAAGCTGGAGCTGCTTCGGCTTCGAAGCTGGTGCTCCCGATAACAGGCGGTTCTTGCTCAGAGCCAGCTAACAAAAAGCAGAAGAAGGAGGCTCAGAGAAGGGTGCAGCATGTTGGAGTGCAGGGACCCTTCATTAAGTCAAAATGGTCTCACATTCCAATTACCTTCTCTCAGGAAGATCTTCAGCTCAAGGACTATCCTCACAATGATGCTATGGTCATTTCTTGTGTGATCAAAGGGTTTCTGGTTCACAATGTCCTAGTTGACACAGGCAGTGCAGCTGACATTATATTTGCCAAAGCCTTCAGACAGATGCAAGAACCTGAAGACAAGATTCATGATGCTACGCACCCTCTTTGTGGCTTCGGAGGGCGGCAGATTGTGGCACTCGGGAAGATTACCATGCCGGTAACCTTCGGATTTGTTAATAACACAAGGACTGAGCAAATTGTGTTTGATATTGTTGACATGGAATACCCCTACAACGCCATCATTGGTCGTGGTACCCTAAATGCTTTTGAAGCAATTCTTCACCCAGCTTATCTCTGCATGAAGATACCTTCGGACCAAGGGCCTATTGCTATTCATGGGAGTCAGGAAGCTGCCAGAAGGGCCGAAGGAAGCTGGACTGATTCCAAGGCAATCCATAATATAGATGGAGTTGAAGCTTGTGAACAGTACAAGTTCAGGAGGGAAAAGGCAGCTTCGGCTGATCAGCCGAAGCCCATGCTGCTGTGTGAGGATATAGCAGAGCAGAAGGTGCTATTGGGCTCGCAATTATCTGAAGATCAAGAGAAAACCTTGATAAGGTTTTTATTCAACAATAAAGATGTTTTTGCATGGTCAGCCAATGATCTTTGTGGAGTGAATCGGGATGTTATTGAACATTCGCTCAATGTTGACCCATCCTTCAGACCCCGCAAACAGAGGCTTCGGAAAATGTCTGATGACAAGGCCGAAGGGGCTCGCAACGAAGTAAAAAGACTCCTAAGTGCAGGAGTTATCAGAGAAGTGAAGTATCCAGAATGGCTAGCTAACACTGTTATGGTGAAGAAGGCCAATGGAAAGTGGAGAATGTGTATTGATTTCACAGATCTCAACAAGGCTTGTCCGAAGGATGAGTTCCCGCTGCCAAGGATAGACTCTTTAGTTGATGCAGCAGCTTCTTCGGAACTCATGAGTCTCCTGGATTGTTACTCAGGCTATCATCAAATCTGGATGAAAAAGGAGGATGAGCCGAAGACTAGTTTCATAACCCCAAGTGGTACATATTGCTATCTTCGGATGCCTGAGGGGCTTAAGAATGCTGGAGGGAGTTTCAGCAGGATGACTGCGAAGGTTCTCCAATCTCAGATAGGCAGAAATGTGTTGACCTATGTTGATGACATTATTGTAAAAAGCACGAAGCAAGAAGACCATATTGCTGATCTGCAGGAGACCTTCGCCAGCTTCAGACAAGCTGGTCTGAAGCTGAATCCAGAAAAATGTGTCTTCGGAGTAAAGAAGGGTAAGTTCCTTGGATGCTTGGTTTCAACAAAGGGAATTGAAGCTAACCCAAATAAAATTGAAGCTATACTTCGAATGGAGCCACCAACCACAAGAAAGGGGGCCCAAAAATTGACAGGAAGACTGGCATCTCTTAACAGATTTATATCCAGATCAGCGGAAAGAAATCTACCCTTCTTCGAGGTGCTAAAATCAGCTGAAGTCTTTCAATGGGGCCCAGCTCAACAAAAAGCTTTCGAAGAACTCAAGCAATACCTGATAGATCTAACAACATTAACTCCACCAATGCCAGGGGCTCCTCTGTTGTTGTATGTGGCAGCTTCGCACTCAGCAGTAAGTGCGGCGCTTGTGCAGGAGAAGTTTGATGGACAAATCAAGAAGCAGGTCCCAGTATATTTTGTATCTGAGGTCCTTAGTGTCTCAAAGAAAAATTATACAGAACTGGAGAAGGTGTTGTATGCCGTTCTAATGGCATCTAGGAAGCTTCGGCATTATTTTCAGGCATATAATATTATTGTTCCTTCTTCGCAGCCGTTGAAAGATATCATGAGAAATAAAGAAGCTACTGGCCGAATTGGAAAATGGGCTGCGGAGCTTAATGAATTTTACATTGATTATGTGCACAGATCCTCGATCCAGTCTCAAGCATTGGCAGATTTTATTGCCGATTGGACGCCAGGGGCTCAGGGCGAAGAAGCAAATAAAGATGCCGAAGCATGGACAGTGTTTTGTGATGGCTCCTGGGGAACCTTCGGAGCAGGAGCAGCTGCTGTTTTGGTTTCACCGTCCAAGGTTAAAACTTGCTATGCAGCAAGACTGGACTTCAGCTGCACAAATAATATTGCTGAGTACGAAGCCTTGCTCCTGGGTCTTCGGAAACTAAAGGCGATGGGGATCAGGAGGGCGATCCTTAAAACTGATTCTCAGATTGTTTCGGGTCATATTGACAAAAGTTGCAAGGCTAAAGACCCGAAGCTTGAAAAATACCTAGACACAGTCCGAAGGATCGAAGCTTCCTTCGAAGGATTTTCTGTTAAGAATATCCCTCGAGGGCAAAATGAACATGCTGATTTGTTAGCCAGGTCTGCAGCACAGGGGCTGCCGCTACCTTCGGATGTATTCTTCGAAACAATAAAGGCACCTTCAGTGGAGTTACTTGAAAGAGCAGTTCTTACTATCTCTCCCGTGTACAGTGAAGATTGGAGAACTGAAATAATTTCTTACCTTCAGGGCAACTTCCTATCAGATGACGAAGCTTATAATAAAAGAATAGAGGCAAGAGCTCGTCCGTATATCATTATAGAAGGGGAGTTATACAAGCATGGAGTTTGTGCCCCGCTGCTCAAGTGCTTGTCTAGAGCCGAAGGTATAGAGTTGATGAAGGAGATACATGCAGGCCTTTGTGGATCCCACATCGGATCCAGGCCGTTACTTGGAAAAGTGTTCCGTCAAGGATTTTATTGGCCGAAGGCAGCCTCGGATGCAGCTGAGTTAGTTCAAAAGTGCGAAGGTTGTCAGAAATGTGCAAGAGATCAGAAACAACCTTCGTCTTTGACACAGCTAATACAACCCATCTGGCCATTGCAAAGGTGGGGCCTCGATTTGCTGGGCCCATTACCACCGGCTCAAGGCAATCTGAAATATGTTGTAGTTGCTGTGGAATATTTTTCCAAGTGGATTGAGGCGAAGCCATTAGCTACAATAACTTCGGCCACTGTCCAAAAATTTTTCTGGCAGAATATTGTCTGTCGCTTCGGAGTGCCGAAGGCTATAACTGTAGATAATGGAACACAATTTGACTCCGAAGAATTCAGAAATTTTTGTGATCAAATTGGCACGAAGATCCACTTTGCGTCAGTCAGGCACCCGGAGTCGAATGGGCTTGTTGAAAGGGCCAACGGCATCATAATGACAGGAATAATGAAGCTAATCTTTAATCAACCAAGGGGAAAGTGGCCAGATCAGCTTACCAAAGTGGTATGGAGCCATAACACAACAACATCAAGATCTACAGGCTTTACCCCATTTAAGTTGTTATTTGGTGACGAAGCAATAACCCCGGAAGAAGCCAAAGCTGGATCAATAAGAGTGGTAGCTTCGGCAGAATCAGGTCCCGAAGATACTTGTCTCGTGGAAAAAGATGCCTTAGAAGGGATCAGGCTTCAGGCCGTGGAGAATATCAATAAGTACCAGGCTGAAACAGTTAAATGGCGAGATAGAAAGGTCCGGCTAAAAAATATTGAGCCAGGACACTTGGTGCTTCGGAGAGTGGCCAATCCGGATACAGTGGGCAAATTGCAACTGAAATGGGAAGGGCCTTTCTTAGTAGCATCTTCGTCAAGGCCTGGTTCGTACAGACTGAAGGACATGGATGGCAATGAAATTCCAAGATCTTGGAATGCGGATGAGCTTCGGCGGTTTTATGTATAACTCGATGTAATTTTGACTTTTCTTTTCTTTTTCATGGCACCCTTTTCCTTTCTAAAAGGGGGAGAAAGGTTTTTAATGGGGCCATCTTATGTAATTTCCTTTTTAGTTTTATAAGAGCAAAATCCCCCAAAGAATGTAAATGTAAAAGCTGAGAGTGCACCATCGAGTGCCGAAACTAAAAAAGAGAAGAAGCTCCAAAGACGTCCCTAAGGGGATGCAGAGCTTACAGCGAAAAGTCAACGCTGATTCCGCCGAAAGTAAAAGGCGAAGAAGCTCCAAAGTCGTTCCTAAGGGAATGCAGAGCTTATACCGTCTAAGTAAAGGACGAAGAAGCTCCAAAGACGTCCCTAGGGGGATGCAGAGCTTACAGCGAAAAGTCAACGCTGATACTGCCTAAGTAAAAGGCAAAGATGCTCCAAAGTCGTTCCTAAGGGAATGCAGAGCTGACGTGTGTTTGCTCCTAAAAAAATGATGGATGAGTGTGGCTTCGGACATACGCTTCGGACATTCATTTGCACATTGCATCATGGCATTTGCATGCATAAGCATTCATTCATAGCATTTGTGTTCCTAAATGGTTGCTTCGGCACAGAGAAAAGTTTCGGATAAATGGTTTGTTATGTAAAAGAAAGGTTTCGAAGAAGTGGTTTTTTATGAATCGTTGTGTATAAGAGTAGCAGTCTTTTATGTTTTGCTATGTAAAAGCTTTGGCAGAAAGAAGAAGTAGTCTTTTATGTCTTGCTATGTAAAAGCTTCGGCAGAAAGAAGAAGTAGTCTTTTATGTCTTGCTATGTAAAAGCTTCGGCAGAAGGAAGAAGTAGTCTTTTATGTTTTGCTATGTAAAAGCTTCGGCAGAAAGAAGAAGTAGTTTTTTATGTTTTGCTATGTGAAGAAAAGCTTTGGCAAAAAGAGGTAGCGACCGTTTAGGCTTCGTTGTGTACGAAAAGAAGGGAAGGTGTTTTTTCGCCTTCGGCTCAAAATACTGATTTCGTCCACATCAAAGCGACTCAATCGAAGGGTAAGGATATATTACAAGGTATGTACAAAGTTCCTTGAGAACAGTTCAATTGTATTTACAAAACTTGTTACAAAAGTATCCTGAGTTTTTTCCTATAGTACATTTCTACTGATCTTCATTAAGCTTCAGCTTCGGCGACAGTTTCGGCGACATAACTTAGGCATCATCTTCACCTTCGTCATCCTACATAAATCAAAGAATCGTGAGTAAAAATCAAGTGCAAAGAAAAAGGTAAGTACGAAGTATTATCTCTTACTGGTTCAAGATGACTTCGTGCTTCATCTCCAGCCTTCTCTCGCCCGCCCTTTGTCCATACCATTTTTATAAATCTATTGGAGATACTTCGGGCGAGGTCGGGCATATCATCCAGAATTGATGAAGATAAGGTGAAATTGGGCCTGTTGACAACCTTTCCATGTTCGCAGCCGGCTTTCAGAAATGCAGCAGCAGTCCCTCGAGAAGCCACCCAGGCACAGAAGTCACCATGCCCAGCTATGACTTCGTCGAGCTCGTCAATTTCCCCCTCAATGTGTTCGAAGGTTTGTGGTAGGTCTTCAGCTGAGGGGGTAAATTTTTCGCTGCTAGCTCCAACTGAATGAAAAATCTTTCTTAGTCGCTGAATGCACTTGTTGCTAAATTCTAGGCATTTTTCTTGAAGATTTGTCAGTAGTTTTCTCAAATCCGAATTTTGCTGAGCTTCGGCTTCAAGTTTTGCATTGAGATCTTGTTTCTCTTGTTCGAACTGCTCAGACTGGCGGAGAAGCTTCGTGTTCAGTTCTAATATTTTTGCTTCAGCTTCCGCCAGTAAACCTTCGGCTGCCTGGAGTTCAAAGTTCTTTTTCTCAAAAGCATCTGATTGCTCCTTTATTTTGTTTTCCAAATTTCCAATTATAACTTCATGCTTTTTATCTTCAAGATCTTGCTGCATTTGCAAGGCTTTGCACAATAGCATACTCTACACAAACACAACCTTCATCAGACATGTTTTTGTTAGGAGCAATAAAAGTTAGGGGACAAGTCATCTACCTTGAAGTTGGAGTAAAACAAACTACCAACGACATGCTGTCGTCGGTAGCGGCTGATATCTGCTTCTAGCTTCGGAAATCCAATACTCTTGGACAGAGTACTAATAACTCTGGCCCCTGTTTGGTCCCGAATACACTCTAATTTCTCATCATCAACACCTCCGAAGAGGAGTGCCCCAGGTTTGTATCCGCAGGATTGGGCATACTCTTTAAGCTCTTCTATTTCAGCTTTTGTTAGATGTTCTCCAACTAAGTTTTGGAACGCGAAGGTTTCGTTTTTTGAAGCTTCGTCAGCAATTTCTTTTCCTTTCTTTGACGCTACGGTCACAGTTTCTCCGGCAGCAGTAGCAGTTTCTTCTGCAGCCATGTCTAGCAGCATTTGGTCAATATGTTCAATTGTGCTCTCTAAATTAAAATCTTCAGCTGAGGTAACTTTGGCGGCTGCGGCCTCCGAAGGTGCAATTTCAATATCTGCTCCCTCTGCAGCCGCTCGTGTTTTTTGGGCCGAAGCTCTTGGCGGCGTTTTGTCAATTACCTCTGTCACGGTAATGATTCTTTGTCTCTTTGCCTTGATTGTTTTCCTTGATTTCTCGGGCTCCTTGTCCTTCTGAAAAAACTTTGTCAGTTGAGGACCCAGTGGACTTAGCTTTGCAGGTAAGGATTCAGTCATTACCTTCAGAATTTCCCCAACAACAGCAGCAGAGGGCGATGCGGGGGTTTCTTCTGCTTCGGATATTTGTTGCTTCGGAGAAGAAGTTTTCTTTTTCTTCTGAATTTTCTTCTTTATTGGTTCTTTTTCACCTTCATCTAAGGCTTCAGTTGCCCTTTTCCTTTTTTGGCCCCTGGCACCTTTGTTCAGATCTTCGTAGTCTGGGTATTCGAAGCCCAGGGCGTCCAATACTCGATTCAGCCTTCGTTTTGGACGGCTGCCGAAGGCTGCAGTCATCAATTGATCTTCTTTCTTGGAATAATTACCAAGTATTTCGTTGCACATCACTTCAATCGTATCTAGCCACTCTTGGCAAGGAGTTTTAAAGAATTTCTTAAATTTGAAGTAGTAAGGCAAGCGTACAAGTTCACCCTTTTTCTTTTCCCCCTCCAGCTTCGGCATTTCCCACTCTTTTACACTAGGGAAAACTTTGAAAGCCAAGAATTCCTGGACCAGGTCCCTTGTACTGATATTTTCTGCAATTATTTTGAATTCATACATTGCTTTTTGAGTTGGACCCTCTGGTAACATGTGGCACTGGGGGCGGGTTTCTCCGAAGGTCAGTTCCAGTGGGCTTTGCACAAGCTTCTCTTTATCATCATCAACCTTAACATAGAACCATTCCGATTTCCACCCTGCTGCCCATTTGCTTCGGTAGCTGATCACAGGACACTTTGTAGTTTTCCGATAAGCAAAATTATAGCAACCAAAGTTGTCATGTAATCCATCCTTTCTAGCCTTTGTCTGATAGTGCAGTTCATGAACTCGGCAAAAGCTGTCCGCAAACGGTTCCACCGCCTGGCTTCGGAGTGCCCAAATATAAACACTAAGCCTAACGATAGCGTTAGGGGTTAGCTGGTGAAAATAGATTCCAAAATTATTCAATATCTCTGCAATAATCCCATGAAGGGGGAATCTCAACCCAGCCTTTAAGAAGCTTTTAAAAATAACAATTTCATCTTTCTCCGGCTTTGGGGTAGTCTCTTCTCCTCCGAAGCGTAGTAGCTTCTTTTGATTTTCAGTAAAATAGCCTGACTTTACCATCTTGGACAAATCAGCCTTCGAAACAGTAGATTTCCCGAAGTCCAAATGGCTGGGTTTGCTTGGTGTGGCAAGGTGATAATCATCTTCGGAGTCTGTTTCCTCAGCTTCTTCTCCTTCTGCTTCAGCGATTGCTTGTTCTGCATCATCAATAGGAATCTTTTCCGAAATCACTAGCCCGGACCGTTGCATGGCTTCGGAGATAGGGACGGTCTCCGAAGCTTCAGTTTCCTCCCCCTCGCGTTCAATCCTAGCGGTAGAACGAACTCTGGCCATTTAACTATGAACTTGTGAAACTTTAATACTTTTTTCTCCGAAGCAGGTTTCAAGATGGAGCTTCGTTCAATTCTGACAAACAAGCTTCGGCGATGGTTAAAAATTTTGGCAGCAAAACAGTGCAAATAGCAATGAATGCTGTGGTAACTTCACAACTACTTGTCAGTTTATATAGTGCTGCAGGTAAGAAGGCGAAGCGGCGGAATTGATACACCAGGCGCGCAGTAACTTGTACCCGCTGCACAGTGGACCGCAAGGATCAAACAGTAACTCTGCAAGGTGGGACCGACACGCGCTCGGAAGTCGGATCGTTTCTCCGCAACGAGCTCAGGGAAGGTGTTTTTTGGACCTTCGGCTTCCCGAAGCTGAAGAGGTTTTTTTTCACGGGTCAAGCTCGTTACGAAGAACGATCTAGCACCGCGAAAGGGGCTACTGTTGGGGTTGTGCTTCGGTGCGCCGAAGGTCTCACACGAAGAAGCAGCTTCGGCTGAAGTCGTCTCCAAGAGATGGCCGAAGGTCCCTTTTCATGGAGCTTCGGCGTTTTAAACCGACATAGAGATAGAATGACCTTTTTATACATATAGGTCTGAGTCAATGCTGTAAACTTTCGCAAGGGACATAATTGTAATTTGTCACAGGCTGCGACCTGTGCCTATAAATAGATGAACAGTACCTCTGTACTGTTCACGTGAACCTGTCATTTGCTTTCACATCACGCTTGTACTTTTGCCTTCTGCAGGACCGAAGGTACATTTGTAATTCAAAGTCATTTATATTCATTAATACAAGTAGAGATAATTCTATGACAATATTTAAATGTTTATTTCATATTCTATAATTTATGTGAATGCTTCATTCTTCGTTGTCATGCTTACGAAGGTATGTCCTTCGTAACCTTCGTCCGAGATGCTTTATATCCCGAAGGGATATATTGTTATGGAGGACGAAGGACCTTAACACTTAACATTTTTTGTGTTGCCTTGTTCTTAATTCTTAGCATTTGAGAACAAGTCCCCAACACAGCCTATTCTAGAAAATTATTTCAATTTTAAAAATTGATTTATTACAAAAAAATATCTTCAAACCCTAGCAATATATATGGCTGGAACCCTCTCGCCGAGCCCTTTCCAAATCTCGAAATGGTTTCCCTAGATTCGATCCACAATTCTCAGAATTGCTCGCCGAAGTTTGGGGTGGTTCCAACTCCGGCGAGCATTTACTTTCAATACGTGTGTCGTCGGAATTGCTCGCCGAAGTTCGGGTAGGTTCCAATTTCAGCAAGCAAATACTTTCAATTCATGTGTCATTGGCAAAATCCGAGAGTACCGCTGCATTCGTCTCGTCGAGAGCTTCGTCTTAGTGCTTTCGATTCATCGATCGGACCTCCATCAATCGACGAATTTCTCCTCGGCTCCGATGAGCTACCTCCATTGTTCTTCGTGGTTTTTCTTTGGTTCTCGTCGTGTGTCGCAGCCCAACCCCTCCTCGTATCTCTCTCCCTCCCCCCTGCCCCCTCTCTCTTTCCCCTCCCCCTCCCTATGTGACACCCTAGTGTCACCTAGGGTTTCTTCTCAGAGCTAACTCAAAACCATTATCACATGTGAACCAAATTGAGTAAAGGACTTCAAAAATTAGGAACAAAATTTTAATTAAGTCTTTTCATCTTAAGAATTTGCCTTAATCATGTCATGCACCTCAAGGTGAGAAGAATTCACAAACCCTAAAGAACCCTAAATATGCCATTTTAGTACAAAGAGGGAAAACTTGTAAAAATACATTAAAAACACAAAATCATGATGAGAACCAAATAACAAAGTTAAAGTGCACTAAATGAACTACAAAACATAGTAAGAAAGTTTGATCAGAAAAGCTTTGCAAAATTCTCAAAAAGACCCCTCAAGCAAAACTTCAAAAAGGAAATTCAAGAAATTCAGAACTGAATTTTTAGCCCTTTGTAAAGTTCAGTCGTGTTCTCTGTTTTCCAAAACTCAAATGTACAAAACCCAAATATTAAAGAGGTGCCAAACCACCTTGAACACACCCTGAAGAAATTTGGGAGCAAAACTCGGCTGTTTGACATGATCTTGGTAGGGATTTGCCTCGGGACTCCACCCTGTGACACTGCCACATTGCCGAGGCGACAACTCTCTGCCCTTGACCCGAAATCGCTCGGCTCCACACGCAAACAACAGAGTGTAGTCGGGAGAACAAATCCTACACAGCGATCTTGCCCAAATTCGCAAAGATCTGCACCCTATCGGCGTTAGAACTCGGGCAGAAACAATGAAGCCACGTGTTCGATCATAGCTGACACGCCTGGTTCACGCCAGTTCGCGCACCCATGCCCAGCCGTGCACGCCCGCGCACCTCCGCTGGTCCACGCCCACTCGTGCACCGCGTCGTGCCTATAAAGCAGCCCCAAGGCCTCGGTCGTACTCCCCCGCGCGCTCTCGGTCCTACCCAAGCCAGAGTTCACCGGACCTTGCCTTGAACACGCCGACCACCGCCCGCCAAGCCACCCGAGCCTCGGCCACCGCGGCCAACTCACTCCAGCCACTTCCAGGTTGCGTCAGCTGCTCAGTTAGCTTCGCCAGAGGCCCGTGAAGCTCCCCAAGTCCTCGGACATGGCAGAGCCTCATCGGAGACCCCGAATCACCCTCGCCGGACTTCGGTCACCCGCCACCGCGCGTGAACCAAGATAACCGGTAAGCCATTTTCCAATTCCTCGCACCTACGTCTTCCCTAGCATCCAGTGAAGCTCTCTGACCCGTTCAAGTGGACTATCGCACCGTGAGCAGGCCGGAATCCTCGCCGCTGACGAGTTCGCCCGCCTACGCACGTGGACCGACCTACTTCGACCATCGCTGGAGACGATCCGCACATCGGTGTGACCGTCGAGACCTCCCCTACACCCTCGACCACTTCACCAGAGCAATCTCGTCGCCGGTAAGCCCCTCCATCCTTTTCCTCCACCGTGGTCACTGTTCCATTAGTGGAAGGATCGCAGGTTCGATTTATCAGAAACCTAGGGGGTTTTCTGCATAGCCATAGACTCATGTGAAATAGGCAGAGAACTTAGGAAATTTGTATCTCCAGAAATATTCAACCAAATTTAGTCAAACCAATTTTACTGGATTCAAAATATTATTGACTATCAAATAAAAATACCGAACTCTATGCTTTCTGTTTTAAATTTTAGAGTTTGGAATTAAATAGGGAAACTGCCCAAACCTTATTAAAATAAAAAAATAGTTATGCTTCTGTACTGGATTTAAGAAAATTTGTAGAAGTCCAAACCCCACATAGGCACTGTTTAAAAATAGTAAGCACCCTAGTATAAAAGACTAAGACAGGGTTATCCATTAAAAACTATTTCTGCCCAAAACTTAGGAAAATGAGAAAAACACTAGAAAATAATGAATCGTGGGTGAGCATATTTTTTCTAGTCCATTTAAGTAATGAAGAACCTAGGAAAAATAAAAAGAACCTTAGTTCAGAACAAATCCAAGGTGAAATGATTTATGAGGCACTAATAAAACCAGAAAGGCCATTATTAAAAAAATATAAGAACCATTTCGAAATTGGTAAGAAAAATTCAGTAGACTCTTAACTATTGGAACATCCCTACAAAAATGATAAACACCCCAGCTCATCATCTTAAGTGGGTTGAACAAATTAAACTTGGTATTTATCCATATTCCAATTAATTCATAAGAAATCCAAAAAGTGTACAACAATGGGCAAATAAATTTTTACCAGATTATTAATGGAATAGACCACCAGAGAAAAATGCAAAACCTATTCAAAACTACATGATAACACTCATTGCCCCTACCTTATGGAAAAGGCCATTTAAATCAAGAAATTTCTACCACCCTTTCCCTTAAGCAAAAAGTTACCAAACTCTAGAATGATTGCTCTTGCACAAAGAAGAAGATAGGAAAATTTAGAAATCTGTTGTTTGATATTTTTCAATTATAATGGTAGTAGAAAGCACCCCTTTAGCTAGAAAGTTTGGAAAATCAGAGTAAAATAACTGTTAAGTATTAATGGCTGAAAATTTGTACAAGACCATGTTAGTACATCTAAATGTCAGCAAAAATAAACCTTAGAGAATAACCCACTGTAAAAAGGGAGTTGTAGTTCAAAACACCTCCTCTTCCCTAATATGTAATAATTTTGTACAGAGAAGACCACTCACTTTTTAAACCCCAAATTTTAATAAAGAGAGTTATACATCAGTGAGAAGCCACTGTAATTTTTACAGATTTTTTGGAAACTTGTAAAACTATCTTGAAGTTCAAACCCACCCTAAAGGCATGAAAGAAATAAGAATAAAAAGATGGATTAGAAAGATTAATAAATATCACCCCAATAATTGCATCTAAGAATCTTGTTAAAATATCACTAGGACATACAAAGGAAGATCAGTAGAACACTAAGAATGGTCTAACCATTCAGTAATCAAACTTGACCCTAACTTACTAAGTATACCCCGAAAATCTCTAATAACAAGGCTAGCTCTATTTCCTGTTAATTAATCTTTCACCATACAATTCTAGTTACTAAATTGCATATCATGCCATACATATATCTTACTTATTGCATTCATTAGATTGCAACCTCGCTGACGGAGAGTACGTGCTCATCCCTGAGCAAGGAGCTATCCACGAGGAAGATCAGGAATCAGCTCCTGAGCCTGCCATCGAGGATCTCCCCGCAGCCCCAGCAATTTAGGGCAAGCCCCAGTTTTATGCATAACCAAGTTATATATATATATGCTATTTTACTACACTTAATGTTTGTAGGCTTGTAATGTCCACTTAAGTATAGGAGTTGCTTGAAACCATTAGTTGCATGAATTCATGATTCCTTTTTGAGATGGATACTAGTATGCTAGGTCGAGTAGTTGCTTTGCTAAATCAGGATCTCGGTAGAAGTCGAGTGATTTTTCTAGCACTCGCGCGAGGTCAGGAATTGATTGTATTCATCTTGTTAACGGGATCTATGATAGTCTATGGACTTGGATCCAGGGAGGATGCCTTATCCATGAGACGGGAAAAGGAATTAAGGATTAATGTGTGGATACTTGAGTCAAGCGTTTGAATGTACTAAGCACATGTCGGGAAATATGGTAACCGGTAAACCTAGTACCTGAGTGAAGCCGGACGCAGACTTTACCCCTCACGCGTCCTGAGACTGGGTCTCCCATGCTAGCTATAGTGGGTACAAGTGCGGTCATTGCACGGTGGCAGCCGGGGTCAGTGGAGCATTGTATGCCAAGGCGGTGAGGCTTGGCCGCGAACGGGGAATCAATGGGGACGGTTGACGTGTGTGGGGACAGAATGCCCTTACATGTCATGTGTTTAGGTTTACCTTGCAAGGCTAAAACTCGATTCGAATCGTCTGCTTCTCGCAGCTAATGAGACTGCTTGATCCCTTGTACTACATTGAGTAAGAAGTGAAATAAGGATTACATGAGATAACATGTTGATTGTATTAAATGATTGATACCATGTATGCTTAGAGAGAGCAAACTTAGCTAAATTAATGGTACTAGAATTGGAAAAGCTAAAAATTGATTTTAGACTCAGCTAGTGCTTTGGCAAACCAAACCCCTCAGCCAAACAACTGCATGGGCTAGAGGTAGAGGAGTAGATTCCTCACATCGGGTAAGTCTAGCTGAGTATTAGTATACGCAGCCTTGCTTGTGGCATAATTTTTGTAGGTACGCTTCAGGATATGGTTGATGGTGTGACTTGGCCTACCACCCTGCCACCGGGTTGGACGGTCGAGTGGGATGTTGCTCCAGCAGGAGAGGAGCAGGAGGCGTAGTGGGCTAGGCCTTGCCCTATTCCTCACCTATCGACGATACCGATTATCCGCTACATTTTATCTTATGAACTTATTTCAGTTGACCTAAAAAACTCTGATTTATGTAATAACTCCAGTACTTAATTCAAGGTTTCCTGTTTTATTGTATTTCTTCTGTGACTCACCTTCGAGTGGGTTTGTGGTATTTGATCCTGGATGAGTGGCTTTATCAGACTAGATCTGAGGGACTGATAGGTTATTCCAATTTAAGTGTGTCGCGGCCGCTAAGGCGTGACTAAGGCACTTAAGCTAGAATAATTCGGGCAGTTCTGCCATAGTTGGTATCGGAGCAAATACCATCACAGAAAAAGCAATAAACCATGAATACCAACTTTCAAAAATCTAAAACTTGCTTAGAAACTAGTGTTGAATCGTCAGGACTAGAACGCTAGACCTAGGACGAAAGGCCTTAGTAATAGTGGGAGAAATATGTGGCTAATTAAGTAGGCCCTGTGGGCCAATCTTTAGGTTTTTAAAAGGATGCCCTAAGAAGCACCCTTCTGATTCGGAAAGGAGACATTATTTTCAGCATGCATGCATTATAAAACTAAAAGGATTAGAAATTAAAGAGATAAAAATTTGATCTAACCCACTTCTTTTCAACCACCCAGGCTCTTTCATTTTCCTTTCTTCACCATAATCTTTACAACTGATACCCTTCCGCAGATGACTTCACCTACCCCCACCAGTGGAGGAGACACTCGTTTCAGTTCCGACTTCCTTTCTCACTAGGGTTTTCCTTCCATCTTGTGGGAAGTGCTCAACTCCGCCGGTTACCCTACACCCCCTTTGTACACAGTGTAGTTGTACGAGGAGCATCGGGTACCACGTTGTCGAGTCTGGCTGACTTTGGAAGCTCATCCCCTTCAGCCGGGTTGGCGTTCCCTTGACTCCGAGACGATTGGATTCAGGAAGGACGACACCACCGAAGCGGCAGCTATGAAGACCCTGACGACTTTCTATGGCTACCATCCCCTGAAGATGGTGATGCACCCACTGGGACTCTTCCCTACTGAGAAGAAGGACGACCCCATGTGGTGCAACCGTGTGAGCCATGTGAAGGACGTATGGGCGATGTATCCTGACTTGGTTAGGAGGATCACCGTTCATTGCATGAGTGCACTGTACCGCCTTCAGGCCCTGCAGAGCGACACTATGGCACATCTTGCCAACCTCACTCAAACCACCAAGCTCACCCTTGACAGCCGAGAGGACTTTCTTGGTTGACTTATCTTCAGAGCTGGTAGAGAAGGACCTACAGGTGGAAAGGTTGAGCCAGCGCATCACCACCCTAGAGCAGCAGGTGGAGATCCGGGACAACACTATCGATGTCCTGGAAAACTAGCTCCATGATGTGTAGCAGGAACTTGAAGAAGCCAATGACCACCTGGACATGCACCACCTGGATATGGAGGCCAATGAGGCCGGAAGCGAGGGAGAAGACGCTCCCGAGGAGTTAGGACCAGCCCCTGGTGCCAATGTGACTGCCTCTGAGATGCCCCCTTCACCTGTATCCAGTGTCGCTTCCACTACTCAGGGTTGACAAGTCGTTTTGACGTTTAAGGAGGATAGAACCTGTGCGAGCTTAGTTAATGGAAGATTTTGGACTAGGCTTACGGGTACTTTCCCCTGATTGATGTAACCCATGAGAACTTTTAAGATCAGTGGAATGGTTGTAACCATGTTATCCTCGTTCAAACTTGATGTTATGATTATGAAAATTTCTTTCCGTATGAGATAAAAGCATGTTGTTCAAAATTGTGATGTGGGATAACAATGACGACAATCTCTGTTTTCAGATGGCAGCTAGGCAGCGCCGCGGGCATAACGAGCAAGTTCCCCCGCCACCTCCCCTAGCTCCCACGGTGCAGGAACTGATGGCTCAGCAGAACGAAATTCTGCGACAGCTCTTGCAGCGTCAGCCCCACCCTCAGCAGCATGGTGGAGGCCAGCCACAGCGACCTCCGGCCGCGGCAACCTACCAGGAGTTCCTGAGTACGCAGCCACCCTTGTTCATCAAGGCAGAGGATTCATTGGACGCTGACGTATGGTTACGCGTCGTGGAGTCCAAGTTTCCCCTCCTCGTGGGAGACTGCCCTGATGACACCAAGGCTCGCTTTGCCGCGCAACATCTTCGCGGACCTGCTCGGACTTGGTGGGACCATTTCCGCGCCATGCTACATGCTGGTCATGAAGTTTCTTGGGAAGAATTCAAACTGCTTTCAGAGGGCACCACATTCCAGCTAGAATTCTTGACCACAAGTTGAATGAATTCCTGGCACTCAATCAAGGAACCCGCACGATATTGCAGTATGCTTATGCCTTCAACGACCTGTGCCAGTATGTAGGGTATCATGCCGATTCTGATGAGAATAAGAGAGACCGCTTCCGCAGGGGTCTCAACACCAAGTTGCGTGAGCGTCTCAACACTGTTCGGGCAGATAGCTTCAATGAGTTGGTCAACCTAGCCATCTCCCAGGAGGATTGTATTGTAGCTCACCGGGCAGAGAAGAATAGGAAGGCACCAATGTCAGCACCTTCTGCTCAACCCCAAAGGTCCAGGATTGTTTCCCACAATCAGAGTAGGGGATTTCAGCAGCAGGCAGGCAGATGGGTGATCAGGCCACCTCAGCAGCAACAGCCAGCACCCAATCGTTTTCTAGCTCCCGCTCCAAGGAACAATCAACCTCCACAGCAACAGCAGTTCCGCCAGGGAAATGGGAACAAGTGCTTCACTTGTGGCAATGTGGGCCACTATGCCAAGAATTGCCAAAGGAATCAGCAGAGGCAAATACCAGCACCAAATCAAGACAAGGGAAGAAAGCAGAAGGTGCAAGTCAGGCAAGGGAAGCTATACTTCACTACTCTAGAGGAGTTACATGAAGGAGCCCCCATCATGACTGGTATCTTTTCAGTTTATAATCAACCTGCATTAATTCTGTTTGATTCTGGTGCATCTCATAGCTTCATTAGCCAGAAGTTCAGTGCTAAGTGTCAATTGCCTCTCTATCTTACCCGAGGGTCTTTTAAGATCGCAGCGCTAGGAGGCAAGGTTGCATCAAACCAATTAAATCAATGTGTGCCTATTCGGCTGGGAAGCCACATTGTCAAAACCACCCTCCTTATTCTAGGATTGGAGAATGTGGACATTATTCTAGGAGCCAATTGGATGACCCGACACCAAGTGGTGCTAGATATAGCCAGCCGCATCGTTGAGATCAAATCCCCAATCTATGGGAGTTTCACCTTACTTCTGCCCAGCCAAGATTCTACTCGATCATGTGCTTTTGCTATGATAGAGTTACCTTTGAAGAAGATTCCAGTGGTCTGTGAGTACGCAGATGTTTTTCCTAATGAATTACCAGGAATGCCACCAGACCGGGATATTGAATTCGCCATCGAGTTGCAACCGGGAACGACACCTATTTCCAAGAGACCTTACAGGATGCCACCCACGGAATTGGCAGAAATGAAGAAGCAATTGCAACAATTATTGGACAAAGGTTTCATCTGCCCAAGTACTTTGCCTTGGGGATGTCTAGCCTTGTTTGTGAAGAAGAAGGATGAGAGCTTGAGGTTGTGCATAGATTACCGCCCACTTAATGCGGTGACTATCATGAACAAGTATACTTTGCCTCGTATTGATGTTCTTTTCGACCAATTGGTCGGAGCCAAAGTGTTTTCCAAGATAGACCTTTGTTCCGGCTATCATCAGATCAAGATACGAGCAAGTGATATTCCGAAGACTGCCTTCTCGACTAGATATGGGTTGTATGAATATTTGGTGATGTCATTTGGGCTGACTAATGCACCAGCATACTTCATGTATCTGATGAACTCAGTCTTCATGCCTGAATTGGACAAGTTCGTAGTGGTTTTCATCGATGATATCTTGGTGTACTCAAAGAGCAAAGAAGAACATGCCGGTCATTTGCATGTAGTGCTCCAACGTCTGCGAGAGCACCCTCTTTATGCCAAATTGTCAAAATGTGATTTTTGGCTAAAGGAGATCAAATTCTTGGGTCACACTATCTCTCAGGCAGGTATAGCTGTTGATCCTGATAAGGTGCAAGAGGTGATGAACTGGAAGCCACCAATGACTGTCCGTCAGATTCGAAGTTTTCTGGGATTGGCTGGTTATTATCGAAGATTCATTCCGGATTTCTCTCGAATTGCGAAGCCCATGACTTAATTGTTAAAGAAGGGAGCCAAGTTTGTTTGGGGTCAGAAGTGCGAAGATGCCTTCCACACGTTGAGGCAACATCTGACCACAGCACCGGTGTTAGTGCAACCCGACAGCAGCAAGCCATTCGATGTGTACTGTGATGCCTCTGGCACTGGACTGTGTTGTGTTTTGATGCAAGACAACCGATTCATTGCTTACGCGTCAAGAGCACTCAGGCCTCATGAGCAAAATTATCCCACTCATGACTTGGAGTTAGCAGCCGTGGTCCATGCATTAAAAATGTGGAGACACTATTTGATGGGAACCCACTATAACATCTTCACAGATCATAAGAGCCTTAAGTATATCTATACTCAGGCTGATCTCAATATGAGGCAGAGAAGATGGCTAGAGCTGACCAAGGACTATGACCTGGAGGTACATTATCACCCAGGGAAAGCCAATGTGGTAGCAGATGCCTTTAGTCGGAAATCGCAATACAACTGTGTTATGATGGATTCTCGCATCAACACCCTATGTGATGAGTTGATTAAAATGAAGATTAAAGTGATTCCTTCTGGTGCTTTGTCTCACATTTCCGTTGAGCCAACTTTGCAAGACCAAATAATTATGGCCCAACTCAGTGACAAGGGAGTGCAAATCATTAAAGAGAACCTCAATCAAAAGGCAGAGAAGTATAAATGTTTCCGCCAAGATGGAAAGGGTATATTGTGGTTTGAAAGCAGATTGGTAGTTCCTAAAAATAAGGATCTCAAGAAGAAGATCTTGGATGAAGCTCATCTCTCCAAATTCTCCATGCATCCAGGAAGCACCAAAATGTACCATGATCTAAAGCCCTTGTATTGGTGGACCAGAATGAAGAGGGAGATAGCCCAATATGTATCAGAATGTGACACATGTCAGAGGATAAAGACAAGCCACTTGAAATTAGCTGGAACCTTGCAACCCCTATCTATACCTTCATGGAAATGGGATGACATCAGCATGGATTTTATTGTGGGTCTGCCCAACACCTCTCGTCATCATGATTCAATTTGGGTCATTGTGGATCGACTGACGAAAGTGGCACATTTTCTTCCTGTGCACACCACTGATAAGGCTCAGAAGTATGCAGAGTTGTACATTGACCGAATCGTGTGTTTGCATGGATTGCCCCAGACCATTGTCTCTGACCGAGGAGCCCAATTTGTTGCCAGATTCTGGGAACAACTGCAAGAGTCTTTGGGAACCAAGCTAATCAGAAGTTTAGATTACCACCCGCAGACTGATGGTCAGACCGAGAGGGTAAATCAAATTCTTGAAGATATGCTAAGGGCTCGTGCGCTCGATTGTGGCAAGAACTGGGATAAGTACCTCTCTTTGGTAGAGTTTGCTTATAACAACAGTTACCAATCCAGCCTAAAGATGGCACCTTTCGAAGCCCTACATGGAAGAAGGTGTCGAACACCTCTCAATTGGTCTCAGCCTGGAGAAAGAGAAATTTTTGGACCTGACTTAGTGACTGAAGCCGAAAGGAAGGTCAAGCTAATCAGGAAGAATCTAGAAGCTGCTCAGGACAGGCAAAAGAGTTACCATGATAAGAGAAGGAAACCTCTCCAGTTTGAAGTAGGAGAATTCGTATATTTGAAGGTATCACCCACCAAAGGAGTGTAGAGGTTTGGGATCAAAGGCAAGCTAGCCCCTCGTTACATTGGACCTTATGAGATCATAGAAGCATGTGGACTCATGGCATACAAATAAAATTACCTCCAAAAATGTCTGCCATCCACGATGTATTCCATGTATCCCAGCTGAAGAAATGTTTTCGATTGCCGACTGAGATCATAGCAGAACCAGAATTGGTGATAGAGCCAGATCTATCATACCAAGAGTACCCTTCCAAGGTACTGGATTGCAAAGAAAGATCAACTCAGGCTAAATCGATCAAGATGTATAAGATCTAATGGGGTAATCACTCAGAGGAAGAGGCTACTTGGGAGACTGAGGAATTTCTACGTTCCAACTTCCCTGGTTGTCTACCTAAGGGAATTGGTACGTAACCATGCCCAAACCCTCCCACTGCCCTTTGAATCAAAACATAAGAAAATGATCTTAATATAAAAAGAGTTAATTATAAGACTAAAGTTAAAAGGACTTCCTTCTGAAGTTGCAAAGAAGATGACATTCGAAGAGCTATTTGCCAAGAAGAACCTTAATGAATAAACCACCCACTTCAAGCAAGCCTTAACCTTCGCTTCACCTCGGGAGGACTCCGACTCGATTATCGGGACGAAATTCCCTTAAGGGGGAAGGCTGTGACACCCCAGTGTCACCTAGGGTTTCTTCTCAGAGCTAACTCCAAACCATTATCACATGTGAACCAAATTGAGTAAAGGACTTCAAAAATTAGGAACAAAAGTTTAATTAAGTCTTTTCATCTTAAGAATTATGCCTTAATCATGTCATGCACCTCAAGGTGAAAAGAATTCACAAACCCTAAATAACCCTAAATAGGCCATTTTAGTACAAAGAGGAAAAAACTTGTAAAAAGACTTTGAAAAACACAAAATCATGATGAGAACCAAATAACAAAGTTAAAGTGCACTAAATGAACTACAAAACATAGTAAGAAAGTTTGATCAGCAAAGCTTTGCAAAATTCTCAAAAAGACCCCTCAAGCAAAACTTCAAAAAGGAAATTCAGGAAATTCAGAACTGAATTTTCAGCCCTTTGTAAAGTTCAGCCGTGTTCTCTGTTTTTCAAAACTCAAATCTACAAAACCCAAATATGAAAGAGGCACCAAATTACCTTGAACACACCCTGAAGAAATTTGGGAGCAAAACTCGGCCGTTTGACATGATCTTGGCAGGGATTTGCCTCGGGACTCCACCCTGTGACACTGCCACACTACTGAGGCGACAACTCTCTGCCCTTGACCCGAAATCGCTCGGCTCCATGCGCAAATGATAGAGTGTAGTCGAGAGAACAAATCCTACACAGCGATCTTGTCCAAATTCGCAAAGATTTGCGCCCTATCGGCGATAGAACTCGGGCAGAAATAATGAAGCCACGTGTTCGATCGCAGCTGACACGCCCGGTTCACGCCAGTTCGCCCACCCGCGCCCAGCCGTGCACGCCCACGCACCTCCGCCGGTCTACGCCTCCCCGTGCACCGCGTCGTGCCTATAAAGTAGCCCCAAGGCCTCGGTCGTACTCCCCCGCGCGCTCTCGGTCCTGCCCAAGCCAGAGTTCACCGGACCTTGCCTTGAACACGCCGCGCCACCGTCCGCTAAGCCACCCGAGCCTCGGCCACCGCGGCCAACTCACTCCAGCCACTTTCAGGCTGCGCCAGCAGCTCAGTTAGCTTCACCAGAGGCCTGTGAAGCTCCCCAAGTCCTCGGACATGGCAGAGCCTCGCCGGAGACCCCGAATCACCCTCACCGGACTTCGGTCACCCGCCACCGCGCGTGAACCAAGCTAACCGGTAAGCCATTTCCCAATTCCTCGCACCTACGTCTTCCCTAGCATCCTGTGAAGCTCTTTGACCCATTCAATTGGACTATCGCGCCGTGAGCAGGCCGGAATCCTCGCCGCCGACGAGTTCGCCCGCCTGCGCACGTGGAACGACCTACATCGACCATCGCCGGAGACGATCCGCACATCGGCGTGACCGTCCAGATCTCCCCTACACCCTCGACCACTTCACCGGAGCAATCTCGCCGCCGGTAAGCCCCTCCGCCCTTTTCCTCCGCCGCGGTAACTGTTCCATTAGGGGAAGGATCGCGGGTTCGATTTATCAGAAACCTAGGGGGTTTTCTACATAGCCATAGACTCATGTGAATAGTAAACCAAGGACCTGTCTGTATTGAACTTAGAACCTTTCGCCAGGGACCCAGATGCAAAACCATTTTCCTTTAAACCATTTCGGTTTATTCTTTTTAAAATACGCAGAGAACTTAGGAAAATTCTATCTCGAGAAATATTCAACCAAATTTAGTCAAACCAATTTTACTGGATTCAAAATATTATTAACTATCAAATAAAAATACTTAACCTTATGATTTCTGTTTTAAATTTTAGAGTTTGGAATTAAATAGGGAAACTGCCCAAACCTTATTAAAATAAAAAAAATAGTTATGCTTCTCTACTGGACTTAAGAAAACTTGTAGAAGTCCAAACCCCACATAGGCACTGTTTAAAAATAGTAAGCACCCTAGTATAAAAGACTAGGATAGGGTTATCTATTAAAAACTATTTCTGCCTAAAACATAGGAAAATGAGAAAAACACTAGAAAATAATGAACAGTGGGTGAGCATATTTGTCCTAGTCCATTTAAGTAATGAAGAACATAGGAAAAATAAAAAGAACCTTAGTCCAGAACAAATCCAAGGTGAAATGATTTATTAGGCACTAATAAAACCAGAAAGGCCATTATTAAAAAAATATAAGGACCATTTCAAAATTGGTAAGAAAAATTCAGTGGACTCCTAACTACTGGAACATCCCTACAAAAATGATAAACACCCCAGCCCATCATCTTAAGTGGGTTGAACAAATTAAACTTGGTATTTAGCCATATTCCAAATTAAATCATAAGAAAGCCAAAAAGTGTACAACAATGGGCAAATAAATTTTTACCATATTATTAATGGAATAGACCACCAAAGAAAAATGCAAAACCTATTCAAAACTACATGATAACACTCATTGCCCCTACCTTATGGAAAAGGCCATTTAATTCAAGAAATTCCTACCACCCTTTCCCTTAAGCAAAAAGTTACCAAACTCAAATGATTGCTCTTGCACAAAGAAGAAGATAGGAAAATTTAGAAATCTGTTGTTTGATATTTTTCAATTATAATGGTAGTAGAAAGCACCCCTTTGGCTAGAAACTTTAGAAAATCAGAGTAAAATAACCATTAAGTATTAATGGTTGAAAATTTGTACAAGACCATGTTATTACATCTAAATGTCAGCAAAAATAAACCTTAGAGAATAACCCACAGTAAAAAGGGAGTTGTAGTTCAAAACACCCCCTTTGTCCTAATATGTAATAATTTTGTTCAGAGAAGACCACTCACTTTTTAAACCCCACATTTTAAGACAAGGAGTTATACATCAATGAGAAGCCACTGTAATTGTTACAGAATTTTTGGAAATTTGTAAAACTATCTTGAAGTTCAAACCCACCCTAAAGGCATGAAAGAAATACGAATAAAAAGATGGATTAGAAAGATTAATAAGTATCACCCCAATAATTGCATCTAAGAATCTTGTTAAAATATCACTAAGACATACAAAGGAAGATCAGTAGAACACTAAGAATGGTCTAACCATTCAGTAATCAAACTTGACCCTAACTTACTAAGTATACCATGGAAATCTCTAATAACAAGGCTAGCTCTATTTCCTGTTAATTAATCTTTCACCATACAATTCTAGTTACTAAATTGCATATCATGCCATGCATATATCTTACTCATTGCATTCATTAGATTGCAACCTCGCTGACGGAGAGTATGTGCTCATCCCTGAGCAAGGAGCTATCCACGAGGAAGATCAGGAGCCAGCTCCCGAGTCTACCATCGAGGATCTCCCCGCAGCCCCGACAATTGAAGACAAGCCCCGGTTTTATGCATAACCAAGTTATATATATATATATATGCTATTTTACTACACTTAATGTTTGTAGGCTTGTAATGTGCACTTAAGTGTAGGAGTTGCTTGAAACCATTAGTTGCATGAATTCAGGATTCCTTTTTGAGATGGATACTAGTATGCTAGGTCGAGTAGCTGCTTTGCTAAATCAGGATCTCGATAGAAGTCGAGTGATTTTTCTAGCACTCGTGCTAGGTCAGGAATTGATTGTATTCATCTTGTTAACGGGATCTATGATGGTCTATGGACTTGGATCCAGGGAGGATGCCTTGTCCATGAGACGGGAAAAGGAATTAAGGTTTAATGTGTGGATACCTGAGCCAAACGTTTGAATGTACTAAGCACATGTCGGGAAATATGGTAACCGGTAAACCTAGTACCTGAGTGAAGCGGGGCGCAGACTTTACCCCTCACGCATCCTGAGACTGGGTCTCCCATGCTAGCTATGGTGGGTACAAGTGTGCTCACTGCACGGCGGCAGCCGGGGTCAGTGGAGCATTGTTTGCCAAGGCGGTGAGGCCTGGCCGCGAACGAGGAATCAATGGGGACGGTTGACGTGTGTCGGGACGGAGTGCCCTTACATGTCGTGTGTTTAGGTTTACCTTGCAAGGTTAAAACTCGATTCGAATCGTCTGCTTCTCGCAGCTAATGAGACTGCTTGATCCCTTGTACTACATTGAGTAAGAAGTGAAATGAGGATTACATGAGATAACATGTTGATTGTATTAAATGATTGATACCATGTATGCTTAGAGAGAGCAAACTTAGCTAAACTAATGGTACTAGGATTGGAAAAGCTAAAATTTGATTTTTAGACTTAGCTAGTGCTTTGGCAAACCAAACCCTCAGCCAAACAGCTGCATGTCTAGAGGTAGAGGAGTAGATTCCTCACACCGGGTATGTCTAGCTGAGTATTAGTATACTCAGCCTTGCTTGTGGCATAATTTTTGCAGGTACGCTTCAGGATATAGTTGATGGTGTGACTTGGCCTACCACCCTGCCACCGGGTTGGACAGTCGAGTGGGATGCTGCTCTAGCAGGAGAGGAGCAGGAGGAGTAGTGGGCTAGGCAAGCACCTATCGACGATACCGATTATCCGCTACAGTTTATCTTATGAACTTATTTCAGTTGACCTGAAAAACTCCGATTTATGTAATAACTCTAGTACTTAATTCGAGGTTTCCTATTTTATTGAATTTCTTCTGTGACTCACCTTCGAGTGGGTTTGTGGTATTTGATCCTGGATGAGTGGCTTTATCAGACTAGATCTGAGGGACTGACGGATTATTCCGATTTAAGTGTGTCACGGCCGCTAAGGCGTGACTGAGGCACTTAAGCTGGAATAATTCGGGCGATTTTGCTACCCCGTCCCCCCCCCCCCCCGCGACAGGAAGCCTCTCCCCTTGCCATGGTTGTGAGAATAGATGGAGTGAGGTAGGAGATGACATTTTTACAGAGAGGACCCTAGAATTTCGTTTAACAGTACGTAGACATTTGCTTGATTTAAATATTCAATATCTTTTGCGTTATAAATTCGATTCGCTCCGTTCAAGTTGTGTTAGATTCGTACTAAAGTTGACTACCTATTAAAAATTTTATTCGATGCTGTCACATATTTTAAATAATTTATTAAATGTTTGTTTGACCAACGATTATTAAAATTATTGTTCCAATTAAATCTAATTTATAGTTTTTAACTTGCGCTTTTATAAATAAATATCAACATGGTTAATATTAACTTAACTAATCTTTTATAATAGTTGTTTAGTATAAACGTGTCATCTATTTAGTAGTTCTCCCATGTCGTGTTTGTCCGCGTGTCGTTCACGCATCGTTCGTGCCTGTTGTTCACGTGCTGTTTCGCACGTCGCGCACTATGCCTTGTGCCGTTAATTCGTCTCGCTTAGAATCTCTCATATTAATTAAATTAAAACTAGGTGTTAATGTAGCAGATTAATTAGAACTAGGTAATAGCTCTAATTTACATTTGATAAATGTTGATTAATACAAGTATGTTGAATTAAATGTTCTAGTTCATATTTGTATAACGTAGATGTGATAACTTCTCAATCACAGCTTCAAACTCGGCGTTTCTTTTTCTCGTGTGACGGTAGAAGTGAGCTCTATTTTGTATTGCACGTTTTTATAATGTTTTCCCTTGTATGGTGTACTGTTCCTTTCTGTTTCAAGAATGTTGAATGTATGTTCGCACTCGCCTAGATAACGTTCCGTCCGTAGAGTTTGAGAAAGTTGTAGGAGAAGCCCCTGAGCAGTAGCTGTTTGGTGAGGGCAAGTGTCTTCTGACCTATTATGTCCTATTTACTTTATAATTCACTATCCCACATACTATGAGTAACCTAAGGATTGACTAGCTTTCCATTTATCCTATCCTTGATTACCTCTTTGGTTTGGGCTATTATGATCAACTACATGCTAGTGCTTTACTCTAATCAACGAACATGATGAGAATTACTTTATGATACGATGATTCATTCTGATTATGATTATGAGCTTGTGGCACCTTAGGGGGCTCGGGCTATTTCCCTACCACCCATGAAAACAATACAACCATGAGGGTGCTATAGGATGCCCTTAGCTGATTGATTGGAGGAATCTGTGGGTGTAGCTTGCTTCGTCGTTGTGCCGTCAATGGGGGCTAGGGCATAGTGCTTGCTCTGCTAAGGATGGGTGCCGAGGTTCATTCGATTTATTTTTCTTAGTCACCCCCCTTAGGGAGGAGTATTGTGTTTGTACGACTAGCGAAACCTAATGGGAGGCTACACACCAGGAGATTCTTTATGAAGGCTACATAGTGATACCCTGCCAGACCACCTAGGAAGTGATCAATGGGAGTAGCGCTCCTCGGGCAAAAGGGAATCACGGCTCGTGGGTAAAGTGTGCAACCTATGCAGAGGGTTAAGAGCAGCCTTGGGATCCTCTTTGATTAGAGATACTCTGGATTCATTTATGTTGATGGTTTAATGATGATGGCTATACTTATGATTTTTGGTACTTTCCTCTCTATGGAGGTGCTTTCTTTTTGGGATATCAACTTGGGTTCTATGATAAAACTTGGCTTCTACTAATGATAAATAGCTGACAAACTATAGCGACTGCTTTGAGCTTAACCCTACATATAGCTAGTCCACTTCAGCCAAACAGGACATTTGCTAAGTTCGTTGATGTGTACTCACCCTTACTTAAACACCAAACACCTGGTTGTCCACATTGCAACAATTGTTTAGGAGAAGATGAAGGCACCGTAGAGGATGTTTAGGAGTTTTAGGACTTCGAGGAGTTCTAAACTAGATTAGCGGCAAACCCCCAGTCAGCTGCCTGTGAAGGCCTTATCTTACTATGTTTCATTTAACACTTTGAATTCTGTTTAAGTTAATAACTATGTGGATGTTTCGGCATCACGATGTAATAAAGTAATACTTCTTTATGCTATTATTTGAGCACTATGATGATATCCAATTATGTAACCGCTGTGTACGTGAATTTCTAATCCTGGCACGTACATGGTTCGCATTCGGTTTTCCTTCCAAAATACGGTGTGATACTATACTTATATCGAAGCCTAATTAGCCAAGGCTCAGCATCCGAAGCATCCTGTAACACCCCTGGTGTTACTACCACTAAAACTTTAGCATAACATCATGATCATTAGCATATCATGTGATTCTTACACTTACAATGCATTCACTAGGCAAAAATTTCAAATGGGTTCTATTGATGTGACTAGTCATGGGTAAAACCCTAGGGTAGGGTACTTAACCCTAAACTGAGCTTAGGGTGTCAAGGGAAGCCCAAGTATGAGAAAACTTCAAAAGATAAGAGAAATGATCTTAAAATATCATATTTGAAGGACTTTAGTGATACCAAACCCCTAAAGTGCTAAAAACCCTGAAAAGACCCCTGGAAAACTCTGAATTAAAACCCTAGGGGGCTAAGTGTAAATTTTGTACACTTTTGGACTAAAGTGCAAAAACAAAGATAATATAACTATGTGCTTCTCATATTCAAGGATTTACAAGTGAAAATGTGGGGTTTGGACTTATTTGCAAAAAGCACCACTTAAACCCTATTGAGTTAAGTCTGAATTTCAGTGAATGGGGTCAACTTTGAAGCCCTGTACCTTCAAAATCATAAGGATTTTGCCCTAGGTCAACACATCAAATTTGTAGAGCTATATAAGGAGAACAAATTTTATTAAGTAAGTAAGCCTTAGTGCTACATGAAAATGGGAGAAAAACAGACCTGAAGATGGTCTGTCAGTCGAGCACAACCCTGAAACTGGACTGACAGTAAACTAGGACCAGGTTTGAGAGCTGTTTTGAGAATGGTCTAATGAGAATTGAAGTATGGTGACTATAGTGAAATTAAAGCCAGATTGTAGGAGAACAACCTTGCTAAAGGTGGATTAGCATGTTGTCACATAGAAATTTGAGATCTGGGCTCTGCAAACAGCTCAGTCAGGCATCCTGATAGGAACTCTAATGGTATAGTGGACTGAACGAGATCGCAGGTGCAGTGCACCTTGCCGCCGGCGACCCCTGTGCTTGGATTCACGCCGCCGAGGTGATCCATGCTCACCGGTGCCCGGATAACGCCTCGTGGTGAAAAGATCTTCACCGCGGATGAGCTCGAAGCCACTGTTCCACCCTATGTCGTGCCCACTTGCGCCGGCGATGTGGCGCAGCGACCATCGTCGAGGCATGCGCCGCCTGCCGTGATTCCGACATGCCTAAACCCTTTAACCTCATCGCAGTGAGTCACCGTAACCCACCCGTTCATCGCCGGTGAGCTTGCCACGGTAAACGTCACGAATTGCTAGCGCCAGTAACCTCTTCCCTCTCCGGCCGCCACCGCGCCAACTCCAAATCACAAGCCACCACCCCCGAATCCTATAAATTGAGCACACATTTGGCTCCGCCATGTAGTCAAGCACTCAACGTACCCACCCGTGCCTCAGATTACCCACCAAAGAGCCCCAATTTGGGATTTCCCCCAAATCGGTCTAGAACACCGCGCGAAGTAACCTCGCCGTGGCCAACGTGTTTTAGGTCCGTTCATGTCCTCTAGTTCCTCGTTTCAGTATCCTTAGGTGCTCTTGATACTCTCTGACCCATCCAATTGAGCTAGAATCCATTGGATCATCAGGAACATCTCGATCGGTCCATTCCTCGCGCTGTCACCATGGACAGTATGATTAAGAGCTCGAACTCTACAATTGATGGAGGGGAAATGGTTAGGAGGGGTCAAATTTGGTGTCAACCGCACCGGAGCACCGGTAGTTAAGTTATCCGGTCGGTATGAGCTCGCCGAAGATCTTGCTCCGCCGTCCACCGTCGTGGACCTGACGTTGTAAAGAAATAAGAACGCAGGGGCCTAATTGCGACTGTTAGTGACACAATGAAATAGGATGCAGGGCTCTTAACCAGTTATCCAAACCATTAGGGGCCTCTGTGTAAATCCGGCAACGCGGGCGCGTTCGTCTGGTTGTGGGCCGGATTTGGCTAGTTTCAACCTAGAACTGTTCACAGTTTTATTTTTTTTCTTTTATGCCAAGCTTAGAAAATCCATAGAAAATTCCAGGAAAATGTTAAAAATATGAGACCAATTTTTATAAAATACAATGGAACCAACACACAGAAGATGATCCGACACATTGATGTCTGTGTCGAAGTCGGTGTCACGCGCCCCCACCTCATCAACACGCGCCTCCGATGTGTTGTAATATCTGCACGACAGGTGAAACGCTCTTGGGCAAGGTAAAGAATTCAGATACCGAACTTGTCAAGTGATCAGGTGCACCTGCAGGGTTGTCTGAGGTCCGATGGACAAGGACAACTGTAGGTGGGCCTAATGACTTGGGAGGTTCTGTCACACATCCCCTTCAGCCACCTTTGGTATGTCCCACTCAACTGCCAAAGGCCACGTTTTAAAATCTAAGTATTCTTGAACAAGATCCCTCGTCCCATTGTAAGTGCTAATAGCATTGAACGCAACTATGGCATCTTAGGCTTCGAAATTGATATAACACGTTGTTTTATTAAATCCAAAATTTGTCGCAATAGGAGATTTAATAATTACTAATATGCCAACACATGCAGTCAAGTCATTCTTCATATAAATACATTATTTTGCCCATTCATTCGACCACTTGCTTCGGTAGGCTAACGCAGGGAACATTGAACCCCTTCAGTATGCGAAGTTATAACAACCAAAATTATTGTGGAGGCCTCTTGTTGCCTTCATCTGGAAATGCAGTTCATGAATATGGCTAAAGGCCTCGCAAAAAGCTTTGGTGTCAAATTTTATTCCCTGGCTTCAAATAGCCTAGATAAAAATTCCTAAACACACTATAGCGTTTGGGGTAAGTTGATGGAGGTAGATGTTCAACCGCTTCAACACAGTAACTACCGTCTTATGCAAGGGAAACCTAAGTCCAGCCTTCAAGTAACACTGAAACACAACAACTTCGTCCTCCCTAGGACTCGGTACTAACCCATCACCCCTAACCGCACCCAGTCAATATAGCCAAAGCGGTTAAGTACCTCGATGTGCCCTTATTTGATTTTGGATTTTCCGAAGTCCACATTGCTTGGCTTCGTAGGGCGAATGATTGTGTTATCCTCTTCAAAACCACTTCCACGTTGTCTCCGGACTAGTTTAACAAGCCAGCTTCGGCTTGAGGAGCAGTGGCTCCCATTGCTAGAACAATCTCTTCAGCTTGGGCCTCTGGCGCATTTATCGGGGGTGTCAGCGACATCTCGAGCCGCACTATGAAAAAAGCAAGTGATCTCTGAAACTGCCTAAGGTTGGTTCGAGAGCAAAGGAACATTGGTTGAAAACTAGCTTCAAAGGCAAAGAGAGCACTAGTAGCTGTGAGTGCAAGCAGCAAAAGGCGTACCCTATAATGTTGGGTGCCACCACCTTTTATACACGTAGTCATCTCGCCTTAACTGTCTCACCCAATGACCAGTGGGTCCCACTGCGTGTCAACTGATTTTATAATGAGCTTCGAGAAGGTGTTTTTTGGACCTTTGGCGCAAGGCCTCCCAATTATAAATTATTGCGATCTAAGCTCGTTATCAAATAACGACCTCATCCCGCAAGGGGCTACTGTTGGGGGCCTATATTTCTGAAAGTCCTTTGTTTTGTTTTGTCATACAATTGCTTAAGGGTGCAAGGTTTTGCCGAAGATCGTTTGAATCTCGAAGGTTGTTTATCTAACATCTGGCTTCAGCGGTGAACAAGTGCATTTAGGAATGTTCTTACAGGAGTATGAAGCCAAACTTCGACAGAGAGCGACATACAAAACACTTCATCTATATGCAAGCGGCAAAGATAGTGGCCGAAGACAGCAGCTTTGGCCAAAAGTCGAGGGGAAGAGGCAGCTGACTGATGAAGGCTGGGACTCGTGGAGTCAGGAATGAAGAAAAGTACACTGCTGCCCCATTGTTTTTGTAAACGACGTATGTAAAAATGGATGGGCATTATTGTAAATCCATACTAGGTCGGTTTATCTCCCTATAAATATATGAATAGTACCCCGCATAAAGTACCATTAGCCAGGCTCTGCCTCTGAAACCCCTTCGTGCTATCTTACATCAAAAAGCCGAAGGTATGATTGTAAAACTTGTTTTGTATGAGAGAAATGAGATGTTAAGGCAGATGAGTTCCCATATCTCTACCATACTTTGTGTATTGCATTGGATTACAATCTACCTTTGTCAATAAGATGTTATCCCGATAACACATCAAAGAGAAAGGTCTTTGCCTTTTAACATTGTGTTGCCTTGTTTTTGATTCCATACAGCAATTGAAAACAATTGACCAACAAGTTCAATCACGTTCATTTCCTCCAGCGTAACCATGATTAGTAACATTTGACACTACATGTTCGCTCTGTGGAAGAGGTTGTTGTGTCTCGTGAACAAACTGAAATCTATCATTGACGTTTGTAGGTTTTCAAGTTGTATAAAGCGAAGAGAAACCCACTCTATGCTTTGTCGAAGTTATGTAATCCTTCATAAATTCTCGGCATACTAGATGAGATATGATTTGTTCTCAGCCATCAAATACAACATCATTTTTGCAATCCATGCATGGACAATAAATGTGCTTTGTCTTTGTTCTACAAGCATGGTTCGTAGCGACATCAATAAACCTATGGACCTCGGATATGTATGATAGATCTAGCCTTGATAAGTTATACATCCAGGATGTCCTCTGCATCATCACATGTAGTAAAAAAGTAACATAAACACACAAGAACACAAATTGGCAAGAGAAACATAAACAAGCATTTCCTACCAACTAAATATATCATGGATAAACAAAAATTGGTAAAAGAAAACATAAACCAACCTTTGTAGCAACCTTCTTCCAAAAAATAAAGATCAAAATCTCCCCCTTGTATTTTGTGAAATCTGGCCCTCCAATGAAAGTTGGGCTATGAGCTACAATTCCTGTTGGGAAGGATGAAGGGGTATTTATACAACAAAGGTCACATGTGGTTGGATTAGGCAACCTAACCAATTTATCTCTAACACATGGTGAAACCCTAGATCCAAAATGTGGCTAATATTGAGAAAGAATGAACTAAAATTGGCAAGAGAAACATAAACCAAAGTTTCCTAGCAACTAATAAATGAAAAAAAATCTTAAGACCCAAACCAATCTTGGATAAACTGAATTCAGAACTAAACATGAAAAGGAGAGAGAGAACACACAATATCTAACCATCTTAAAGAACCAAATTTAAATAATTAGGTAAAATACTAGCTACACTCTTCTCTCTAACACATGGTAAAAAGCCTAGTTCCAAAATGTAGCTAAAATTGAGCAAAAATGAACAATAATTGGCAATTAAAACATAATTAAACCAACCTTTCATAGAAACTAATAAAAAACCTTAATTACTAAACCTATCTTCCTCTCTCCCCATATAATCACATGCACCATTCATTAAACAACTAAATATGTCATGGATAAATTTGAGAACTAAACAAGAAAAGTAGAGAGAATAGACAAAATCTAACCATCTTAAGCAACCTCATTTGAAGAAATAGAGAAAACTAGAAAGTATGGTGCGCCGTTGGCGCGCCATTGGTTAGCTATGGGCTTGGGTAGTTAATTTTCTGTTATGTATGTAGGCATTATATTGTCGGTGGGTTGGATGAAACAAATATTTATAGTGATCAAGTGGATGGTACTAAATCTTGCCCTAAATTTTTTGGTGATTGGAGACAGTAAGCAAAAATATATTTTTATGGAACTACATTGAGAAACAAAAAATACTCAGACCATTTTCCCATGTATATATATACCTAATATTAAAGGAAAAGTGGATTCTTCTATCCATCATATTTTACTTCATGCAAGTGTATTTGCTACTCTGAATAAAAGGTAATATGCAACCTATGTTTGAAATGGTTGGCCTAAAACAATTGCAAAAGGTCACATATTTGTGACTGACTGACTGTAGAGAGAGTAGGTCGCTAGGACTGCTATTGTGTACCTTCCAAAGATGTTTTTATGGTACAATTATATTTTTCCATGTAAGTTATTCATACGACATGTTTTTATTTATGCATGGAAAGAGTTCAGGTAACCTTTTTCCTACACCTTGCAATCAGTACAATATTAGGACTTGAAGAAGGAAGAGATTGCATAATTGTTGGAACTTTATATTTTCTTAAGCTGGCGAAGGGAATATGGAGATGCCTCTCGAGAAGCAAATGGCAAGGCTATGGAACCAAGATGTCTTTTATTATTGATAAAAAATATAAGTGAGCAATGAATATCATATGAATCTAATTAATTATTTCAAATGGTTAGTGTATTCTCTTTTGTTGATAATCTACATGCAAATGTTTTATTAATGTTTTAATCTACTCATTAGCAAAGGATGTACAGAGATGTATGTTGAATAATTGTGACTCTTCCTCTTTCTTCTTTTTATCTTTTTTACTCTTTCTTTTTTTTCCGCGAGTCTCCTTTGGTCTTTGGTATTTTGCCTAGCAGACTGTTTGCTTGGCAGACTCCACTCATTTTCTTCTTTTTATATAGCAGAGGACTAAGGACATTCATCATGTGACACGTTTCCATTACTAACGTCATCAAGGTTATCATTGCAAAAATGAAGTACAGTTAGTGTTGTAGCTGTAGGAGCAAAAAGTAGTGAACAAATTAGCACAAGACAAGCAGACTGATTTTTCTTTACAATAGTAGTTCACTTTTAGACAGAAAAGAAGGCGCGTGTGAATCAGGCATCGCATGCAGTTAGGAATGAAGATTTGGCACGCTCCTACCAAAACTAAAACCATGTGTCGCCATTAAGGCTTTGTTGACCATGATGATACCAACAGATGTGACGACATTGAACATCCATGCGCCAGCATCTAGTACTGCTTTCCACTCCGCCTTGCTTCCTAGCGCCATACTTTCTTGACATGTAGAGTCTAATACTCGAATTTTCTATAGGGGGAGAACCCAGTAAAGGACAGGGATGTTCCAATATTTTTTCCAAAAAATCAAAGTTAGTATGTATGTACACGCTTGGTAATTAGATCAGATCCGGATGCAAATAGCCAGATAGCTCAAGTTAGGGTTCTGATGGTGCTAGGTATCACACAGCAGAAAAGGAAGAGAAAGGGCATACTCGACGAGGAACTGGGCACCTGGCGTAGTCCGGCGGTGGCGCCCACTTGCCGCACGAGATTCACGGGCACCAGGGCCTGGACGGAGAAGGGAGAAAATGCAGGGGTGAAGTTTGTGGCTCGGTCGGTTTGGTAGTTCTGTGTTAGACTGGTATACAATCCTCAGTATTCTCACTTTGTGGATGTAACTTGAGCTTTAATGTCTTCCAGAAAGGTCTTACCATTCGATCAAGATCCTACGGATGATATGCGACATGGTGACGTGGAGGGCTTTCCTGGGCGTAAATGTGCGCTGGTTTCGTTCTAAAAGATAACCTAACTATACTATTCTCTCTCATAGGTCCAGAATTGAGCAAGAAGGAACAAAAATTGACAAGAGAAACATAAACCAACCTTTCTTAGCAACCTTCTTCCAAAAAATGAAGATCAAACCCCCTGTGTATTTTGTGAAATCTGGACCTATAAAATTGCCTCCAATTTAAGTTGGCTGCGAGCTACAGGTCCTGTCGGGGAGGACGAAGGAGTATTTATACTACAAAGTTCACTGACGGTTGGCTTAAGAAACCACCCGTGAAAATCGTCATTTTCCACTTGCGGCACCAACCGCAAGTGGAAATGGGCGATTTCCACTGACGGTTTCTTAAGCTTGTCCATCTGTTTATTTTCACTGGCGTGCGATAACTGAAACATTTTCACTGGTGCGATAACTGAAACCGCCAGTGAAAATTTATATGTACCGTAGGTTTAGAGCTCTTTTATACTAGTGATAAGGACCCTTCTTTATCTCAAAATATGGACTATGGATGCATGGACCTACCCCGGTGATCCAGCTATGTACAGCCCAAGGGTTACCCGATAACCAGTACATAAATTCCTCTCTAACTAGCAGCCAAAAATGATTCTTGGAGGTGCTGGCAACAAATAAATAGCATCTAATTTCCGTCCTGATATGGTTAATAAGGTCTCAATTAAGCCATGATTTCTCTGATTTCGTCTGAGACCTCTCTTGCAACTATATATATAACCGGGGTCGAAGGAAGAACAGCGTACACATAACAGCAGCACATCAAGATCCACATAGCATAAACCAGATCTTCTCTCTTTATTATAACTTCAATTCATTTCCTCATGGCGCTGCTGGCCAAGATGGGCACCGGTGTCCTATTGTTTGCTGCTCTTTTCATCGTCATGGCCATGGTCATGTCATCCTGCAGTGCAGCAATAGGTATTTGTAATATTTTTGTTTGCTATATATAATTATTATATATATGTCGCGCTTGCTAGCTGACGGAGACTTGTGGATCAAACGATAGACTACTGCCAGTATGTGGTGCCGTGCAACGCGACGACGTGCTTCGAGTACTGCCAGAAGAACAACTACAAGAACTTCCAGACGTACTGCACTCCGGGGAAATACTACCCCATCTGCTGCTGCCGAGTGCCATGAACGGCCGCCGGCGTATATTAGAAAAGGTTTGGTTTCAAATGAAATGGAGGCACTTCGATCTTCCTGGTTCGCTTCCTATGAGGTTATATCCAGGCGTTCAGCAATAATGATTTTTGTAACGGCTAGGATTCAATATAATATACTGAATGGATATTATTCCTTACCGAAAGGCGTATGCATGAACTTGTTATTATGGATACGGCCTCTCAGTCTTAATTGGGGGTATAAAACAAAGTAAAAGCCTGAAAGAAAGAAAAAAAGAGATACAGAATCGATTATAAGAGTACATATAAATGATATAAGATGGACCTTGAAGTGATTATTAGTGACATATATATGACCATGCCTTCTAAATTAAAACTTGTCATCCTCTCTCACTTGAATTTAAGTCGTCCCCGAATCGTGGTGCATCAACGCCGGACTCGTCTTATGTCGAGTGTCTTTGCCGAGTGTATTTGGACAAATAAACACTACACGACGGTTGATCTTTAGCGACCCTTATTAGGTACCAACTGTTGGTTGCTAAAGGTTAGGGACCGATGGTCAGTCGCTAAATCCTTTTGTAGCAACGGTCGATTGGTCGCTAAAAGTCTAGAAATTTAACAGCTTATAGTTGGTCGCTATAGATATCGTCGGGGACTAGCGGTGGGTCGCTATAGAGCAAGGATCACTATCAAATCTTATAGCCTGAACGTACATGTAGATGTTAGTGACTAAAAATTAATTAAAACAAGTAAACATTGATCGCTAAATTGTAGTAAAGAAAAAAGAATTGTAGAAAAGAAAAAAAGAATTATGGAAAAGAAAACTGTAACACCTCAGGTGTTTATATTCCGCTCGACAACGAGTATGGATTTAAGCACGTGATATCAGTAAATAAAACGGACACTAAGGTATAATTATCTTCGTCTATCACGATTTTGATATCGTGTCTGTCTCCAACTGTGTCTGTCTCCATCTGTCTAAATTGTCCTAATTTATTTTTCAAAAAATCAGACTTTAGTAATTTTTGGAACATCGAATCCAGTATCGTTTCGGTTAAGTCATCGACGTCTTGCCCAAACTCTAATCTTTGAAATCAACTGTGGTTCCTGAAAATTCATTTGAAATTCTTTCACGCTTGTGTTGCACGTGTCTCTCTGTGGCATGGCGCGACGCGTGGCAGGTGCTAACCGGTGTCTGGACAGTGCACAACCTCTCGTCCGTGTGAGCGATGCGTGACGTCGCTTTCGAAAGGATAACACTTTCAAAGTCGCATCGATCTCGCGTATTTATTTCGCGATATGTCGAGTCTTGTGTCCGTTTAAAATTTATAGATTAAGAAAATACGAATTTGAAAGCTTGACCCACTCTTACGATTTTATCCCGAACAAATTAATGGGAACTCGACGAAAATGATTTTCAGTCCGAAACAGATCAGACCAGTGTGATTAGAACTGAAAGCGAGTAATTGATAATTGCATTTAACTTTGTGTAAAGAAATGGGAGAGGAAAAATATCCAGCCGATCCTCATCGTCTCGCACAGCAAAAAAATCTCTGAAAGAAAAATCTTCTCCCGCCGCGTGTGCCAGCCTCATCCGCTCGGGCAGCAGGGCAAAAGATCTGGTCGCCGTCTTTATCGTCACCAGCGTGCCGAGCCGAGCGGCTCCCACGCGCTCCTCTCCCTCCCTCATCTCCCTCCTCTGCCGGCGTCTTCTCCCTACCCTCGGCCATGGCGCTTGTCGTCGCGCCCTGCTCTCTGTCCCACGCGCGTCCCTGCTTCAGCGCCCTCTCCTCCCTGCCCTGGAGCTCGCCCCATCTCCCATGGCCGCCCCTCCCTGCTGCAGCTTGACGCCCCCCTACAGCAGGCCAGCCATGGCGCCCTCACCTCCAGTCGCCTCTCATTGCTCCACCCCTTCCCATGGCCGCCTGCAGCTTCACCATGGTGAGCTCGCCCTCCCTCAAACCCTAGCCGAGTTTTTCCATGGTGCCCTAGACACCAGCTCCCACTCTTGCTGTCTCCCATGGCTAAGCACCTCCCTGGTGGCTGAGTATGGCCCCTGCACTCGCCCTTCCTCTACTGCAACAGCAACAGCCCGTTCCACGGTGTCGTCGACCTTTGGTGAGACCATGTTGTTCTCGCTGTTTGTGTGCCCTAGCTGCTCGATGAAATGTCTAAACTATGTGTTGTCGCTACTCGCAGATAGTTGTCAACACCACGCCTCGCGCGGATCGTCCGGTGGTAAGGTAGGCCAACTAGGTTTTGCTCCATATGTGGATGATGTGTGTGATGTTGAGATGATGATTGATTGGTGCGTGTCCTTTGCAGCGATTTAGGAAGATGGTAGTACTATGTTTGAATAAGCAGGTGAGATCCGTGCGATGTTTGTTAGGTGTTTGATAGAAGGCTTGAACCAGAGATCCTCGCCGTTTCATGGTTTTCAAATCGGATTTAGTCACGGGTGAACTAATTTGCACTCTTGTTGGTTGATTTGATGAATAACTTGGAGGATTATGACCATGCTTATAAGATTGTTATGACATATAAACCTTAGATTTAAAATGATTATGTGGGAGTAGTAGTGGTGCTTCCCATAAACTTGTTTAAGTATGTGTATAGTGCGCTTAAATTGCTTCTTTGATTACATAATGTGAGAGTAGATTCAAAATACTAGGTTATGTAAAGTGGATGGATTCATGGTTATAAAGTAGAACTAATCTATATATGTGATTAGAAAGTGCCAAGCCCATGATAATTATAGGAGTAAATTGAATGTTTGCTGTAAATGGTCTAGTTGTGAATGATATTATAATTGTGATGCTTTTGTGAATATATAATTGTGGTGCTTTTGTGTTTATGTGATGGATCTATGACTGTGGTATACTGATTAACTGTGTATGTCTTTATGATTTGTGTATAAAAATCTATGATTTGTGGTGCTTAATTAAATGTATATTATTATTAATAACAACTATAAAAAGGGCGACTTTCTGTTGGTTGCTAAATGTATAATATGACGACTTACGGTTGGTTGCTAAATCAATAGTACAGCAACTCACGGTTGGTCGCTAAATATACAATATTAGCAACGGATGGTCGGTCGCTAAAAAGATGTCGGTCGCTAAAGCCTTTAGCGACGGCACTCACAGCGACCATCCTTATGGGTCGCTAAAAGTTTTTAGCGACCAACCGTAGGTCGCTGAAGGCCGTTTCAGCAACCAACCATAGGTCGCTGTAAGTGAACCGTCGTGTAGTGAAAACTCGGCAAATATGTTATCGGTAAAGAGTTATTTACCGAGTATTTTTCGGTATTCGGTAAAGACTTTGTCAAGTGTCAAACAACACTCGACAAATTAAGAATCACAAAAAACATAAAATACAGTAAAACATTTTTTAAATCAATGGAACAACTCCCCGAACACCGCCATTGCCTTACACATCACTATATCATTTTCACCTTTTTTTGAATCAAATTTACTTGCTTTGTGAATGGTGAGTTTCCTCTATGTTGACCACTCGAGGCCCACATGCGTCATGCGCCATATATCTGAACCCCCTAGCCCACACACGCCTGTGAAACCTCGAGGGTCGGCTCTGATACCATTTGTAACACGTCGTCCAATCCCTGGACCGGCGGTACTTACTCCTGGCAGCTCTCTAGGATCATATATTGTCCCCACAGACTAACACAAGTCTTTTGTTTGCACTTCGTCCTCACTCATGCGCACCCACTCATGCGCACCCGAGAAAACGTCCCGGTCGGTCACCCATCCCAAATTGCTCCAAGCCAAGCACGCTTAACATGGAGGTTCTTTCGAGATAAGCTTCCGAAAAAGAAGATACACCTTGTTGGTATGGATAGTCTATTAACTCTATTAAGGCAAAGTATCCAATGCACATAGACTACTTATGCACATATGCACACATAAAATCCAGATCCTCCATCTAGAATCCAACGGCACCTGACTCTTTTGCAAAAAGAACCTCCCGCAACGGCTGCCAACGGTTGTTGCAAAAAGAACCTCCCGCAAAACCTGGTTGGAGTATCGTTCGATTCAATATGTATGATCTGGATGTTATGTGTGCACATGTGCATTTCTTTGCTATGTGCATTCGATACTTTGCCCTCTATTAAGCCTTGAGCCAGGATATTACCATCCCATGGGCCAGGATATCACAATAAGATCATTATATGAATTGGAACATGGTGAACCACACGGGAAAATAGTGCTACCACAAGGGTGGTATGGGACGCCCTTGGCTGACTAATAGGAAAGCTATTGGAGGACTAACTTACCTGAAAGAGGCAAGGGCAGTAGGGGACTGGTCGGTGTAGGGAGGTTCTCGGGTTGATTTTGCTGCGATGGCGGTCAGATGGGGGATCCCTGGATTGCGCTTCCTAGAAACTGTAGCGGGTTTTCTGAAGCTAGTGTAACTTTGTAAAGGTCACATAGTGTTACCCTGCCTCGTCTCCTTGGTAGAGATGAATGGGAAGTCGTGATCTCTTGGCAAATGGGTAACATGACATGTGCGTAAAGATGTGCAACCTATGCAGAGTGTGAAATTGGTATATCAGTCGTGCTCACGGTCATGAGCGGCTCGAACACTCACATGATCAATTTATGGAAGTTAAATTTAATTTGTCATTTGCATCACATTGTGGTTTATTATTAATTTTGATCTACTATTATTCTGGTTTGGTATTTACTTACATTTAGTAACTGCTAATAAAATTTGACCCACTTATTAAAAGTAATGCTCAGCTTTAACCATTATTTGTTGATCAGCCTTACACTTCACATGAACTCACACCTTTGGAGAGTTCGTGCACATTATTCCCCAAAACTTGTTGAGCTATGATATTTTGTGAGCTCACTCTTGCGATATGTAAACCCCCCATAGATATGAGCTTATCTATGTGGCGTATCCCAGTCAGCTTGATGGCACCAAGGAATAATTATTTAGTTCGTTTTATTGTTATCATCTATTTTTGTAAGACTTCCACTATGTAATAATGATACTTGTGACATTTATCTCTATACACTTTGTCATTATATGTGGTGTTCTTCTTTGGCGCACATATGAGACGCACCCGGCTTTATCCCTTAAATTCGGGTGTGACAGGCCATTAGCCCAACACCACAGGAAGAAGAGCTGGATCAAGAAATCAGAGATCTAGAGTCTATCCACCAACAAGTGGATAGAAGAAAGGAGAAAATGCTTTGGCTATCTGAACTCTAGAAGAAGATTGATGAAGCTGCCGAAGAGATGCGCCACATCACACAAGACAACGAACAAGGGTGAAGGCCACAACAGAGAGACTTCATCAGGAAAGACAAAGCTATGATGATGTATGGTATGACGATTTCCATCATGATAACATTGCTTTTGATGATGCTTCCCCCTAGCCACAGAAATGCAGGCTACCCCATGGCCACCTTCGTACAAACCACCACAGCTTCTCATGTATGACGGGCATTCGAACCCAAAGCAGTTCCTCATGAGTTACGAAGCAACCATATCATCATATGGTGGCAACAATGCTGTCATGGCGAAATCCTTTGTCATGGCAGTCAGGAGTTGTAACACCCTGAATTTGGGGGTATAAAATTTCTTCTCTAAATTCCTACCAAATTCAGGTGTTACCTCTTGTCTCTCTCTCTAGACTTCCTCTCTCTTCCTTTTGATGAGAGTTAAGTCAATTAGGTGAGGGATTAATTAATTATTTTATCAAAACCTATCTGAGTCATGAAATGTTGCATCATGCTGAGCCTAAATTTCCTTTTGTTTGATGCACGTGTTTGATATTGTTTGAATTTGAATTTGATTTGAAATCCATAGATAAAATAAAAAGAAAAGCAATTAGAAATTCAGAGAAAATGGAAAAGCGCATTTCAGCCAACTTGGCCCAACTCAGCCTAGCCAGGCCGCGCGCGCCCGCATCGCCTGACAGGTGGGTCCCACCTGTCAGCGATGGCCCGCGTCCGCGCTCTCTTCCCCTCCCTCTGCCCGGTGGGGCCGGTCTGTCGGTGCCGATTTCCTTCGCCCACGCGCCCAAGCTCTCTCTCTCTGTCCCGTGGGCCCGACCCGTTAGCGCTGTGAGCCGTTCCCTCCGTGCACTCGCTCCCTCTCGCTGCGCCGTGGGGCCCCCTGTCAGATCTGCCTTCTATGCAAACCGCCATGGACCAACACGCACGCACGCCGAGAACCCAGGCCACGTCACCTGCCCACGTGCCCCACCTCCCTTTTGAGCATCGCCCACACCTGTTCTCTCTCCCCTACCTCATTTCGCACAAGCTCGCCCTCTCTCACGCTCTGCCCTCGCTACTCGCGCTCGTCGGAGAACCGCGCCCGTCGTACCAGTCGTTCAGCCCGCCAAAAGCCGTGACAAGCCACCTCAAGCTCCGTCCTAAGGTGAGGAACTTGTTCCTATGCTTGGTTTACCTTATTTACGCATGGTCTTAGCTAATTTGGCCTCGTTGGAGTTCAGCCGCGCTGGTTCGCTGCGCCCTGCGCGGTAGCTGGCGGATTTAGCCTCGCATCGTGCCCTGCATTGGTCAGTAGTGCTCCCCTTCCTTCGCCGGAGCTAGTCCGAGCCGTAGCACGCCAGATTACCTCTCCCCACGACGAATTTTGCTCGCCAGAGTGACCTTTGCTTTGCCTGATATTTCCCCTCCACCGTCTACCTGTCTCTGTCCCGTTCTCATGACCCAGACCTCGCCATAGTGCTTGCTGAGTCCTCCCCAACCTCTCCGGCTACCCAGACCACCCCTAGTGCCCTAGTAGCCCTGGTCTGCCTTGCCTCTAGCGACTACGCCGCCATGTCCGCGGAAAGCGCCGCCCCTGGCTGACCGAAGGAGATAAAGCCCCTAATGCCCAATCCTAACCGTCCAGTCTTGATCGGATGGCCTAGATGCACGGATAACGATTTTGTGGTCAGTGTAGCCGGAATCGTTGGATTGCGATCTAGAGGCCAACGCGCCCAGCGCCCTCCGCACACCGCTGACTCATGGGCCCCGCGCATCAGTGCCTCAATCTGCCTCGAGCCTACTTGTCAGACGCTTGCGTCCGCGTGCCCGCCCGTTAGATCTAATCAGGGTCGTTGATCTGGATCGAACGGCTGACGGGACCCGATACCCCTTCGTGTGGTCTTTTTGTTAAAGAGACCCCTGGCTTTTTAGGAATCAACCCACAGTCCCAGGTTTTCGCGCGCAAGCCCCTGTGATTTTGCAGAAAAGCCCTAGCCTTTTAGTTAATCGTAGAATTAGACCTAGTTTTGTATTTTGAACTCCAAACTTGTTTATTTCATATCTTTTGCATATGAACTCCAAATTGAGTGATTCAAATTGCAAAATGTTCACAAGATTATTCTATACCTGGTTAAATTATAATCTTTTACTGTCTGCATGTGTTAATTTTATGTCTAGACTATAGGTTAGTGTAAGTGATGATTTATTTAATAAAAGGAAAACCCTAATAGTCATTACATGATTAACTTTCTAAGTTTAATGTCATATGAACCCATCCCTGGTATAATTTTGGTAATCCATTAAGATAAATGAATTTAAGTTATGTGATCCCCAAGATAGACAGTACTTAGAGAACCACGAACCCCTAGGTGTATTAGTCCACCCTAGACCCTAGACTTCGCTTTTGAGTTTGTTACTTTCTTTTGAATTAGTGTTCACTTGATTGTACATGTCTGGTGTATTGTTTATTTGTCATTATCCAAATGTGTTGAATGCATGGTCGTTTTGCGTAGACAACGAGCAGCCTGTGGTTTCTGAGTGTGTTGCCGAAGATCTTCCTAAGCAACAACCTGGTGAAGGCAAGTGTCCTCTGACCTATTATGTCTTACTTACTGTATAATTTATCGTCCCGGATTACTTTATTGAAACCTAAGGATTGACTAGCTGTATTTATCTTGTCCTTGTTTACCTTTTGGGTTATTATGGTTAGCTTCATGCTATTGCTCCACTTTAATCAACGAACATGATGTGAATATTTATGATACAATGTTATCCTTATGATTATAATGATGTTCTTATGGCACTTTTGGGGACTCAGGTTGTTTCCTGGAGTACTTCTCCGTAAGGACCTGTTCGTTGAGTGACCAACCGGGATAATAGTACAACCATGAGGGTGGAATGGGATGCCTTAGCTGATTAATTAGATTAACCTAGGTGTGTAGTTGGCTTTGCCGGAGGGCCGTCAATTGTAATACCCAAGATTTTAAATTATAAGGAGAGATAATGTCTTCATGTGTATTGACTGTACCTATTATCACATGTGAATACACACCATCAAAAAGGGGTTAAATAACCAAAGGCACCTAAATAAATCATGCAGCATGCTGAGTTTTTACTTGATAGTGCATTTGTAGATAATAAAATAAATGTGTCATTAGCAATATCTTAATATATTTAAACTCTAATTTGGAAAAAGAAAACTCTAAAGAAATGTGGAGAGGGAGGAAAAGAAGTACTAAAAATAAAATATAAACAAAATAAATACTATAAATAAAAGTAAGACTAGTATGTTCAAATTATACTTTCAATCTGAGGAGAATTTACCAAAGGATTTGATTTTGAAATTTGAATTCAAATGAGAAGGGGAAAATATAAATCAGAAAAAGGAAAATTGGAAAATAACTCGAGACTAATGGGCCGCAGCAGCTCATTTCGACCCAGCCAGATCTCCCCTCTGTGCGCACTCGGCCCAGCTCATGGGATGGTGTCACACCCGGTTTTGGAAGGTAAACCGAATGAAAACCATGTACGTGCCAGGATCAGAACTCACGTACACAGCGATTACATAATTGGACATTATCACACAATGCTTGAATTAAATAGCGGAAAGGTACTTAGTTACATCAAGATGTCCGAGACATCCACAGAGTCTATTACACAACCATAGTTCAACATAATTATCAAAGTGCGGAAATAAGAAACGTAGATGCTAAGCCTACACAGGCAGCTAACAGGGGTTTTGCCGCTAAGATAAACTAGAACACATCGTATTCCTGGAACTCCTCGAAGTCATCCATGTTGCCAGCTTCACTTCTTGAGCACTGAGAACAATGGGGACAACCTGGGGTGGGGTGGTTTGTAAAGCAAGGGTGAGTACACTTCAACGTACTCAGCAAATGTCCCGTTTGGCTAAAGTGGACTAGCTGTATGAGGAGTTAAGGTTAAGCAGTTGCTTTTAGTTGGTCAAGTTTTATTGTTATAAGTAGAGCCAAATTTTAGTAATAACCCAGTTATTACCCAGAGGCACTCCCTCCAAGAGGAAATACTAGAGATCAGAATTATAATCACCATTGTTAACCATCATCATAAAAGTAACCATTGTTCTTCTAATCGAAGAGGATCCCCAAGCTGCTCATAACCGTGAGCACGACTGATATACCAAATTTTAACACTCTGTAGAGGTTGCACACTTTACCCACATGTCGTGATTCCCATTCTGCCCGAGGTTCTAGCCTCTCCATTGGTCACTACCAAGGTGACCTAGCAAGGTCTCACTATGTATCCTTTACAAAGATTTCCCAGAGGACATAGCCGCCCGTTAGGTTTCTCTAGTTTGATAAACACAGTACATCTCCCCAGAGGAAGGGTGACTAACAAAAACCAAATCCAAGAACCTCTGCAACCAACCTCGGCAGAGCAAGTACTGTGCCCGGACCCCATTGACGGCCCTACGGCGAAGCCAACTACTCCTCTGGTTCCTCTAATTAATCAGCTAAGGGCGTCCCATTCCAACCTCATGGTTGCACTGTTATCTCGGGTTGTCACTCCCCAAACAGGTCCTTACGGAGAGGCACTCAGGAAAGAGCCTGAGCCCCCTAAAGAATCATAAGAACCTCATCGGGATAACATCATCGTATCATAAAAGATCACATCATGTTCATTGATTAAGTTTAAGCAATAGCATAAGCTAACCATGATTAACCCACAAAGGTAAACAAGGGTAAGGGAAATACAGACTAGTCAAACCTTAGGTTTTCAATAAAGTAATGCGGGATAGTGAATTATAAAGTAAAGTAGGACATGATAGGTCTGAGGACACTTGCCTTCACCAGGTTGTTGCTCAGGGAGGTCTCCAACAACACACTCAGGGAACTCGGACTGCACGTTGTCTAAATAAAGCGAGCATGCATTCAATACATTTGGAAAGTACAAATGAACATCACACCAAACATGTATAAGCATTGGAACACATCTTAAAGAGACTTAATACTACATAAAGGATAATGGATTCAAGTATAGCATAAACTATGGCATACATTAACTTTATTTGAAAATAGATTACTATTTCTCCTAAGTGTTATTTACAAGTACAACATCAAAGATCAATTGATTTTATGGTGACCTAAAATTTATAAACGAGATGAACTTATGTAATGCATATTATTAAGCTCACAAGTTTAAGCAAGTTTAAATCTCTAAATTTCTCCTTCATTTATTAACTAAATAAAACATACACCTACAATAGTTCATATTCAATCCTAAACATTTAGAGTGTGCATGGAGTGAGTGAACCTATTTTATTTAAACAGAGAATAATTCTATGAACATTTTGCAATTTGAATCACTAAATTTGGAGTTCATATGCAAAAGTTATGAAATAAACAAGTTTGGGAATTCAAAATATGAAATTAGGGCAAATTCTGTGATTAAATAAAAGTCCAGGGGTTTAATTAAAACAGACTAGGGACCTATACGCTAAAATAAAGGACGGTGGGTTGATTTCCTAAAACTAGGTGGTTTCTTAAGCAAAACAGCCACGCGAAGGGGTATCGGGTGAATCTAATCGTTGGATCAGAAAGCAACAGCCGAGATTAGATCTGTGGCCGAGGGCACGCGCGCGGCTGGGCGAGCACTGACAAGTGAGGCAGGGAGTGTCAGCGACAGAGGGGGAGAGCGCACTGACCGAGCGGGTCCAGCGCCAGAGGGGAAACAGACGCTGGTCCACGGCAACGCGCGGAGAGGGCGGAGCTGACAGGGCTGGCCCACGGCGCAGAGAGAGAAAAGAGGGACGCTCGGGGCAACGGTTCGACGACTCGCGATTCGGGCCCGCAAAACAGAGAGAGAAAGGAAGAGCGAGCGGGCGAAGGAAACCGGTGCCGACAGATCGGCCCCACTGGGCAGCGAGAGAGCGAGGGAGAGTGGGCGCTCAGGGTTGCGCCGATAGGTGGGGCTTGCTGTCAGGCAGAGAGGGCGCGCGGGCGCGCTCGGGCTGGGCTTAATGGGCTGCCTTGGGCCGAAATAGCTTTTCCTATTTCCCTGGAATTTCTAATGCCTTTTCCATTTCTTTTTCTATAGGGTTTTCAAATCCAAATTCAAACTAGGTTTCAAATTCAAATCAATTCAAACTTGTGCAACACTTCAAAGAATATTTTAAGCTCAGCATGATGCAACATGTCATGACTCATAAGGTTTTGACAAAAATAAATAATTAACCTCTACTAGTTTAAGCTATTTCTAAACAAAAAGGGAAAAGGGAGAGAGAATCTAGAGAGAGAGAAAGCCTAGAGTGAGAAAAGGAAGAGTAACACACGATTTTGGGTGATAATTAGAAAGAAATTTTATACCCCCAAAATCAGGGTGTTACAGACCTATCCCCCTTAAAAGAATCTCGCCCTCGAGATTCAGGGCTGGCTAGCAAAGAGTTTAGGGTACTTGGCTCTCAGATCATCTTCTCTTTCCCAGGTTGCTTCTTCTTCTAAGTGGTGGCCCCATTTGACTTTGCACATTCTGGTGGTGTTCCTCCGGGTGACCCGATCTGCTGTCTCTAGAATTTGAGTTGGCTTCTCAATATAGGTCAGATCTTCTTGAACTTCAAGATCCTCTGCTGGCAACTGCTCTTATGGCACTCTCAAGCATTTCTTCAACTGAGACACATGGAACACGTCGTGCACAGCTGACAGATTCTCCGGCAAACTGAGTTGATAAGCCACTTCTCCACGTCTTGCTTGAATCTGATATGGCCCAATATAACGAGGTGCTAGCTTGCCTTTGACTCCAAACCTCTTAGTTCCTCTGATAGGTGACACCTTCAAATAGACATAATCTCCCACTTCAAAACTGAGTTCCCTTCTTCTGGTGTCAGCATAGCTTCGCTGTCTAGACTGTGCTGCCTTCAAATTCTCTCGGACCATTCCAATGTTCTCTTCAGCTTCAAGCAAAATCTCGGGGCCGAATACCTGTCTTCCACCAGGTTGGTCCCAATGCAGTGGAGTTCTGCAGTTCCTTCCATAAAGCGCTTCAAACGGTGACATCTTCAGGCTGGCTTGGTAGCTGTTGTTGTAAGAGAATTCTGCATACGGTAGCCTCTTGGCCCATCCTAACTGGTCTTGCAAAGCACAAGCTCTCAACATATCCTCAAGAATCTGGTTGGTTCTCTCAGTCTGACCATCTGTTTGCGGGTGATAAGCTAAACTGAATTTCAAGTGTGTACCCAAAGCTTCATGTAGTTGCTGCCAAAAGTGAGAAGTAAACTGGGTGCCTCTATCCAATATTATCTTCTTTGGAATACCATACAAGCACACAATTCGAGACATGTATAACTCTGCCAACATTGCACTGTTATATGTGGTCTTGACTGGTATGAAATGGGCCGTATTTGTCAAACGGTTGTAACACCCCAGGTGTTACTTAGGGTTTTCACTTAAGACTACACAAGCCAAGCCCATCATCACATGTGGTTGAAATAGAGCAAAGCACACCAAACTTGGAACTCAAGGTCCTAAACAAGTGCAACCCATCTTAGATATCACACCCTAACTTATCATGCACATCTCATGGGGAGATTTGCCCAAACCCTAATTCAAACCCCTTTGGACAAGTGAAGCACTATAAGTAAGTGTGACCAAAAGGTTATGAAAACCCCATGATCATGACTTGGGCCATTTATAAAAGTTGTAGTACCCTTAATACCCTACAAATAATAGTAAGAAAGTGACCCCAAAAAGAATTCAGAAAAGCCCCAAGAGGTTCACCAAAGGGTTGAGCACAAAAGAAAATCAGGATTTTTCTAAGTCCAAAACCAACCCTTGGCCAAAGATCACACATGTTCACCCTCATTCAAACTTCAAAACAATTTGACCCAATTGACAAAGTGGCGCCAAATTACCTCTAAAAAACCCTGGAGAAAGTTGATCCCTACCCTAAGTCGTTTGACATGACTTGGCATAGCTTTTGTCCCGGTTTGGACAGCTATGACATAGGCAACTTCTCACCCCTCTATCTCCCTACCCCGACCGTATCTTGGCTTGGAACTCACATCAAAAAGGTAGGATATAGTGCAGGGAAGAGACCGTACATAGTGGTTTTGCCAAGATATGCACGCTAAGGTGCTCAAATCCGCCGTTGAACCATGGCAGAAGCAAGCTCCCACGTGTTCGACGCGGGCTGACACTCGGGGGCGCGCTCAGAGCACGCCCGTGCGCGAACCCCCGCGCGCCCGCGGCCGCTCGTGACCACGCCCGCGCCACGGCTATAAAACCCGTCCCAGAGCCCGGCTGTCTTCCCCGTTGCATCCCTTGTCCAGCGCCCAACACCCCGGAGCTCGCCCTTAGCTCCGACGACCTCTCCACGACCCGCCAGAGCCGCCCGAGGACAACCACCGTGGCCGAACCATTCCCTGTCCTCCTCCGCTCGATCCAAGCCCCTAGGTAGCTTCCCTGGGAGGCCGTAAAGCTTTCCAAGGCTTAAACCGAGGACCCCTGCCACCGGAAAAGCGCAATCGTGCTCGCCGGAGTTCAGAACCCCGCCGGCGCACGTGGACCAGGTAATCCTCTGCTCCGTTCTTCGATTCCTTGTGCACATAGCCTCTACGTCACCCCGTGGAGCTCATCATGCCATTTGATTGAACTAGATCGTCGTGGTTTAGCCGGAACACCTGCCGCCGACGAGATCACCCGCCTGCGCACGTGGATCGGACGATTCCGGCCACCTCCGCCGTCGAGCCGTACACCGCTGTGACCGCCAGGACCTCCCGGAGCCAACCTCACCCCTCGCCGGACCCCTCTCGCCGCCGGTAAGCCACGCCACCCTTTTCTTTTCCGCGGGTACTGTTTAAACCTGGGGAGGGACCGCGGGGGAGAAGAAGAAAAGGCTAGGGGGTTTTGTGCATTGTCAGTGACTCAGGGGAATAGTAGCACAGGGGTATAACTGAGAGGATTAGTTTGGAAAGAACCCGAGGTCTTCGGTGCAAAGTGGTTTTTCCAGGAAACCTTTAATTTAATCTGATTTAAATTCAAACAGAACTTGAATAATTCATATCTTCTGTTTTGTTCACCCAAATCAAGTCAAACCAATTTTGCCAAATCTTAAATAATGTAAACTACTTAAGAAAAATATAAAACCCCTAAGTGTTACAGAAAACTTTAAGGTTCTGATTTAAATATTGATTTGGCCAAAAGATAAATAATAGGAGGAAAAATAGTTGCACTGTTAGACTGAGGTTAAGAAAATTTGGAGAAGCACCTAATCACTTCATAACCTGTTTAAAAATAATAAACCCCTTTGTACACCCAGTTAAGGTAGAGTTTACCATTTAAATCCTTTTTAGCCTAAAGTTAGAGAAAATACTAATGGGGGTTTAAATAAAGACCCAGGGAGCACCCATATTTTTGTTAGTCTACTTATTCAGTATAGTTCACTAGAAAAATTTATTATACTTTGGTTTAGTGTAAAATAATTGCGATACCTTTTATTTTAAGAAAACAAGGAAAACTTAGAAAACCCCTAGAAAAATAACCCCAAGGTGAAAAGACCCCAAACCTTGGGATAATTAATGTTTTGTTATTAAGAACACAGGAGAAATATGAAACTTGTTGTTTGACATTTTTCAAATAACAAGGTAGTGAAAAGTGCCTTTTTGACATTAAACTTTAGAAAATCACAACTAAATAACCACCAATTAACTTTCTGTGATTTTTGGCACAGAAGCATGTTATTACTGTTAGATACCAACAAAAATGACCCTTAGGACAGAACCCACCCCTAGTTCAAAGTTGTAGTGCAAAGTGACCCCCTTTGCCCAACTTTTGTTATTTTTGTCCAAGGCATACTCTTTTTATTCTGGACCTCAAATTCATAGAACAGACTATAGTGACCAATAGTAACCCACTGTAATGTTTCCAAAATTTTTGGAAAAAGTTAAACCACTGTTGTAGTTCAAACCCACACTAGAATTCACAAATAGAAAATGAGAAAGGGGGAATTAATAGTGGAAATGAGTGTCACCCTAGCCCAACCAGCAAAACCCTTGTTAAATTGCCCACTGAAATATATACAAGGGAAATACAAATCCACTACGCTTATCCCTAACAAAACTCCAAACCTAAGTTGATAAGCATACACCACCAAGAGCCAAGTAAGACCAAGAAACCCTAAGTTACTAAACTAACTTAGTTTTCTTTTACTTAGCTTAATGTTTACCAAATCCTGCATAATCATGGCATGCCCATTCTTATTCATTGCATTCGATAGATTGCAACCTCGCTGATGGAGAGTACGTCCTCGTGCCGGAGCAAGGAGCTGCTTAGGAGGTAGCCCCGGATCCAGCACCAGAGCCTGCACCAGAGGATCTGCCTGCCCCAGCTTTGGAAGGCAAGCCCCAGTTTTATGCATAACCTGTTCTATATGATATTTTACTACACTTAATGTTTGTAGGCTTGTATTGTGCACTTAAGTGTAGGAGTTGTTTGAAACCCTAGTTGCACGAACTCAGGAATCCTTGTTGAGATGGATACTTGTATGCTAGGTCGAGTAGCTGCTTTGCTAATTAGGGATCTCGGTGGAAGTCGAGTGATTTTTCTAGCACTTGCGCGAGGTCAGGAATTGGTTGTACCCACTTTCATATCATAATGATGCTAGTCTGTGGACAACAATCCAAGGGGATTGGTTGTCTACGAGATGGAAAATTAGAATAAGGATTAACGTGCGGATACCTGTGTCAAGCGTTTGAACGTACTAAACATATGCCAAGAAATATGGTAAATCGGTAAGCCTAGTACCTGAGTGAACCTGCCCGCAGACATATCCCCTCACGCGACCTGAGACGTGGTCTCCCATTCCGGTTATGGTGGGTACAAGTGCGGTCACTTCACGACGGCAGTCAGGGTCAGTGAGGCATTGTACGCCAAGGCGGTGAGCCTTGATCTGTTGCCAGGGAATCGATGGGGACGGTTGATATGTGTGGGGACCGAGTGCCCCTACATGTCGTGTGTTTAGGTTTACCTTGCAAGGATAAAAACTCGATTTGAAACGTCTGTTTCTCGCAGCAAATGAGACTGCTTGATCCATTGTACTGCATTGAGTAACAAGTTGAAATGTGATGATGTGGCAAAAATATGTTGATTGCTAAATGTGTTTGATACCATGAATAAGTAGATAGTACACATTTAGTCTTAAGAGAGTCACACTTAAACTTGACAAAGCTAAAACTTGATTTTTAGATTCAGCTAGTGCTTTTGGCAACCAAACCCCACAGCCAAATAGCTGCATGTCTAGAGGTAGAGGAGTAGACTCCTCACACCGGGTAAGTCTAGCTGAGTATTAGTATACTCAGCCTTGCTTGTGGCATAATTTTTATAGGTCCTTTGGAGGACATGGTTGCTGGAGTGACTTGGTCGTCCATCTTGCCACCGGGTTGGACTGTCGAGTGGGACCCCGCCTCGGCTGAGGAGGAGCATGAGGAGTGATGGGACAGGCTTCCCCATCTCTCTGTTTATTTATCGTTAGTTTTATTCCGCTGCATTTCGAACAATGATGACTACTTTTGCTAAAACTCCGATGATGACGTAATATGTTTAATACTCCTTAATGTATGGTTTTATGCTTTATTGTATTTGCTCTGTGACTCACCATCGAGTGAGACTGTGGTACTTGATCCTGTCAGTGGCCTCGTCGGACTAGATCCGAGGGATTGACGGGTTATTCTCATTTAAGTGTGGTCTAGCCTCTAAGGCGGGACTTAGGCACTTAAGTTGGAATAATTCAGGCAGTTCCGCCACAGCTGGTATCGGAGCTTGTACCACCACAGAGGAATCAATAAACTATAAATACCATCCTTTTCCAAAGTAAAACTTGATAGAAACAAATGTTGGATAGATTGTAGGACGATCAGGATAGACCTAGGACGTGAAGCCTTAGGATGATAGAGGGGTAGCTAGGTGGCCAATTGAGTAAGCCCTACAGGCTACTATAAGGGATGGGAGTTCTTCCCTAATCCCTCTAAATTGATGTGAGGTCGTTCAGGACGAGCATGCATGCATCCTTAATTAAACTAATGGATAATTGGGTAAGAACTTTAATACAAAATGATGACCAACTAAGTACCCCAGTACCATTGTTGTAGTTAGAGAGAGGCTGAGTTGTGATTCATTTTCTTTTTATAATTCTTTTTCTTTTACTTACGCTTAACCATACATAGATGACTTCTCACGGATCCTCGGACGAAGGAAATGCATTGTCCCACACTGATGGGCTCGCACGAGAGGGTTTTCCCCGTATTTTGTGGGAGGTACTTCAGGGAGCTGGTTACACGACGCCTCCCCAGTACGCGGTGCAGCAGTTCGAGAAGCACCGAGTGCCCTGCTGTAGGGTGAGGATGACCCTGGAGCCTCATCCCCTGCAGCCCGGCTGGCGTTCGCTGGACTCTGAGTCCTTTGGATACCGGGCTGAGGATACGATCGAGGCGATTGCCCTTCACGGACTGACCACCTTCTGCGGATTCCACCCCTTGGAGTTGTCCACTCACCCCATTGGCTTGTTCCTCGCTGAGAAGGAGGACGACCCAATGTGGAAGGACCGAGTGGAGCATGCCAAGGACATCTGGGCTATCTATCCAGGCCAGAGTGCCCACTTGATGGTGCGGTGCATGAATGCCCTGTATCGTCTGCAAGTGATGCGTGGTGAGGCAATGTCCCATCTGATGGCATTGTTGGAGGCAACTAAGATCACCTTGGACAACAGAGAAGAGCTTGTGGTTGACTTGTCCACTGAGATGGTGGAAAAAGACTTACAGGTGGAGCAGCTGTCAAATGAGATCCAAGAGCTTGAGGAACTGGTGGGAACAAGGGAGAACACCATCGAGGTTCTCGAGGATCAGTTAATTAACATCCAGCAGCAGCTTGCCGAGGCTAACGAGCACCTGGATATGCATCACCAGGAGATCCAGGACATGGAGGCCAACGAGGATGTCGACATCGAGGGAGGAGAGGAGCCTGCCTCCAGCTTGGACACTGCTGGCTCAGGGAGACCACCTTCCCCCGAGTCGAGTGTTGCCTCGTTCGCTCACTAGGTCGCAGGGATAGAGTTAGAAGTCAGTGATGGTAGGACTCCTCGAAGCTAGCTTAGCTTTTGCACCCTTGGGGTACTAGGCTAGATAGAGTTGAGTCTTTTGGGCTATTGATGTAATCGCGATAAACTCTTTTGGAAGCATGGTTGATGAATGATGTCAGTCTTAATTTAAGAAGAAAAGTTTATGCCATGTGAAATCTTTTATGATTATGCAAGAATCTATCGGTTTCGCCTTTTGACTCTTTCACCGTGATTGAACCTTGAACCTCAAAGATGTGTTATTGAAAATATATGTGAATTTTTCAGATGGCCGGGAGAGCGCGTCGTGGTCAAAATGAGCGCGTTCCTCCACCACCGCCTCCTACTCTTCAGGAGCTGATGGCTCAGCAAAATGAGATCTTGAGACAGCTAGCTCAGCGTCAGCCACCACCTCAGCACTATGGTGGTGGTGATCATCAGCGTCACCCCGCGACAGCCACCTACCAGGAGTTCCTCAGTACCCAGCCACCATTGTTCACCAGGGCAGAGGACCCACTTGATGCGGATGTATGGTTGAGAGTAGTGGAATCCAAATTCCCGCTACTCCATGGAGTTTGCTCAGAGGTCACTAAGGTCAGGTTCGCCACCCAGCAGCTTCGCGGACCCGCAAGGACATGGTGGGACCATTTTCTTGCTATGCAGCTAGAGGACCGAGAGGTGGAGTGGAGAGAGTTCAAGGCAGCTTTCAGGGGGTACCATATACCAGCAGGCATTATGGACCGAAAGCTCAACGAGTTTCTGGCACTCACTCAGGGAAACCGCACAGTGTTACAGTATGCTCAGGCCTTCAATGACCTGTGCCAGTATGCCGGGTATCATGCAGACACGGACAAGAAGAAGCGGGACAGGTTCAGGAGGGGGCTCAGCACTAAGCTCCGTGACCGTCTCAACACAGTCAGGGCCAATAGCTATAATGAGTTAGTCAACATGGCCATCTCCCAGGAGGACTGTATTACAGCTCGTCAGGCAGAGAAGAAGAGGAAGACCCATGTGGCAGGACCCTCAGCTCAGCCATAGCGCTTCAGGATTGTGTCTAACACTCAGAACAGGGGACCTCAGCAGCAGCAAGGGCGATGGGTGATCCGACCACAGCAGCAGCAGCAGCAGGCACCCAACCGCACCCAGTTTCCAGCTCAGAGGAACAATCAACAACAGCAGCAACATCGTCAGGCAAATGATAACAGGTGTTTCACATGTGGCAACACCGGACATTATGCCAAGAATTGCCCCAGAAACCAGCAGAGGCAAGGGCAGAATGTTAATCAGAATCAAGGCAAGAGACAGAAGGTGCAAGTGAGGCAAGGCAGGCTGAACTTCACCACCATGGCTGATATTCCAGAGGGAGCACCCGTCATGACCGGTATCTTTACAGTTTTGAATTATCCTGCTTGTTGGGGGCTCGTTCTTAAATGCTATGAATTAAGAACAAGGCAACATAAAATGTTAAATATCAAAGCCCTTCGTCATTTGAATCATTATTTCCCTTCGGATATATTGAGTCTAGGACGAAGGTCATGAAGGGCATACCTTCATGATCATGATAAAGAAATGGACAATATTCATGCAAAGTATAAGGAGTAACATAATTTAGATAAACATAATTATCAACATATTTTTATTTATATCACTTGTGTAAACAATAATAAATTGCAAGTGTACCTTCGGCTTGAAAGAATAAGAATACAGGTGTGACGCAAAAGTAGATGCCAAATCAGCGTGTCCAGTACGGGAATACTGTTCACCTATTTATAGGCACGGGTCGCAGCCCATGCAAAATTACATTAATACCCTTTACATTTATCAATAACTCTATAGTAATTCTTCAAGGTCTGATTCGGCTTTTCATCTTTAAGTCGGTTTCCTCTTCCTGCCGTTATACCGAAGCTCTTCTGCACACAGCTTCGTGATTGTCTTATCCTTCGTCGTGATCGCCGTCCCAGTCAAGCTTCGTCTTAACCATGTTCTTGTATACTCGCAATCTGTCTCCGAAGGTACCTGTTCACATATTTCTCTTGGAAAACATAGTCAAATTACGTTTTTCAGGACCTTCGGAAGCCGAAGGCCCCCAACAGTAGCCCCTCGCAATATTAATTTGCTGGAATAACAAATTTATATTGCGACATGGACGAAGGCTTCGAGCCGAAGGTCCGAAAAAACACCTTCCCTTTGCTAGAATAGCAACAGTCAATGGCAAATGGGGCCTTCCAGCCTCCGACATAATGGGTTTATAAATACGGGCTCGCCAAAATTTATTCGGCACGCTCCCTTGCCATCTGTTTTGCCTGCGCAATTAGTTTTCTGCCCACAAATATTTTGTTGCCTTCCTAGTTTTAAGCTTCGGAAGCGAAAGGCAAGAATTTCGAAGAGATGTCTGAGGAGAAGAAGGTTGCTGCCGAAATGAAGTTGAGTCTTTCTGAAGAGATGCATCTGGGTTTTCTTCGATCTATGTCGAAGACCAATACAGAAAAGATCACTAAAGAAATTTTGGAAGGTTTATCTGAAGACACTGGTGATAGCGACAGTTATGATGCGAATAGTGTTGGTGAAGACTCCGAAGATCGCCCTTGGCGGCCAAGCCATGCGGTTTTCGGCAAATCAAGTATTAAAGAAAATCATCTTGTCAACATGAGGGGAAGATATTTCCGGGATTTGTCTGTTGTAAGGGCCGACGAAGGAGAGAAGACTTGCCCAACTCCTGAGGAAGATGAAGTCGTAATATTTCGAAGCTTCTTGAAAGCTGGACTACGATTTCCCCTGAGCCACTTTGTTGTGGAGGTGCTGAAGATATTTGAAATCCACCTTCACCAGCTTATCCCCGAAGCGATCATAAGGATGAATATTTTTGTGTGGGCTGTGAGGAGCCAAGGCTTGGAACCTGATGCAAAAAGCTTCTGCAACATGCACGAATTGTTATACGAGACAAAACCCTGGGGTAAGGAACAATATCACAACAACTTTGGCTGCTACAGCTTCGGCTCTCGGTCTGGGTCAAGCTGCCCAGTGCCGACCTTTCGAAAGAGATGGCCTGGCGACTGGACGACGGAATGGTTTTACGTGAAAAATGACTTGAAATCTCGAGAGGATATAAAGAAGATCATTATGTATCCCATCTGGCAACGCTTCGGCCTGCGAAGGCCGAAGGTGGAAATGAATGAAGCGGCCGAAGAATGCCAGAGAGCCTTCGGAGTTGTCTGCTCTTTTATTGGGACGAGGGATTTAACACAAGAACATATTGCCTTCAGAGTGTGGCCGCTTGTGGATAATTGGGAAATGCCGAAAGAAACTATTAAAGAAACTAACGAAGGTGGGCTAGTCCGGCTGAAGTACACATTCAAGTATGGAGACAAATTTGTTGAACCAGATGATGATTGGTTAAAGAGCATTGAGACTGTAAGTGATGAATTGCTTGGGGCATATTCGAAGGCCGAAGATACTGCTTTGTCAGCGGTCTTCGGAGGCCGAAAGAGGAAAAGACTCAACCGGGTATTTGATGCAATCGGGTTCGTCTACCCCGACTATCGTTATCCCATTCGAGGACAGAAAAGAAAAGGCACAACTTCTGCGAAGGAAGAAGCTGCAGCTGCTCCTAGTGAGCCAGCACCGAAAAGAAAAAGGATAAAGGTTCTCACACATCGGCCACGCTATATTGAACCAGCCTTGGTGCCTGAGTTCACCGGAGAGACCTCTTCGGCCACCGAGGCTGAAGAGCCAACCCTGCTGCCAGAAGTCGCGGAAATGGCCGAAGCGCCAACAACAAAAGAATTGGAGGAACCAAAGGTTTTATTACCAGAAACCAAAGAGATGGCCGAAGCGCCATCGACAGAAAAGATGGAAGAAGCAAAAGGATCAACTGAACGAGCAAAAATATCAGAAATTTTAAGTCCTTCAGTAGAAATTGAAGTAGCAAGAATTAAAAAGGGGCCAACAGTGACCCCAAAAAGAAAAAGAATGGTCAATGTGTTGGATGTTTTGGAAACAATTAAACTTCCAAGCACAACTCCCAAGAAGACTGCTGAAATTTCTGAGGCACCTGCGGAAGTATCCGTTGCTAAGGCTCCGAAGCAACAGACCGTAGTTGAAACTGAGCCCTCAGAACCAACCAAGGTAAAACCTTTGGAAGCAGAAGAAGCAAGAATTGAAAAGGCAACTAAAGAAATAAAAATGTCAGAGCCTATTTTGGTCGAAGAAATTGATACTGATGTCCCCGAAGCATCTTCAAAAATGTACGATTATATTATGCGTCATGCTTCAGGGAAAAAGTTATCGGAAGAAGAAGTTTTTGAAGCCAATCACTATGCCAAAGAATTGAAATATCCGAAGGGGGCATTAGTATTCAATGGGACGGATGAAGAGGATTTCCTATATTGCCTCCCAGACAATAAAGAATTATCCGTCTGCCGGGAGATGTCTAGAAGCATGGGGTTTCCGAAGCTCGAAGCTGGATTAAGTGCCATGACGAAGGAGGATCTCGCGGACAGTCTTGCGTACAATAGCCTAAAGGTATGGGGATTGTTCGTTTGAAAATTTTACAATTCGTAACTCATTCTTTTATTCTTATACGAACTCTTTTACATATAGGGCTTAATTTTAAGCAACGCATTGAGAGCACAAAAGAGTGCCGAAGACGAGAGCTATGAAATTGCATTCAACAACCTACGATCTGAAGTTATTAAATTGAGAAATGAAGCTCTGGAAAAGGATAAAATTCTGCTTACATTGGTGGATAAGGTAAAAAAGGACGAAGCTGCCTCAAAGGTCCAGGCCGAAGCCCAAAGACGTGAAATTAAAGATCTTCAGAAACAGCTAGCTAGAGCTAAAGAAGAGCGTAAACTTGAAGAAACAAAACGAGAGCTTAGTGATCAACTGGCCAATCATTTAGAGTTAAGTGTTAAAGAGCTTCGTGCCTCCCAGAGGAAATGCTATGTTAAGTCCATAGAGTGCGTCAAAAAGATAAAATCTAGCTTCGCCAGCGTTAGCACGTTTTCTAGTGAAGAGAACTTTTCAAGAGGCAATCCTGAAGGTCCAATGGAATGGATTAGTCACGAAGCAGAAGCCTTCGAGGAAATTCTGAATAGCCGCGGCGACATCTGCGCTTTTTCGGGTGCTAGAGGGATTGCTGCTGTCTTGGAGAAAAAAGGCTGTGAGCACGTAAAATCCTTAGCGCAGACCGAAGCTACCTTGTCCACTGATGACATAAAAGACCCCTCGCCCGAAGCAAGCGTGATCGGTGGGAAATTCTTCACCGATATCTGGGATAACGGCGGCCGAGAATTGGCGCAAGAAATTATCCAAAAGAGTGAAAAAGGCATCCATGATGCTAGAAAAGTAGCGGAAGCTGCCGAGAGGAGTACAGAGCCCGAAGGGCAAATAGGTATTAATTAGTGGTTTTTATCATGCTGTAATTTTTAATTCCAAACTCTATTCTCGGTTTGTAATAGTAATATAGCCGTATCTTTTCTCCCCTCAGAACCTACTGAGGCATCTCCGGGCCCCCACCCGAAGGGGGACGATGAAATTAGAGAAATGGCCGAAGCTATTATGGATAAGGTTGTCAACCAACTTTTGAACGAAGCTGCAGAAATAGTGCTTAAAGAGGATTGAATGTCATTGTAGAAACATTTGAAATGTAAAAATGTGTAATATATTGTAACTTTAAATGTGATATACAATCTATTTATAGTTTAATTCTTTACGATGCATGAAACTTTGCATACATACCATTTTTTGAGCCTTCGGCGAAAAAACACCTTCCCTTCTTTTCATGCTTCGTGAAGAAAATCTTCTCTATAAGAATTTGCTTACTTTTCTGATAAAAAATGTCCAAGCTTCGTGAAATATTCTTCGAAGCTGTAAAAAAGTTTTGTGTTGCTTTTCCGAAGAGGCTACACTTCATGCCGATTTGCCTTGTGCCTTAGCGCGATTTTCTCTTTCCCAAAATATGTTCCGAAGGTCAATACTGTATCCCCTTCTTGTTCCAGATGCATTATGTTGTATGATGCTTATGTTATGCAAAATGATGTGATGATGTTATGTTATGCAAAATGATATTTGTGCCGTAGATACATATCCCTGTGATAAAGCACACACACTTTTTATATCAGCGCTGACTTTTCGCTGTAAGCCTCCCTTAGGAGCTTCTTCGCCTTTTACTTTCAGCGGAATCAGCGTTTATTTTTCGCTGTAAGCCTCCCTTAGGAGCTTCTTCGCCTTTTACTTTCAGCGGAATCAGCGTTTATTTTTCGCTGTAAGCCTCCCTTAGGAGCTTCTTCGCCTTTTACTTTCAGCGGAATCAGCGTTTATTTTTCGCTGTACGTTTAGAAAACTTACACTGCGCTCCCTTAGGAACGACTTTTTACTGCTTCGAACAATTTGTACTATGTCCATTAGATCAAAATTTTTGATAATACAAAGATCCTTCAAATCAGTATAAGTTTGTATGCTTCGGCAACTCGAGCCTATGGAAAAAACATATTTTTATTATGGTAAAAGACGGAAGTATTACAAGAAATTGAAATTCAATTAAAGACATTTAAACTCTTCATAATTGTTCCTTATTAACAAAAGGGTAATAAGGAATGTAGAAAACGCAAAAGAACTGCTGTTGAGGTAGGATATTCGTCAGTAAATGTGCTTGGACTCTGGCACAGTGCTATTGACTGTGCGAGCTTCGGACTCCTCTCTGAAGTCCCGCTAAAGGTTAGTGCGCTGACTCCCTTCTGGCTGCTGACCTCTTTAAATCGGCGGTGGCGGTGGAGGTTGCTGCCAGGATGCTTGGGATTGGCTTGCCGAAGCAACAGAAGCTGTAGGGTGGTTGCCTACATATTCTGGAATATAAGGTGAGTGATACGAAGCAGTATGCATGACCTGCTTCGGCTGACTCTGTTGCGCTGCTGCTTCCGCTATTTCCTTCTGCTTCTGGATGGTAACATGGCACATCCTGGTAGTATGGCCCTTGTCTTCACCACAGAATAGGCAATATATTTTTCTTGGCTGGTCTCCAAACCTTCCCCCGAAGCCCCTGGCGCCTCTGCCCCTTGGCGTTGGCGGCCGAAAAGAACTCTGCTGTTGGGCCGAAGCTTGTGAAGAGTGTTGTGGCCTTTGCTGCTGGCTTCCTCGATCATCAGTTTGAGCAGAGTTATGGATTGACCTAACATGCCTCGGGTGAAATCTTCCTCCGAAGCCCCTGGTCATTTCAGAAAACCTGAATGCTTCCTCCCTTCTTTGGCGGAAGTCATTGTCAGCTCGAATGTATTCGTCCATCTTCTGGAGCAGCTTCTCCAACGTTTGTGGTGGCTTCCGGGAAAAATACTGCGCTGATGGCCCCGGCCGAAGCCCCTTAATCATGGCCTCAATGACAATTTCATTGGGCACCGTTGGCGCTTGTGCCCTCAGACGCAGAAACCTCCGGACATATGCCTGAAGGTACTCTTCGTGGTCCTGGGTACATTGAAAGAGAGCCTGAGCGGTGACTGGCTTCGTCTGAAACCCTTGGAAGCTAGTTATCACCATATCCTTCAATTTCTGCCAAGAAGTGATTGTCCCTGGCCGAAGGGATGAGTACCAAGTCTGAGCAACGCTCCTGACGGCCATGACAAAAGATTTTGCCATGACTGCCGTATTGCCACCATACGAAGATATTGTCGCTTCATAGCTCATTAGGAATTGCTTCGGGTCTGTGTGACCGTCATACATGGGGAGCTGGGGTGGCTTGTAAGACTGTGGCCATGGTGTAGCCTGCAATTCTGTTGAAAGAGGAGAAGCATCATCAAAAGCAAAATTTCCATGATGGAAATCTTCATACCAGTCATCCTCATTGTGGAAGCCTTCCTGATGAAGCTCTCTGCGTGGAGGCCTTCGGCTTTGATCATCTTGAACTAGATGACGAACCTCTTCAGAAGCTTCGTCTATCTGTCTCTGAAGATCAGCTAGACGAGCCATCTTCTCCTTCTTGCGTTGAACCTGCTGCTGAAGGATCTCCAGGTTTTGGATTTCCTGATCTAGGTCATCCTCCGGAGGTGTTGGACTAACAGCCTTCCTCTTCTGGCTTCGGGCCTCTCTAAGAGAAAGGACATCCTGATTGGGATCCAGCGGCTATAAAGTACCAGCTCCTGTCGCTAAAGCTTTTTTCGGCGGCATGACGAAGGTGATGCTTGCCGAAAGTGTTCAAGACTCAAAAAATGGAAGTGAGTTCACCGGAGGTGGGCGCCAATGTTGGGGACTCGTTCTTAAATGCTATGAATTAAGAACAAGGCAACATAAAATGTTAAATATCAAAGCCCTTCGTCCTTTGAATCATTATTTCCCTTCGGATATATTGAGTCTAGGACGAAGGTCATGAAGGGCATACCTTCATGATCATGATAAAGAAATGGACAATATTCATGCAAAGTATAAGGAGTAACATAATTTAGATAAACATAATTATCAACATATTTTTATTTATATCACTTGTGTAAACAATAATAAATTGCAAGTGTACCTTCGGCTTGAAAGAATAAGAATACAGGTGTGACGCAAAAGTAGATGCCAAATCAGCGTGTCCAGTACGGGAATACTGTTCACCTATTTATAGGCACGGGTCGCAGCCCATGCAAAATTACATTAATACCCTTTACATTTATCAATAACTCTATAGTAATTCTTCAAGGTCTGATTCGGCTTTTCATCTTTAAGTCGGTTTCCTCTTCTTGCCGTTATACCGAAGCTCTTCTGCACACAGCTTCGTGATTGTCTTATCCTTCGTCGTGATCGCCGTCCCAGTCAAGCTTCGTCTTAACCATGTTCTTGTATACTCGCGATCTGTCTTCGAAGGTACCTGTTCACATATTTCTCTTGGAAAACATAGTCAAATTACGTTTTTGAGGACCTTCGGAAGCCGAAGGCCCCCAACACTGCTATTATTCTTTTTGATTCTGGTGCATCGCATAGTTTTATCAGTGCCAAATTTAGTGCCAAGTGTCAGTTACCTTTTCACCACACCAATGGGGGTATTACAATTTCAACACCAGGAGGCAGGGTTTCCACCTACCAAATCAACAAGAATGTGCCTATAAAGTTTGGTAGTCTGATAATGAAAACCAACCTCCTCATTTTGGGTTTGAATAGTGTGGATATCATATTGGGAACTGACTGGTTGACCAAACATCAGGCAGTGATTGATATTGCAGCTAGGGCCATTGAAGTGCACTCACCGACCTGTGGTGAAACCACATTATATTTGCCCGACCAGGGTTGTACCCGTTCTTCTGCCTTCGTTATGATAGAGTCCCCAGTGGAAAGGATCCCAGTGGTCTGTGACTACCCAGATGTTTTTCCGGATGAATTGCCAGGGATGCCACCTGATAGAGACATTGAGTTCGCAATTGAATTGCAACCTGGGACTGCTCCTATCTCCAAGAGACCCTATAGGATGCCTCCAGCGGAATTGGCAGAGTTGAAAAAGCAACTGCAAGAGTTGTTGGACAAGGGGTTCATTCGCCCAAGTACTTCACCGTGGGGATGTCCGGCCTTATTTGTGAAGAAGAAGGATGAGAGTTTAAGAATGTGTGTTGATTACCGCCCTCTCAATGCGGTGACCATCAAGAACAAATACCCACTGCCCCGCATTGATGTTTTGTTTGATCAGTTGGTGGGAGCCAAAGTGTTCTCCAAGATAGACCTTCGCTCGGGCTACCATCAGATCAAGATTCGTGCCAGTGATATTCCCAAGACGGCCTTCTCTACTAGATATGGGCTTTATGAGTTTTTGGTGATGTCTTTCGGGCTGACAAATGCCCCGGCTTATTTTATGTACCTGATGAACTCAGTATTCATGCCAGAGCTGGACAAATTCGCGGTCGTTTTCATTGATGATATTCTGGTTTATTCCAAGAATGAAGTCGAGCACACTAAACATTTGCATACTGTACTTCAGAGACTGTGTGACCATCAATTGTATGCCAAATTGTCTAAATGTGAATTCTGGCTAAGAGAAATTAAATTCTTGGGTCACACAATTTCTCAGGATGGGATATCAGTTGATCCTAAGAAAGTACAAGAAGTAATGGATTGGAAACCTCCTACCACAGTGCGGCAGATTCGGAGTTTTCTGGGATTGGCAGGGTATTATCGACGATTTATTCTGGATTTCTCCAGAATTGCCAAGCCAATGACTGAACTGTTGAAGAAAGGAGTCAAGTATAATTGGAGCCAGAAGTGTGAAGAGGCCTTTCATACACTAAGGCAGCATTTGACAACAGCCCCAGTGCTAGCTCAACCTGATAACACCAAGCCCTTTGAAGTTTATTGCGATGCTTCTGGTACGGGATTGGGATGTGTCTTAATGCAAGATGACAGAGTAATTGCTTATGCCTCCCGAGCACTCAGACCCCATGAGCAGAACTACCCTACACATGATCTGGAGTTAGCAGCCGTGGTTCATGCTCTCAAGATATGGAGACATTACTTGATGGGAGCTCACTGTAACATTTACACTGATCATAAGAGTCTCAAATACATTTTCACTCAGGCAGATCTAAATATGAGGCAGAGAAGATGGTTAGAGCTAATCAAAGACTATGATTTGGAGGTGCATTACCATCCGGGCAAGGCCAATGTTGTGGCGGATGCCTTGAGCAGAAAGGCCCAGTGCAATTGTATGAGCATGGATGCAAGAGTCACCACCATGTGTGATGAGTTGTGCAAGCTGAACCTGGAAGTTGTTTCTTCGGGTGCTTTAAATTATATCTCGGTGGAGCCCACATTACAAGAGCAAATAGTGAGGGCACAAATTGAAGACAAGGGTGTTCAGGTTATCAAGGAAATGATCAAGCAGAAGGCAGAAAAATACAAATGCTTCCGTCAGGACAGCAAAGGAATTCTATGGTTTGGAGATCGATTGGTTGTTCCCAAGGACCCTGAGCTCAGAAAGAAGATATTGGATGAAGCTCACCTTTCAAAATTCTCCATGCACCCCGGCAGTAATAAGATGTATCATGATCTCAGATCCTTATACTGGTGGACCAGAATGAAGAGGGAAATTGCCAAGTACATATCCGAATGTGACACCTGCCAAAGAATCAAGGCCAGTCATTTGAAGGCAGCAGGCCCTTTGCAACCCCTTCCCATACCGTCTTGGAAATGGGAGGACATTTGCATGGATTTCATCGTGGGATTGCCCAATACCTCCCAGCACCATGATTCCATTTGTGTCATTGTGGACAGTGTTGGGGACTTGTTCTCAAATGCTAAGAATTAAGAACAAGGCAACACGAAAAATGTTAAGTATTAAGGTCCTTCGTCCTCCATAACGATATATCCCTTCGGGATATAAAGCATCTCGGACGAAGGTTACGAAGGACATACCTTCGTAAGCATAACAACGAAGAATGAAGCATTCACATAAATTATAGAATAAACATTTAAATATTGTCATAGAATTATCTATACTTATATTAATGAATATAAATGACTTTGATTTACAAATGTACCTTCGGTCCTGTGGAAGGCAGAAGTACAAGCGTGATGCGAAAGCAAATGACAGGTTCACGTGAATAGTACAGAGGTACTGTTCATCTATTTATAGGCACAGGTCGCAGCCTGTGACAAATTACAATTATGCCCCTTGCGAAAGTTTATAGCATTGACTCAGACCTATATGTATAAAAAGGTCATTCTATCTCTATGTCAGTTTAAAACGCCGAAGCTCCATGAAAAGGGACCTTCGGCCATCTCTTGGAGACGACTTCAGCCGAAGCTGCTTCTTCGTGTGAGACCTTCGGCGCACCGAAGCACGACCCCAACAGTAGCCCCTTTCGCGGTGCTAGATCGTTCTTCGTAACGAGCTTGACCCGTGAAAAAAGCCTCTTCAGCTTCGGGAAGCCGAAGGTCCAAAAAACACCTTCCCTGAGCTCGTTGCGGAGAAACGATCCGACTTCCGAGCGCGTGTCGGTCCCACCTTGCAGAGTTACTGTTTGATCCTTGCGGTCCACTGCGCAGCGGGTACAAGTTACGGCGCGCCTGGTGTAACAATTCCGCCGCTTCGCCTTCTTACCTGCAGTACTATATAAACAAGCAGGTAGGTGTGAAGTTACCACAGCATTCATTGCTATTTGCACTGTTTTGCTGCCGAAATTTTCCATCATAGCCGAAGCTTAAATCCCAAAATCGAACGAAGGTCCGTCTCGTCGCTTGCTTCGTCAGAAAGAAGAGCTTCGGGAAAAAAAGAAAAAAGAAAAAGGTTTCTGACTTCCCCAAACTCAGAATCAAATGGCGAGAGTGCGATCTACTGCCAAAGTTGTTCGTGAGGGAGACGAAGCTGAAAGTTCAGGCACTGTGCCCATATCCGAAGCGATGCGGCGCTCCGGTCTAGTGACTGCGGAAGAGGGGCCTGGTGCCGAAGCAAACCCGACAACAGCCGAAGAAGAAAACATTGATGGGACTGACTCCGAAGATGACTACGACACTGCTACACCCAGCAAGCCCAGTCACCTGGATTTTGGAAAATCAACTGTTTCAAAAGCTGACCTTGCGAAGATGGTAAAAGCAGGTTTTTTCACTGAAGATCAGAAGAAGCTACTTCGCTTCGGGGGAGAAGAGTCTACCCCGAAGCCAGAGAAGGATGAGATTGTAATTTTCAAAAGCTTTTTAAAAGCTGGGCTGAGATTTCCTCTCCATGGAATTATTGGAGATGTGTTACAAAAATTTGGCATTTATTTTCACCAATTGACTCCTAACGCCATCGTTAGACTCAATGTTTATATCTGGGCCCTCCGAAGCCAAGCTGTGGAACCGTTTGCCGACAGCTTCTGCCGAGCCCACGAATTACATTACCAAACAAAGGCCAGAACAGACGGACTACACGATAATTTCGGCTGTTACAATTTTGCCTACCGAAAGACAACAAAGTGTCCTGTCATCAGCTACCGAAGCAAATGGCCAGCAGGCTGGAAGTCTGAGTGGTTCTACGTAAAAGTTGACGAAGACAGAGAAAAATTGGTACAAAGCCCTCTGGAATTAATCTTCGGAGAGACGAGGCCACGCTGCCGCATCGGTGATTTAAAGGGTCCCACCTGGGCTGCTCTGGGTGAATTTGAAATTATCTCAAAAAATATTGGCACCAGGGATCTAGTTCAGGAATTCTTGGCATTCAGGGTTTTCCCTACTCTAAAAGAGTGGGAAATGCCGAAGCTGGAGGGAGAGAAGAAGGAGGGGGAGCTAGTTCGTCTGCCTTATCACTTTAAATTCAAGAAGTACTTTAAGAAACCCTGCAAAGAGTGGTTAGACACAGTTGAGACAATGTGCAATGAAATCTTGGGGAATTACTCCAAAAAGGAGGATCAATTAATGACAGCAGCCTTCGGCACCCGACCGAAGCGAAGGCTGAACCGAGTATTCGATGCCCTGGGCCTCGAGTATCCAGACTATGAGCAGTTGAATAAGGGTGCCGAAGGCCACAAAAGAAAAAGAGTGGCTGAAACCGAAACTCTGATCAGAGGTGAAGAAGGACCAGCAAAGAAAAAGAAAATTATCAAGAAAAGAACAATATCCACTCCGAAGCGCCAATCTCCCGAAGAAGAGGGGTCCCCCACGCCGCCTTCTACCAGCGACGTGGATGAAATTTTAAAGGTAATGACTGAACCCATGCCCACGAAGCTAAGTCCACTAGGGCTCCAACTGACGAAGCTTTTTCGAAAGGTGGACGAGCCGGATCAGACGAAGACAAGCAAACCCAAGCGGCAAAGAATCATTGCGGTAACTGAAGTTATCGATAAGACGCCGCCAAGGGCGTCAATCCAAAAATCGGCAGCTGCCGAAGATACAGCAATCGTCGAGGGCGTAGCTTCGGGGGTCGCGGCTACCGAAGCCGCTACAGCCGAAGATACAAACTTAAAATCCACGATTGAGAATATCAACAAGATTTTGGAAGACATGGCTGCGGAAGAAGCTGGTGCGACTACTGAAAAAACCATGGCCACAGTGCCTGAGAAAGGAAAAGAAATAGCCGAAGACCCTTCGGACGACGAAGCCTACTCTTTCCAGAACTTAGTTGGGCAAAAACTGACGAAGGACGAAATAGAAGAACTTAAAGACTACGCCAAGTCTTGCGGCTACAAGTCAGGTGCCCTCCTATTTGGGGGCATTGATGACGAACAACTGGGCTGCATCCGGGACTCAGCTGGAGCTAAGGTCATCGGTACTCTATCAAAGAGTATCGGTTTTCCGAAGCTAGAGACGGACATCAGCCGCTATCGACGACAACATATCGTCGGCAGCTTATTTTATTCAAATTTCAAGGTAAACATCCTTCTCCCTAACTTCTATTGTTTTTTAATAATGGCAATATTCTTTAACAAAGGTTGTTTATTTATAGAGCATGCTTCTAAGCAAAGCTTTGAGGATGCAGCAAGATCTAGAAGATAAGAAGCACGAAACTATAATTGAAAATTTAGAGAACAAAATAAAGGAGCAATCAGATGCTTTTGAGAAAAAGAACTTTGAGCTCCAGGCAGCCGAAGGCTTACTGGCGGAAGCTGAAGCAAAAATATCAGAACTAAACTCGAAGCTTCTCCGCCAGTCCGAGCAGTTCGAACGAGAAAAACAAGATCTCAATGAAAAACTTGAAGCCGAAGCTCAGCAGAATTCGGATTTGAGAAAACTACTGACAAATCTTCAAGAAAAATGCCTGGAATTTAGCAACAAGTGCATTCAACGATTAAGAAAGATTTTTTACTCGGTTGGAGCTAGCAGCGAAAAATTTACCCCCTCAGCTGAAGATCTACCGAAAACCTTTGAACACATTGAGGGGGAGATTGACGAGCTCGACGAAGTCATAGCTGGGCATGGTGACTTCTGTGCCTGGGTGGCTTCTCGAGGGACCGCTGCTGCATTTCTGAAGGCCGGCTGCGAACACGGAAAAATTGTCAACAGGCCCAACTTCACCTTATCTCCATCAATCTTGGACGATATGCCTGACCTCGCCCGAAGCATCTCTAATAGATTTATAAAAATGATATGGACAAAAGGCGGGCGGGAGAAAGCTGGAGACGAAGCACGAAGTCATCTTGAACCAGTAAGAAATGATACTTCGGAGTTACCTTTTCCTTTGCTCTTGATTTTTACTCATAAACTCTTAATTTATGTAGGATGACGAAGGTGAAGATGATGCCTAAATTATGCCGTCGAAGCTGAGACTTAATGAAGATCAGTAGAAGTGTACTGTAGAAAAACTCAGGATATTTTTGTAACAATTCTTGTAAACACAACTAGACTATCTTCAAGGAACTTTGTACATACCTTGTAATATATTCTTACCCTTTGCTTGAGGCGCTTTGTTGTGGACGAAATCAGTATTTTGAGCCGAAGGCGAAAAAACACCTTCCCTTCTTTTCGTACACAACGAAGCCTAAAAGGTCGCTTCCTCTTTTTGCCGAAGCTTTGCTTTTTTGTACATGACAAAACATAAAAGACTACTTCTCCTTTCTGCCAAAGCTTTTCTGTACAAAACATAAAAAACTACTTCTCTTTTCTGCCGAAGCTTTCCTTTACAAAACATAAAAAAAACTACTTTCTCTTTTCTGCCGAAGCTTTTCTTTACATGACAAAACATAAAAGAATACTACTCCTTTCTGCCGAAGCTTTCCTTTACATGACAAAACATAAAAGAATACTACTCTTTTACACAACGATTCATAAAAATCCAGTTCTCCCTTATACTGAAACTTTTCTTTGTGCCAAAGCAACGGAACTTTTCACTTTTGCAGACAACATAGCGTGACAAGTTGTTGGGGTCGTGCTTCGGTGCGCCGAAGGTCTCACACGAAGAAGCAGCTTCGGCTGAAGTCGTCTCCAAGAGATGGCCGAAGGTCCCTTTTCATGGAGCTTCGGCGTTTTAAACCGACATAGAGATAGAATGACCTTTTTATACATATAGGTCTGAGTCAATGCTATAAACTTTCGCAAGGGGCATAATTGTAATTTGTCACAGGCTGCGACCTGTGCCTATAAATAGATGAACAGTACCTCTGTACTATTCACGTGAACCTGTCATTTGCTTTCGCATCACGCTTGTACTTCTGCCTTCCACAGGACCGAAGGTACATTTGTAAATCAAAGTCATTTATATTCATTAATATAAGTATAGATAATTCTATGACAATATTTAAATGTTTATTCTATAATTTATGTGAATGCTTCATTCTTCGTTGTTATGCTTACGAAGGTATGTCCTTCGTAACCTTCGTCCGAGATGCTTTATATCCCGAAGGGATATATCGTTATGGAGGACGAAGGACCTTAATACTTAACATTTTTCGTGTTGCCTTGTTCTTAATTCTTAGCATTTGAGAACAAGTCCCCAACATTGGCGCCCACCTCCGGTCAACTCACTTCCACCTTTCTGAGCTGATGGCTTCGTTCAACACTCAAGCTGGAGCTGCTTCGGCTTCGAAGCTGGTGCTCCCGATAACAGGCGGTTCTTGCTCAGAGCCAGCTAACAAAAAGCAGAAGAAGGAGGCTCAGAGAAGGGTGCAGCATGTTGGAGTGCAGGGACCCTTCATTAAGTCAAAATGGTCTCACATTCCAATTACCTTCTCTCAGGAAGATCTTCAGCTCAAGGACTATCCTCACAATGATGCTATGGTCATTTCTTGTGTGATCAAAGGGTTTCTGGTTCACAATGTCCTAGTTGACACAGGCAGTGCAGCTGACATTATATTTGCCAAAGCCTTCAGACAGATGCAAGAGCCTGAAGACAAGATTCATGATGCTACGCACCCTCTTTGTGGCTTCGGAGGGCGGCAGATTGTGGCACTCGGGAAGATTACCATGCCGGTAACCTTCGGATTTGTTAATAACACAAGGACTGAGCAAATTGTGTTTGATATTGTTGACATGGAATACCCCTACAACGCCATCATTGGTCGTGGTACCCTAAATGCTTTTGAAGCAATTCTTCACCCAGCTTATCTTTGCATGAAGATACCTTCGGACCAAGGGCCTATTGCTATTCATGGGAGTCAGGAAGCTGCCAGAAGGGCCGAAGGAAGCTGGACTGATTCCAAGGCAATCCATAATATAGATGGAGTTGAAGCTTGTGAACAGTATAAGTTCAGGAGGGAAAAAGCAGCTTCGGCTGATCAGCCGAAGCCCATGCTGCTGTGTGAGGATATAGCAGAGCAGAAGGTGCTATTGGGCTCGCAATTATCTGAAGATCAAGAGAAAACCTTGATAAGGTTTTTATTCAACAATAAAGATGTTTTTGCATGGTCAGCCAATGATCTTTGTGGAGTGAATCGGGATGTTATTGAACATTCGCTCAATGTTGACCCATCCTTCAGACCCCGCAAGCAGAGGCTTCGGAAAATGTCTGATGACAAGGCCGAAGGGGCTCGCAACGAAGTAAAAAGACTCCTAAGTGCAGGAGTTATCAGAGAAGTGAAGTATCCAGAATGGCTAGCTAACACTGTTATGGTGAAGAAGGCCAATGGAAAGTGGAGAATGTGTATTGATTTCACAGATCTCAACAAGGCTTGTCCGAAGGATGAGTTCCCGCTGCCACGGATAGACTCTTTAGTTGATGCAGCAGCTTCTTCGGAACTCATGAGTCTCCTGGATTGTTACTCAGGCTATCATCAAATCTGGATGAAAAAGGAGGATGAGCCGAAGACTAGTTTCATAACCCCAAGTGGTACATATTGCTATCTTCGGATGCCTGAGGGGCTTAAGAATGCAGGAGGGAGTTTCAGCAGGATGACTGCGAAGGTTCTCCAATCTCAGATAGGCAGAAATGTGTTGACCTATGTTGATGACATTATTGTAAAAAGCACGAAGCAAGAAGACCATATTGCTGATCTGCAGGAGACCTTCGCCAGCTTCAGACAAGCTGGTCTGAAGCTGAATCCAGAAAAATGTGTCTTCGGAGTGAAGAAGGGTAAGTTCCTTGGATGCTTGGTTTCAACAAAGGGAATTGAAGCTAACCCAAATAAAATCGAAGCTATACTTCGAATGGAGCCACCAACCACAAGAAAGGGGGCCCAAAGATTGACAGGAAGACTGGCTTCTCTTAACAGATTTATATCCAGATCAGCGGAAAGAAATCTACCCTTCTTCGAGGTGCTAAAATCAGCTGAAGTCTTTCAATGGGGCCCAGCTCAACAAAAAGCTTTCGAAGAACTCAAGCAATACCTGATAGATCTAACAACATTAACTCCACCAATGCCAGGGGCTCCTCTGTTGTTGTATGTGGCAGCTTCGCACTCAGCAGTAAGTGCGGCACTTGTGCAGGAGAAGTTTGATGGACAAATCAAGAAGCAGGTCCCAGTATATTTTGTATCTGAGGTCCTTAGTGTCTCAAAGAAAAATTATACAGAACTGGAGAAGGTGTTGTATGCCGTTCTAATGGCATCCAGGAAGCTTCGGCATTATTTTCAGGCATATAATATTATTGTTCCTTCTTCGCAGCCGTTGAAAGATATCATGAGAAATAAAGAAGCTACTGGCCGAATTGGAAAATGGGCTGCGGAGCTTAATGAATTTTACATTGATTATGTGCACAGATCCTCGATCCAGTCTCAAGCATTGGCAGATTTTATTGCCGACTGGACGCCAGGGGCTCAGGGCGAAGAAGCGAATAAAGATGCCGAAGCTTGGACAGTGTTTTGTGATGGCTCCTGGGGAACCTTCGGAGCAGGAGCAGCTGCTGTTTTGGTTTCACCGTCCAAGGTTAAAACTTGCTATGCAGCAAGACTGGACTTCAGTTGCACAAATAATATTGCTGAGTACGAAGCCTTGCTCCTGGGCCTTCGGAAACTAAAGGCGATGGGGATCAGGAGGGCGATCCTTAAAACTGATTCTCAGATTGTTTCGGGTCATATTGACAAAAGTTGCAAGGCTAAAGACCCGAAGCTTGAAAGATACCTAGACACAGTCCGAAGGATCGAAGCTTCTTTCGAAGGATTTTCTGTTAAGAACATCCCTCGAGGGCAGAATGAACATGCTGATTTGTTAGCCAGGTCTGCAGCACAGGGGCTGCCGCTACCTTCGGATGTATTCTTCGAAACAATAAAGGCACCTTCAGTGGAGTTACTTGAAAGAGCAGTTCTTACTATTTCTCCTGTGTACAGTGAAGATTGGAGAACTGAGATAATTTCTTACCTTCAGGGCAACTTTCTATCAGATGACGAAGCTTATAATAAAAGAATAGAGGCAAGAGCTCGTCCGTATATCATTATAGAAGGGGAGTTATACAAGCATGGAGTTTGTGCCCCGTTGCTCAAGTGCTTGTCTAGAGCCGAAGGTATAGAGTTGATGAAGGAGATACATGCAGGCCTTTGTGGATCCCACATCGGATCCAGGCCGTTACTTGGAAAAGTGTTCCGCCAAGGATTTTATTGGCCGAAGGCAGCTTCGGATGCAGCTGAGTTAGTTCAAAAGTGCGAAGGTTGTCAGAAATGTGCAAGAGATCAAAAACAACCTTCGTCTTTGACACAGCTAATACAACCCATCTGGCCATTGCAAAGGTGGGGCCTCGATTTGCTAGGCCCATTACCACCGGCTCAAGGCAATCTAAAATATGTTGTAGTTGCTGTGGAATATTTTTCCAAGTGGATTGAGGCGAAGCCATTAGCTACAATAACTTCGGCCACTGTCCAAAAATTTTTCTGGCAGAATATTGTCTGTCGCTTCGGAGTGCCGAAGGCTATAACTGTAGATAATGGAACACAATTTGACTCCGAAGAATTCAGAAATTTTTGTGATCAAATTGGCACGAAGATCCACTTTGCGTCGGTCAGGCACCCGGAGTCAAATGGGCTTGTTGAAAGGGCCAACGGCATCATAATGACAGGAATAATGAAGCTAATCTTCAATCAACCAAGGGGAAAGTGGCCAGATCAGCTTACCAAAGTGGTATGGAGCCATAACACAACAACATCAAGATCTACAGGCTTTACCCCATTTAAGTTGTTATTTGGTGACGAAGCAATAACCCCGGAAGAGGCCAAAGCTGGATCGATAAGAGTGGTAGCTTCGGCAGAATCAGGTCCCGAAGATACTTGTCTCGTGGAAAAAGATGCCTTAGAAGGGATCAGGCTCCAGGCCGTGGAGAATATCAATAAGTACCAGGCTGAAACAGTTAAATGGCGAGATAGAAAGGTCCGGCTAAAAAATATTGAGCCAGGACACTTGGTGCTTCGGAGAGTGGCCAATCCGGATACAGTGGGCAAATTGCAACTGAAATGGGAAGGGCCTTTCTTAGTAGCATCTTCGTCAAGGCCTGGTTCGTACAGACTGAAGGACATGGATGGCAATGAAATTCCAAGATCTTGGAATGCGGATGAGCTTCGGCGGTTTTATGTATAACTCGATGTAATTTTGACTTTTCTTTTCTTTTTCATGGCACCCTTTTCCTTTCTAAAGGGGGAGAAAGGTTTTTAATGGGGCCATCACATGTAATTTTTCTTTTTAGTTTTATAAGAGCAAAATCCCCCAAAGATGTACATGTAAAAGCTGAGAGCGCACCATCGAGTGCCGAAACTGAAAAAGAGAAAAAGCTCCAAAGACGTCCCTAAGGGGATGCAGAGCTTACAGCGAAAAGTCAACGCTGATTCCGCCGAAAGTAAAAGGCGAAGAAGCTCCAAAGACGTTCCCAAGGGAATGCAGAGCTTATACCGTCTAAGTAAAAGACGAAGAAGCTCCAAAGACGTCCCTAAGGGGATGCAGAGCTTACAGCGAAAAGTCAACGCTGATATTGCCTAAGTAAGAGGCGAAGAAGCTCCAAAGTCGTTCCTAAGGGAATGCAGAGCTAATGTGTGGTTGTTTCCAAAGTAATGGCTGACAATATGGCTTCGGACATATGCTTCGGACATTCATTCGTGCATTACATTACATCATAACATTCGCATGCATAAGCATTCATTCATAGCATTTGTGTTCCCAACTGGCTGCTTCGGCAAAAAAGCTTCGGAGAAGTGCCTTTTTATGACTTGTCACGCTATGTTGTCTGCAAAAGTGAAAAGTTCCGTTGCTTTGGCACAAAGAAAAGTTTCAGTATAAGGGAGAACTGGATTTTTATGAATCGTTGTGTAAAAGAGTAGTATTCTTTTATGTTTTGTCATGTAAAGAAAAGCTTCGGCAGAAAAGAGAAAGTAGTTTTTTTTATGTTTTGTAAAGGGAAGCTTCGGCAGAAAAGAGAAGTAGTTTTTTATGTTTTGTACAGAAAAGCTTTGGCAGAAAGGAGAAGTAGTCTTTTATGTTTTGTCATGTACAAAAAAGCAAAGCTTCGGCAAAAAGAGGAAGCGACCTTTTAGGCTTCGTTGTGTACGAAAAGAAGGGAAGGTGTTTTTTCGCCTTCGGCTCAAAATACTGATTTCGTCCACAACAAAGCGCCTCAAGCAAAGGGTAAGAATATATTACAAGGTATGTACAAAGTTCCTTGAAGATAGTCTAGTTGTGTTTACAAGAATTGTTACAAAAATATCCTGAGTTTTTCTACAGTACACTTCTACTGATCTTCATTAAGTCTCAGCTTCGACGGCATAATTTAGGCATCATCTTCACCTTCGTCATCCTACATAAATTAAGAGTTTATGAGTAAAAATCAAGAGCAAAGGAAAAGGTAACTCCGAAGTATCATTTCTTACTGGTTCAAGATGACTTCGTGCTTCGTCTCCAGCTTTCTCCCACCCGCCTTTTGTCCATATCATTTTTATAAATCTATTAGAGATGCTTCGGGCGAGGTCAGGCATATCGTCCAAGATTGATGGAGATAAGGTGAAGTTGGGCCTGTTGACAATTTTTCCGTGTTCGCAGCCGGCCTTCAGAAATGCAGCAGCGGTCCCTCGAGAAGCCACCCAGGCACAGAAGTCACCATGCCCAGCTATGACTTCGTCGAGCTCGTCAATCTCCCCCTCAATGTGTTCAAAGGTTTTCGGTAGATCTTCAGCTGAGGGGGTAAATTTTTCGCTGCTAGCTCCAACCGAGTAAAAAATCTTTCTTAATCGTTGAATGCACTTGTTGCTAAATTCCAGGCATTTTTCTTGAAGATTTGTCAGTAGTTTTCTCAAATCTGAATTCTGCTGAGCTTCGGCTTCAAGTTTTTCATTGAGATCTTGTTTTTCTCGTTCGAACTGCTCGGACTGGCGGAGAAGCTTCGAGTTTAGTTCTGATATTTTTGCTTCAGCTTCCGCCAGTAAGCCTTCGGCTGCCTGGAGCTCAAAGTTCTTTTTCTCAAAAGCATCTGATTGCTCCTTTATTTTGTTCTCTAAATTTTCAATTATAGTTTCGTGCTTCTTATCTTCTAGATCTTGCTGCATCCTCAAAGCTTTGCTTAGAAGCATGCTCTACAAATAAACAACCTTTGTTAAAGAATATTGCCATTATTAAAAAACAATAGAAGTTAGGGAGAAGGATGTTTACCTTGAAATTTGAATAAAATAAGCTGCCGACGATATGTTGTCGTCGATAGCGGCTGATGTCCGTCTCTAGCTTCGGAAAACCGATACTCTTTGATAGAGTACCGATGACCTTAGCTCCAGCTGAGTCCCGGATGCAGCCCAGTTGTTCGTCATCAATGCCCCCAAATAGGAGGGCACCTGACTTGTAGCCGCAAGACTTGGCGTAGTCTTTAAGTTCTTCTATTTCGTCCTTCGTCAGTTTTTGCCCAACTAAGTTCTGGAAAGAGTAGGCTTCGTCGTCCGAAGGGTCTTCGGCTATTTCTTTTCCTTTCTCAGGCACTGTGGCCATGGTTTTTTCAGTAGTCGCACCAGCTTCTTCCGCAGCCATGTCTTCCAAAATCTTGTTGATATTCTCAATCGTGGATTTTAAGTTTGTATCTTCGGCTGTAGCGGCTTCGGTAGCCGCGACCCCCGAAGCTACGCCCTCGACGATTGCTGTATCTTCGGCAGCTGCCGATTTTTGGATTGACGCCCTTGGCGGCGTCTTATCGATAACTTCAGTTACCGCAATGATTCTTTGCCGCTTGGGTTTGCTTGTCTTCGTCTGATCCGGCTCGTCCACCTTTCGAAAAAGCTTCGTCAGTTGGAGCCCTAGTGGACTTAGCTTCGTGGGCATGGGTTCAGTCATTACCTTTAAAATTTCATCCACGTCGCTGGTAGAAGGCGGCGTGGGGGACCCCTCTTCTTCGGGAGATTGGCGCTTCGGAGTGGATATTGTTCTTTTCTTGATAATTTTCTTTTTCTTTGCTGGTCCTTCTTCACCTCTGATCAGAGTTTCGGTTTCAGCCACTCTTTTTCTTTTGTGGCCTTCGGCACCCTTATTCAACTGCTCATAGTCTGGATACTCGAGGCCCAGGGCATCGAATACTCGGTTCAGCCTTCGCTTCGGTCGGGTGCCGAAGGCTGCTGTCATTAATTGATCCTCCTTTTTGGAGTAATTCCCCAAGATTTCATTGCACATTGTCTCAACTGTGTCTAACCACTCTTTGCAGGGTTTCTTAAAGTACTTCTTGAATTTAAAGTGATAAGGCAGACGAACTAGCTCCCCCTCCTTCTTCTCTCCCTCCAGCTTCGGCATTTCCCACTCTTTTAGAGTAGGGAAAACCCTGAATGCCAAGAATTCCTGAACTAGATCCCTGGTGCCAATATTTTTTGAGATAATTTCAAATTCACCCAGAGCAGCCCAGGTGGGACCCTTTAAATCACCGATGCGGCAGCGTGGCCTCGTCTCTCCGAAGATTAATTCCAGAGGGCTTTGTACCAATTTTTCTCTGTCTTCGTCAACTTTTACGTAGAACCACTCAGACTTCCAGCCTGCTGGCCATTTGCTTCGGTAGCTGATGACAGGACACTTTGTTGTCTTTCGGTAGGCAAAATTGTAACAGCCGAAATTATCGTGTAGTCCGTCTGTTCTGGCCTTTGTTTGGTAATGTAATTCGTGGGCTCGGCAGAAGCTGTCGGCAAACGGTTCCACAGCTTGGCTTCGGAGGGCCCAGATATAAACATTGAGTCTAACGATGGCGTTAGGAGTCAATTGGTGAAAATAAATGCCAAATTTTTGTAACACATCTCCAATAATTCCATGGAGAGGAAATCTCAGCCCAGCTTTTAAAAAGCTTTTGAAAATTACAATCTCATCCTTCTCTGGCTTCGGGGTAGACTCTTCTCCCCCGAAGCGAAGTAGCTTCTTCTGATCTTCAGTGAAAAAACCTGCTTTTACCATCTTCGCAAGGTCAGCTTTTGAAACAGTTGATTTTCCAAAATCCAGGTGACTGGGCTTGCTGGGTGTAGCAGTGTCGTAGTCATCTTCGGAGTCAGTCCCATCAATGTTTTCTTCTTCGGCTGTTGTCGGGTTTGCTTCGGCACCAGGCCCCTCTTCCGCAGTCACTAGACCGGAGCGCCGCATCGCTTCGGATATGGGCACAGTGCCTGAACTTTCAGCTTCGTCTCCCTCACGAACAACTTTGGCAGTAGATCGCACTCTTGCCATTTGATTCTGAGTTTGGGGAAGTCAGAAACCTTTTTCTTTTTTCTTTTTTTTTTCCCGAAGCTCTTCTTTCTGACGAAGCAAGCGACGAGACGGACCTTCGTTCGATTTTGGGATTTAAGCTTCGGCTATGATGGAAAATTTCGGCAGCAAAACAGTGCAAATAGCAATGAATGCTGTGGTAACTTCACACCTACCTGCTTGTTTATATAGTACTGCAGGTAAGAAGGCGAAGCGGCGGAATTGTTACACCAGGCGCGCCGTAACTTGTACCCGCTGCGCAGTGGACCGCAAGGATCAAACAGTAACTCTGCAAGGTGGGACCGACACGCGCTCGGAAGTCGGATCGTTTCTCCGCAACGAGCTCAGGGAAGGTGTTTTTTGGACCTTCGGCTTCCCGAAGCTGAAGAGGCTTTTTTCACGGGTCAAGCTCGTCACGAAGAACGATCTAGCACCGCGAAAGGGGCTACTGTTGGGGTCGTGCTTCGGTGCGCCGAAGGTCTCACACGAAGAAGCAGCTTCGGCTGAAGTCGTCTCCAAGAGATGGCCGAAGGTCCCTTTTCATGGAGCTTCGGCGTTTTAAACCGACATAGAGATAGAATGACCTTTTTATACATATAGGTCTGAGTCAATGCTATAAACTTTCGCAAGGGGCATAATTGTAATTTGTCACAGGCTGCGACCTGTGCCTATAAATAGATGAACAGTACCTCTGTACTATTCACGTGAACCTGTCATTTGCTTTCGCATCACGCTTGTACTTCTGCCTTCCACAGGACCGAAGGTACATTTGTAAATCAAAGTCATTTATATTCATTAATATAAGTATAGATAATTCTATGACAATATTTAAATGTTTATTCTATAATTTATGTGAATGCTTCATTCTTCGTTGTTATGCTTACGAAGGTATGTCCTTCGTAACCTTCGTCCGAGATGCTTTATATCCCGAAGGGATATATCGTTATGGAGGACGAAGGACCTTAATACTTAACATTTTTCGTGTTGCCTTGTTCTTAATTCTTAGCATTTGAGAACAAGTCCCCAACATAAGTCATAAAAAGGCACTTCTCCGAAGCTTTTTTGCCGAAGCAGCCAGTTGGGAACACAAATGCTATGAATGAATGCTTATGCATGCGAATGTTATGATGTAATGTAATGCACGAATGAATGTCCGAAGCATATGTCCGAAGCCATATTGTCAGCCATTACTTTGGAAACAACCACACATTAGCTCTGCATTCCCTTAGGAACGACTTTGGAGCTTCTTCGCCTCTTACTTAGGCAATATCAGCGTTGACTTTTCGCTGTAAGCTCTGCATCCCCTTAGGGACGTCTTTGGAGCTTCTTCGTCTTTTACTTAGACGGTATAAGCTCTGCATTCCCTTGGGAACGTCTTTGGAGCTTCTTCGCCTTTTACTTTCGGCGGAATCAGCGTTGACTTTTCGCTGTAAGCTCTGCATCCCCTTAGGGACGTCTTCGGAGCTTTTTCTCTTTTTCAGTTTCGGCACTCGATGGTGCGCTCTCAGCTTTTACATGTACATCTTTGGGGGATTTTGCTCTTATAAAACTAAAAAGAAAAATTACATGTGATGGCCCCATTAAAAACCTTTCTCCCCCTTTAGAAAGGAAAAGGGTGCCATGAAAAAGAAAAGAAAAGTCAAAATTACATCGAGTTATACATAAAACCGCCGAAGCTCATCCGCATTCCAAGATCTTGGAATTTCATTGCCATCCATGTCCTTCAGTCTGTACGAACCAGGCCTTGACGAAGATGCTACTAAGAAAGGCCCTTCCCATTTCAGTTGCAATTTGCCCACTGTATCCGGATTGGCCACTCTCCGAAGCACCAAGTGTCCTGGCTCAATATTTTTTAGCCGGACCTTTCTATCTCGCCATTTAACTGTTTCAGCCTGGTACTTATTGATATTCTCCACGGCCTGGAGCCTGATCCCTTCTAAGGCATCTTTTTCCACGAGACAAGTATCTTCGGGACCTGATTCTGCCGAAGCTACCACTCTTATTGATCCAGCTTTGGCCTCTTCCGGGGTTATTGCTTCGTCACCAAATAACAACTTAAATGGGGTAAAGCCTGTAGATCTTGACGTTGTTGTGTTATGGCTCCATACCACTTTGGTAAGCTGATCTGGCCACTTTCCCCTTGGTTGATTGAAGATTAGCTTCATTATTCCTGTCATTATGATGCCGTTGGCCCTTTCAACAAGCCCATTTGACTCCGGGTGCCTGACCGACGCAAAGTGGATCTTCGTGCCAATTTGATCACAAAAATTTCTGAATTCTTCGGAGTCAAATTGTGTTCCATTATCTACAGTTATAGCCTTCGGCACTCCGAAGCGACAGACAATATTCTGCCAGAAAAATTTTTGGACAGTGGCCGAAGTTATTGTAGCTAATGGCTTCGCCTCAATCCACTTGGAAAAATATTCCACAGCAACTACAACATATTTTAGATTGCCTTGAGCCGGTGGTAATGGGCCCAGCAAATCGAGGCCCCACCTTTGCAATGGCCAGATGGGTTGTATTAGCTGTGTCAAAGACGAAGGTTGTTTTTGATCCCTTGCACATTTCTGACAACCTTCGCACTTTTGAACTAACTCAGCTGCATCCGAAGCTGCCTTCGGCCAATAAAATCCTTGGCGGAACACTTTTCCAAGTAACGGCCTGGATCCGATGTGGGATCCACAAAGGCCTGCATGTATCTCCTTCATCAACTCTATACCTTCGGCTCTAGACAAGCACTTGAGCAACGGGGCACAAACTCCATGCTTGTATAACTCCCCTTCTATAATGATATACGGACGAGCTCTTGCCTCTATTCTTTTATTATAAGCTTCGTCATCTGATAGAAAGTTGCCCTGAAGGTAAGAAATTATCTCAGTTCTCCAATCTTCACTGTACACAGGAGAAATAGTAAGAACTGCTCTTTCAAGTAACTCCACTGAAGGTGCCTTTATTGTTTCGAAGAATACATCCGAAGGTAGCGGCAGCCCCTGTGCTGCAGACCTGGCTAACAAATCAGCATGTTCATTCTGCCCTCGAGGGATGTTCTTAACAGAAAATCCTTCGAAAGAAGCTTCGATCCTTCGGACTGTGTCTAGGTATCTTTCAAGCTTCGGGTCTTTAGCCTTGCAACTTTTGTCAATATGACCCGAAACAATCTGAGAATCAGTTTTAAGGATCGCCCTCCTGATCCCCATCGCCTTTAGTTTCCGAAGGCCCAGGAGCAAGGCTTCGTACTCAGCAATATTATTTGTGCAACTGAAGTCCAGTCTTGCTGCATAGCAAGTTTTAACCTTGGACGGTGAAACCAAAACAGCAGCTGCTCCTGCTCCGAAGGTTCCCCAGGAGCCATCACAAAACACTGTCCAAGCTTCGGCATCTTTATTCGCTTCTTCGCCCTGAGCCCCTGGCGTCCAGTCGGCAATAAAATCTGCCAATGCTTGAGACTGGATCGAGGATCTGTGCACATAATCAATGTAAAATTCATTAAGCTCCGCAGCCCATTTTCCAATTCGGCCAGTAGCTTCTTTATTTCTCATGATATCTTTCAACGGCTGCGAAGAAGGAACAATAATATTATATGCCTGAAAATAATGCCGAAGCTTCCTGGATGCCATTAGAACGGCATACAACACCTTCTCCAGTTCTGTATAATTTTTCTTTGAGACACTAAGGACCTCAGATACAAAATATACTGGGACCTGCTTCTTGATTTGTCCATCAAACTTCTCCTGCACAAGTGCCGCACTTACTGCTGAGTGCGAAGCTGCCACATACAACAACAGAGGAGCCCCTGGCATTGGTGGAGTTAATGTTGTTAGATCTATCAGGTATTGCTTGAGTTCTTCGAAAGCTTTTTGTTGAGCTGGGCCCCATTGAAAGACTTCAGCTGATTTTAGCACCTCGAAGAAGGGTAGATTTCTTTCCGCTGATCTGGATATAAATCTGTTAAGAGAAGCCAGTCTTCCTGTCAATCTTTGGGCCCCCTTTCTTGTGGTTGGTGGCTCCATTCGAAGTATAGCTTCGATTTTATTTGGGTTAGCTTCAATTCCCTTTGTTGAAACCAAGCATCCAAGGAACTTACCCTTCTTCACTCCGAAGACACATTTTTCTGGATTCAGCTTCAGACCAGCTTGTCTGAAGCTGGCGAAGGTCTCCTGCAGATCAGCAATATGGTCTTCTTGCTTCGTGCTTTTTACAATAATGTCATCAACATAGGTCAACACATTTCTGCCTATCTGAGATTGGAGAACCTTCGCAGTCATCCTGCTGAAACTCCCTCCTGCATTCTTAAGCCCCTCAGGCATCCGAAGATAGCAATATGTACCACTTGGGGTTATGAAACTAGTCTTCGGCTCATCCTCCTTTTTCATCCAGATTTGATGATAGCCTGAGTAACAATCCAGGAGACTCATGAGTTCCGAAGAAGCTGCTGCATCAACTAAAGAGTCTATCCGTGGCAGCGGGAACTCATCCTTCGGACAAGCCTTGTTGAGATCTGTGAAATCAATACACATTCTCCACTTTCCATTGGCCTTCTTCACCATAACAGTGTTAGCTAGCCATTCTGGATACTTCACTTCTCTGATAACTCCTGCACTTAGGAGTCTTTTTACTTCGTTGCGAGCCCCTTCGGCCTTGTCATCAGACATTTTCCGAAGCCTCTGCTTGCGGGGTCTGAAGGATGGGTCAACATTGAGCGAATGTTCAATAACATCCCGATTCACTCCACAAAGATCATTGGCTGACCATGCAAAAACATCTTTATTGTTGAATAAAAACCTTATCAAGGTTTTCTCTTGATCTTCAGATAATTGCGAGCCCAATAGCACCTTCTGCTCTGCTATATCCTCACACAGCAGCATGGGCTTCGGCTGATCAGCCGAAGCTGCTTTTTCCCTCCTGAACTTATACTGTTCACAAGCTTCAACTCCATCTATATTATGGATTGCCTTGGAATCAGTCCAGCTTCCTTCGGCCCTTCTGGCAGCTTCCTGACTCCCATGAATAGCAATAGGCCCTTGGTCCGAAGGTATCTTCATGCAAAGATAAGCTGGGTGAAGAATTGCTTCAAAAGCATTTAGGGTACCACGACCAATGATGGCGTTGTAGGGGTATTCCATGTCAACAATATCAAACACAATTTGCTCAGTCCTTGTGTTATTAACAAATCCGAAGGTTACCGGCATGGTAATCTTCCCGAGTGCCACAATCTGCCGCCCTCCGAAGCCACAAAGAGGGTGCGTAGCATCATGAATCTTGTCTTCAGGCTCTTGCATCTGTCTGAAGGCTTTGGCAAATATAATGTCAGCTGCACTGCCTGTGTCAACTAGGACATTGTGAACCAGAAACCCTTTGATCACACAAGAAATGACCATAGCATCATTGTGAGGATAGTCCTTGAGCTGAAGATCTTCCTGAGAGAAGGTAATTGGAATGTGAGACCATTTTGACTTAATGAAGGGTCCCTGCACTCCAACATGCTGCACCCTTCTCTGAGCCTCCTTCTTCTGCTTTTTGTTAGCTGGCTCTGAGCAAGAACCGCCTGTTATCGGGAGCACCAGCTTCGAAGCCGAAGCAGCTCCAGCTTGAGTGTTGAACGAAGCCATCAGCTCAGAAAGGTGGAAGTGAGTTGACCGGAGGTGGGCGCCAATGTTGGGGACTTGTTCTCAAATGCTAAGAATTAAGAACAAGGCAACACGAAAAATGTTAAGTATTAAGGTCCTTCGTCCTCCATAACGATATATCCCTTCGGGATATAAAGCATCTCGGACGAAGGTTACGAAGGACATACCTTCGTAAGCATAACAACGAAGAATGAAGCATTCACATAAATTATAGAATAAACATTTAAATATTGTCATAGAATTATCTATACTTATATTAATGAATATAAATGACTTTGATTTACAAATGTACCTTCGGTCCTGTGGAAGGCAGAAGTACAAGCGTGATGCGAAAGCAAATGACAGGTTCACGTGAATAGTACAGAGGTACTGTTCATCTATTTATAGGCACAGGTCGCAGCCTGTGACAAATTACAATTATGCCCCTTGCGAAAGTTTATAGCATTGACTCAGACCTATATGTATAAAAAGGTCATTCTATCTCTATGTCGGTTTAAAACGCCGAAGCTCCATGAAAAGGGACCTTCGGCCATCTCTTGGAGACGACTTCAGCCGAAGCTGCTTCTTCGTGTGAGACCTTCGGCGCACCGAAGCACGACCCCAACAGACAGATTGACCAAGACCGCTCATTTCTTACCAGTGCATACCACCCATAAGACAGAAAATATGCAGAAATCTATGTTGATCAAATCGTGCGTTTGCATGGTATTCCAAAGACCATTGTATCTGACAGAGGAGCACTGTTTGTGGCACGCTTTTGGGAGCAGCTACAAGAATCACTGGGGACCCATGCAATAAGAAGCTCCGCATATCATCCGCAGACAGATGGCCAGACGGAAAGAATAAATCAAATCCTCGAAGACATGTTGAGGGCATGTGTGCTACACTATGGTAAAAATTGGGACAGGTGTCTTTCTTTGGCGGAATTCTCCTATAATAACAGCTATCAGTCTAGTTTGAAGATGGCACCTTTTGAAGCCTTATATGGGAGAAGATGTAGGACCCCGCTGAATTGGTCTCAAGCAGGAGAGAGGGAAATATTTGGGCCAGATTTGGTACTTGAAGCAGAGGAAAAGGTCAGAGTCATCAAGAAGAACTTAGAAGCTGCTCAGGCCAGGCAAAAGAGCTATCATGATAAGAGGCAGAAACCTCTACAGTTTGAAGTGGGAGATCATGTTTATCTTAAGGTGTCACCCACCAAGGGTGTCCAGAGATTTGGAATCAAGGGCAAGTTAGCTCCTCGCTACATGGGGCCCTATGAGATCAAAGCAAATTGTGGACCCGTAGCCTATCAATTGGAGTTGCCACCCCACATGTTGGCAGTTCACAATGTGTTCCACGTATCTCAGCTGCGAAAATGTGTCCGCTTACCCACTGAAGTGCTACCTGAACCAGAAATTGAGATAGAACCAGACTTGTCCTATCAAGAGTACCCCATCAAGGTATTGGATCAGAAGGAGAGGTCAACACGGGCAAGGTCGATCAGAATGTATAAGGTTTAGTGGAGTCACCATTCAATAGAAGAAGCTACATGGGAGACTGAGGATTTTCTACGCTCTCGCTTCCCCGACTTTCTGCCCAAGGGAGTCGGTACGTAACCCAAAACCCCACCCCCACCTGCCCTTTGAATACAATTATAAGAAAAACTTAGATGATAAGGGTAGTCTAAGTTGTGGTTTTGACTTAAAAAGGACTTCCTTCTGAAGTCGCAAAGAGAATGACATTCGAAGAGCAGTTAACTAGAGAGACTTGATCAAAGGAAGGAGCAACACACCAGCACACCTTCTTGGCACCCCTCCAAAGGACTCTCCCTAAATCTCGGGACGAGATTCCTTTAAGGGGGGAGGGTTGTAACACCCCAGGTGTTACTTAGGGTTTTCACTTAAGACTACACAAGCCAAGCCCATCATCACATGTGGTTGAAATAGAGCAAAGCACACCAAACTTGGAACTCAAGGTCCTAAACAAGTGCAACCCATCTTAGATATCACACCCTAACTTATCATGCACATCTAATGGGGAGATTTGCCCAAACCCTAATTCAAACCCCTTTGGACAAGTGAAGCACTATAAGTAAGTGTGACCAAAAGGTTCTGAAAACCCCATGATCATGACTTGGGCCATTTATAAAAATGGAGTACCCTTAATACCCTACAAATAATAGTAAGAAAGTGACCCCAAAAAGAATTCAGAAAAGCCCCAAGAGGTTCACCAAAGGGTTGAGCACAAAAGAAAAATCAGGATTTTTCTAAGTCCAAAACCAACCCTTGGCCAAAGATCACACATGTTCACCCTCATTCAAACTTCAAAACAATTCGACCCAATTGACAAAGTGGCGCCAAATTACCTCTAAAATACCCTGGAGAATGTTGACCCCTACCCTAAGTCGTTTGACACCACTTGGCATAGCTTTTGTCCCGGTTTGGACAGCTATGACATAAGCAACTTCTCACCCCTCTATCTCCCTACCCAGATCGTATCTTGGCTTGGAACTCACATCAAAAAGGTAGGATATGGTGCAGGGAAGAGACCATACACAGTGGTTTTGCCAAGATATGCACGCTAAGGTGCTCAAATATGCTGTTGAACCATGGCAGAAGCAAGCTCCCACGTGTTCGACACGGGCTGACACTCGGGGGCACGCTCAGAGCACGCCCGTGCGCGAACCCCCACGCGCCCGCGGCCGCTCGTGACCACGCCTGCGCCACGGCTATAAAACCCGTCCCAGAGCCCGGCTGTCTTCCCCGTTGCATCCCTTGTCCAGCGCCCAACACCCTGGAGCTCGCCCGTAGCTCCGGCGACCTCTCCGCGACCCGCCAGAGCCGCCCGAGGACAACCACCGTGGCCGAATCATTCCTTGTCCTCCTCCGCTCGTTCCAAGCCCCTAGGTAGCTTCCCTGGGAGGCCGTAAAGCTTGCCAAGGCTTAAACCGAGGACCCCTGCCACCGAAAAAGCGCAATCGTGCTCGCCGGAGTTCAGAACCCCGCCGGCGCACGTGGACGGGGTAATCCTCTGCTCCGTTCTTCGATTCCTTGTGCACATAGCCTCTACGTCACCCCGTGGAGCTCATCGTGCCATTTGATTGAACTAGATCGCCGTGGTTTAGCCGGAACACCTTCCGCCGACGAGATCACCCGCCTGCGCACGTGGACCACACGATTCCGGCCACCTCCGCCGTCGAGCCGTGCACCTCTGTGACCGCCAGGACCTCCCGAAGCCAACCCCGCCCCTCGCCGGACCCCTCTCGCCGCCGGTAAGCCGCGCCGCCCTTTTCTTTTCCGCGGGTACTGTTTAAACCTGGGGAGGGACCGCGGGGGAGAAGAAGAAAAGGCTAGGGGGTTTTGTGCATTGTCAGTGACTCAGGGGAATAGTAGCGCAGGGGTATAACTGAGAGGATTAGTTTGGAAAAAACCCGAGGTCTTCGGTGCAAAGTGGTTTTTCCAGGAAACCTTTTATTTAATCTGATTTAAATTCAAACATAACTTGAATAATTCATATCTTCTGTTTTGTTCACCCAAATCAAGTCAAACTAATTTTGCCAAATCTTAAATAATGTAAACTACTTAAGAAAAATATAAAACCCCTAAGTGTTACAGAAAACTTTAAGGTTCTGATTTAAATATTGATTTGGCCAAAAGCTAAATAATAGGAGGAAAAATAGTTGCACTATTAGACTGAGGTTAAGAAAATTTGGAGAAGTACCTAATCACTTCCTAACATGTTTAAAAATAGTAAACCCCTCTGTACACCCAGTTAAGGTAGAGTTTACCATTTAAATCCTTTTTAGCCTAAAGTTAGAGAAAATACTAATGGAGGTTTAAATAAAGACCCAGGGAGCACCCATATTTTTGTTAGTCTACTTCTTCTGTATAGTTCACTAGAAAAATTTATTATACTCTAGTTTAGTGTAAAATAATTGGGATACCTTTTATTTTAAGAAAACAAGGAAAACTTAGAAAAACCCTAGAAAAATAACCCCAAGGTGAAAACACCCCAAACCTTGGGATAATTAATGTTTTGTTATTAAGAACATAGGAGAAATATGAAACCTGTTGTTTGACATTTTTCAAATAACAAGGTAGTAGAAAGTGCCTTTTTGACATTAAACTTTAGAAAATCACAACTAAATAACCACCAATTAACTTTCTGTGATTTTTGGCACAGAAGCATGTTATTACTGTTAGATACCAACAAAAATGACCCTTAGGACAGAACCCACCCCTAGTTTAAAGTTGTAGTGCAAAGTGACCCCCTTTGCCCAACTTTTGTTATTTTTGTCCAAGGCATACTCTTTTTATTCTGGACCTCAAATTCATAGAACAGACTTCCCACTGTAATTTTTCCAGAATTTGTGGAAAAAGTTAAACCACTGTTGTAGTTCAAACCCACACTAGAATTCACAAATAGAAAATGAGAAAGGGGAAATTAATAGTGGAAATGAGTGTCACCCTAGCCCAACCAGCAAAACCCTTGTTAAATTGCCCACTGAAATATATATATAAGGGAAATACAAATCCACTACGCTTATCCCTAACAAAACTCCAAACCTAAGTTGATAAGCATACATCACCAAGAGCCAAGTAAGACCAAGAAACCCTAAGTTACTAAACTAACTTAGTTTTCTTTTACTTAGCTTAATGTTTACCAAATCCTGCATAATCATGGCATGCCCATTCTTATTCATTGCATTCGATAGATTGCAACCTCGATGACGGAGAGTACGTTCTCGTGCCAGAGCAAGGAGCTGCTCAGGAGGTAGCCCCGGATCCAGCACCAGAGCCTGCACCAGAGGATCAACCTGCCCCAGCTTTGGAAGGCAAGCCCCGGTTTTATGCATAACCTGTTCTATATAATATTTTACTACACTTAATGTCTGTAGGCTTGTATTGTGCACTTAAGTGTAGGAGTTGTTTGAAACCCTAGTTGCACGAACTCAGGAATCCTTGTTGAGATGGATACTAGTATGCTAGGTCGAGTAGCTGCTTTGCTAATTAGGGATCTCGGTAGAAGTCGAGTGATTTTTCTAGCACTCGCGCGAGGTCAGGAATTGGTTGTACCCACTTTCATATCATAATGATGCTGGTCTGTGGACAACAATCCATGGGGATTAGTTGTCTACGAGATGGAAAATTGGAATAAGGATTAACGTGCGGATACCTGTGTCAAGCGTTTGAACGTACTAAACATATGCCGAGAAATATGGTAAATCGATAAGCCTAGTACCTGAGTGAACCTGCCCGCAGACATATCCCCTTACGCGACCTGAGACGTGGTCTCCCATTCCGGTTATGGTGGGTACAAGTGCGGTCACTGCGCGACGGCAGTCGGGGTCAGTGAGGCATTGTACGCCAAGGCGGTGAGCCCTGATCTGTTGCCAGGGAATCGATGGGGACGGTTGATATGTGTGGGGACGGAGTGCCCCTACATGTCGTGTGTTTAGGTTTACCTTGAAAGGATAAAAACTCGATTCGAATCGTCTGTTTCTCGCAGCAAATGAGACTGCTTGATCCATTGTACTGCATTGAGTAACAAGTTGAAATGTGATGATGTGGCAAAAATATGTTGATTGCTAAATGTGTTTGATACCATGAATGAGTAGATAGTACACATTTAGTCTTAAGAGAGTCACACTTAAACTTGACAAAGCTAAAACTTGATTTTTAGATTCAGCTAGTGCTTTTGGCAACCAAACCCCACTGCCAAACAGCTGCATGTCTAGAGGTAGAGGAGTAGACTCCTCACATCGGGTAAGTCTAGCTGAGTATTAGTATACTCAGCCTTGCTTGTGGCATAAATTTTATAGGTTCTTTGGAGGACATGGTTGCTGGAGTGACTTGGCCGTCCATCTTGCCACCGGGTTGGACTGTCGAGTGGGACCCCGCCTCGGCTGAGGAGGAGCATGAGGAGTGATGGGACAGACTTCCCCATCTCTCTGTTTATTTATCGTTAGTTTTATTCCGCTGCATTTCGAACAATGATGACTACTTTTGCTAAAACTCCGATGATGATGTAATATGTTTAATACTCCTTAATGTATGGTTTTATGCTTTATTGTATTTGCTCTGTGACTCACCATCGAGTGAGACTGTGGTACTTGATCCTGTCAGTGGCCTCGTAGGACTAGATCCGAGGGATTGACGGGTTATTCCCATTTAAGTGTGGTCTAGCCTCTAAGGCGGGACTTAGGCACTTAAGTTGAAATAATTCGGGCAGTTTTGCCACAACGGTCCACTACTACCCAGATGGAGTCATAACCAGCTCGAGTGCAGGGTAGACCAACTATAAAGTCCATCCCAATCTCATCCCATTTCCACTATGGAATCTGCAACAAACTTGCGGGTCTCTGATGTTCTACCTTGATCCTCTGACAACTGTCACATCTAGCCACATACTCTGCTATCTCTCTTTTCATACAATACCACCAGAATCTCTTCTTCAAATCTTGATACATTTTCTCGCTACCAGGGTGTATAGAATATGCTGTCTCATGAGCTTCCTTGAGAATCAGTTCCTAGATTGATGTGATGTTGGGAACACATAATCTGTCCTTGAACCATACCACTCCTTCTGCATCTTCACGAAAATCCTTGCCTTTCCCTTCTTTGATCAGCTGCCGGATCCCGTTGATCTTCTCATCATCTTTCTGACCCTTCATGATGTCTTGCTCTAGAGTGGGTTCCACCTCAATTGTCACTCCTTGAGTGTTGTTCAGAAATCCGAGACTCAACCTGTCGAATTCCTTCGCTAGCTCATTGGCATCGGGTGAGCGGCCAACATATTGACTTGACTCTTCCTGCTAAGAGCATCTGCAACCACATTTGCTTTGCCTGGGTGATAATGAATCTCCATCTCATAGTCTTTGATCAATTCCAGCCATCTTCGTTGCCTCATGTTTAACTATGACTGAGTGAATATGTACTTGAGGCTCTTGTGGTCCATGTAGATGTCACACTTCTGCCCATAAAGATAATGTCTTCAGGTCTTCAATGCATGAACCACGGCTGCTAATTCCAGATCATGAGTAGGATAATTTTCTCATGAATCTTCAACTGTCGAGATGAGTATGCCACTACTCTCCCTTCCTGCATCAACACACATCCCAGTCCGGTATATGAAGCATCATAGTATACTGAGAATGGCTTGTGAACATCTGGCAGAACCAACACTGGTGTTGTTGTCAACTTCTCCTTCAATGTCTCAAAGGACTTCTGGCAATGCTGGGGTCCACTTGAACTCAACCTTCTTTGCCAGCAAGGTTGTCATTGGTCTGGCAATCTTGGAGAAACCTTCAATGAAATGCTGGTAATAACCGGCCATTCCAATGAAACTCTTGATTCCTCGGACATCTTTTGGTGCTTTCCAGTCCAGAATCGCTGCTACGTTCTTTGGATCCACAGCTAGTCCATCTCGGTTTATTATGTGACTCAAGAATAGAACTTCGCTGATCCAGAACTCACACTTGCTAAGCTTGACATATAGCTGACAATCTCGTAGCCTCTGAAGTACTTTCCTCAAATGCTCCTCATGCTCTTGCTCATTCTGGGAATATACAAGAATATCATCAATGAACACCACTACGAACTTATCGAGGCAGTCCATGAACACACTGTTCATCAGATACATGAAGTAAGCTGGCGCATTCGTCAATCCGAATGACATAACCATGAACTCATATAGTCCATATTTGGTGATGAATGTTGTCTTCGGTATGTCTGAGGGTCGAATTCTCAGCTGATGGTAACCTAACCTCAGATCTATCTTTGAGAACACACTGGCTCCTCTCAACTGATCAAATAGGTCTTCAATTCGAGGCAGAGGGTACTTGTTCTTGTCAGTGACTTCATTCAAAGCTCTATAATCGATGCACATCCTCTTCGTGCCAACCTTCTTCTCCACAAATAACACTGGGGCTGCCCAAGGTGAGGTACTTGGTCTGATGTAGCCTTTCTCCAACAACTCATCAATTTGCTTCTTGAGTTCCACCAACTCTGGTCCAGACACTCGATAAGCTCTCTTGGAAATAGGGGCGGTGCCTGGGATAAGCTCTATGGCAAATTCAACTTTCCTTTCAGGTGGCATGCCTGATAACTCCTTAGGAAATACATCGGGAAATTCTGACACAATCCTAATTGTTTCAATCGGATTGGACTCCTTATCATCTACTGATTAATGGTGACAAGCTCCTTCTTCTAGTTCAAGTAAGTATAGCTTGGTTACTACTTCTTTTCCGGGTGGGGACACCAACTTAACTATTATCTTGTCACAACTGACAGTGGCTTGGTTTCTATGAAGCCAATTCATCCCTAGGATGACATCTAACCCTTGAGTTCCCATTACTACTAGGCTAGCGGGGAAGGCTATCCCCCTTATTTCAATCCTTAGATTCGGACAAATCCTATCGGACTGAACTTTTCCCCCAACTGAATTAACTCTCAAAGGTGGGATCATTGGTTCTATGGGGATGTTATGTGTTTCTACCCAACATGCAGAAACAAAAGAATGTGTGGCACCGGTATCAAATAGTACTTTTGCTGGGTAGGATTCGACTGGAAACATACCTACTACCACGTCTTGAGCATCCTGGATTGCTTCGGTCTCCAGGTGATTCACCTTTCCACGGTTGTAGGCCTGACCACGGACTCCTGGTGCTTGTTGTGGTGCTCCTTGTCTTGCTGGGGCATTGACTGCTGGCGGTTGCTGGGCTGCTTTCCTTGGACAATTCTTCGCCCAGTGATTTTGTTCTCCATAGTAGAAGCATGCACGACCTCCTACTTGTGTTGGGGCTGCTTGGCCATTCTAGTTGGTTGCTGGGGCAGGAAGACGAGATGCCTGGTTGTTCTGACGCTGGTACTGATTTCCTCCCAGTTGAGTGTTCTAACGGTACTGCTGCTGCTGTTGCTGAGGAAACTGCCTCTGGTACTGGTGCTGGTGCTGACGCTGATGCTGGTGCTGGTGCTGGTGGCCTTGCTTGAATTGCTGTGGCGAGTTTCCTGAGTAGCGGGGATGACTGCTACTCCCGGCCTGAGGTCCACCAATCTTGCGCTTCCTATCCTCCATCTCCTGACGCTTCCTTTCTGTCATGATTGCTCTGTCTATCAAGTGCTAGAAGGTGGGGAAAGTGTGGTTCATCAACTGATAATGGAGGGGATCAACCAATCCTCTTAGAAAGTGGTACTTCCGCTTGGCATCTGTGTTGACGTCTTCTGGGGCATAACGTGACAACTGCAGAAGCTTATCCCTGTACTCACTGATGGACAGGGGACCTTGCTTTAGGGCGAGAAACTCCTCCTTCCTCACTATCATCAGTCCCTCGGGCACATGGTAGCGACGAAAGTTGTCCCTGAACTCCTCCCAAGTGATGGCTTCAGGGTTGGCATGGGTGGCGAGGTAGGACTCCCACCAATGCTGTGCTGCTCCCCTCAGCTGTCAGGAACCATACAACACCTTCTCGTGGTCGTTGCACTGGGCAGTGTGCAACTCACGCTCCACGGTACGTAGCCAATCTTTCGCATCCATGGGTCAGTAGATTGGGCAAAGACAGGGGAATGGCCCCTCATGAATTCTGCCCGCTTGTCTCTGGCACTTGTTGCATCTGGACTTGCACTGGAGGCTAAGGTGGTGGTGGCTGCTACTGAGCTTGCTGCATCGCTGCTAATGTCTAACCAATTGCCTGAACTGCCTGGGTCTGCATCAAGAACATCTGCTCTATAGTCATCGGGTGTGGCGGTGGCAACTGCTGCTGTGGGGCTGCCTCCTCTTGGGGTGCCTGCTACTCTGGCTGAGCACGCCTCGCACCTCTGCGCCTGTTCTCAGACATCTGTAGAAACCACACACATATATCAAATCTGACTCTGCAGTCTTTCAGCATAAGAAAAGATGTATAGAAAATCTTCATAGAACTGAACAATTGATCATCTTCACTGACAGCTTCTCAGATAAAGAGGAAAGTGGAAATAAATGGATTACCCAACTAAATAACTAACTTTATTGATAACTACACCAAGTTGCAGGGGATACCCACACCTTGGTGACAATCATTACAAAGATCCAACTTCATTACATGTTCATCATGACAAGCATCCAACAAAAGATAACCAAACTAACTCTAACTAAGACTGACTAGACTAAGACACTGAATTAAACATTATTACAGACTCCGACTCCATCGATCTAAGGATCTAAATCTATCCGGGTCCTGCAGTGTAGGGTACCATAGTCGAAGCGACCACGGGGCGGTGAACGGTAAGGATGCTGAATCCCAATAGGGGCGGGAGAACCACCATCAAGATAGTGGCGTGTCGTGCATTCAGCACGCAATTCCGCAACCTCTGCCCGAACCTTGCCCAACTCGTCAAGGGCGTGGTCCAACTCTGTGTTGAGCATGGCGACCAGATTGACCATGTTGTTCAGCCTGGGATTGCCCTCACCAACTGGCGAGACAATCACACCTCCAGCACTCTCGGTCGAAAGGCGAGGGTAGTACTTCAGGTCAAGGCCGTCAGCTACCCCGCTGAACAATGAGCAATACTGGGAAAATGTTCGTCGTGCTACATCTTGCATGGCTGCCTCGGCAGTATCCCTCTCAGTGATAGAATAGTGCTTTGAGAAGGCTTCTGCAGCCTGGAGATCATCGTCCGGACAGCGCACCAAGCAAGTAGCCTCCCACTGGTCCGGGTATAGCCCGTGACGATGCTGGTAGACTACACAACGGTACTCGATAGACCAAGTGTCTCGGTCAAAGGCCCGACGCAATAGGGTATCGAGAGCGTCGTGGAAGTGACACCCGCGAGCAGCGTCACGAGTGATGGGTCTAGCGATCCATCCATCCGGCTCCAGCTTCTCCGAAAGCTCTGTGTCGTGGCTCGAACTGCCACCGGCGTCGGCGTCGTCTCCGTCTCCGTCAGGGTCTCCTCCAGCAGCCGGGATGTCCTGAGGTGGTGCAGGGGGCATCTCTGGCTGAGGTGCAGGGGAAGGCGGCCTATCAGACTCCACCTCCTGTTGAGGCAAGGAGGAAGAGTCCTGTTGCTCCTGCTCCTCGTGCAGGCGACGATGCAGTCTCTCCAGGTGACTGAACTGACCTGGCACCGTGCGACGCAGGGGACGCTCCACCAGGCGGGAAGGCAAAAAGGGGATCACAGACTTACGTGCAATGCACCTGATACGGGCCATCTACAAAAGACATCGTAAGCACAAGAGTAAGAGTAGAACTATGAAACTAGAAAGTAAATAGGTAGAAAAGTGAGACAACCTTTTGAGATGAGTAAATAACATAGAGTTGGTCAAGATGACCAACTTTTGAAAGAACTCCAAGGTCAAGGTAAGAGTAAGGGTCTATAGTCCTTAGGGTGACTATTCTAGTCTAGGCTAGCGGTCCTACAGTTAGCAAGGCTTTGATACCACTTATGTCACACCCGGTTTTGGAAGGTAAACTGAATGCGAACCATGCACGTGCCAGGATCAGAACTCACATACACAGCGATTACATAATTGGACATCATCACACAATGCTTGAATTAAATAGCGGAAAGGTACTTAGTTACATCAAGATGTCCGAGACATCCACAGAGTCTATTACACAACCATAGTTCAACATAATTATCAAAGTGCGGAAATAAGAAACGTAGATGCTAAGCCTACATAGGCAGCTAACTGGGGGTTTGCCGCTAAGATAAACTAGAACTCATCGTATTCCTGGAACTCCTCGAAGTCATCCATGTTGCCAGCTTCACCTCCTGAGCACTGAGAACAATGGGGACAACCTGAGGTGGGGTGGTTTGTAAAGCAAGGGTGAGTACACTTCAACGTACTCAGCAAATGTCCCGTTTGGCTAAAGTGGACTAGTTGTATGTGGAGTTAAGGTTAAGCAGTTGCTTTTAGTTGGTCAAGTTTTATTGTTATAAGTAGAGCCAAATTTTAGTAATAACCCAGTTATTACCCAGAGGCACTCCCTCCAAGAGGAAATACCAGAGATCAGAATTATAATCACCATTGTTAACCATCATCATAAAAGTAACCATTGTTCTTCTAATCGAAGAGGATCCCCAAGCAGCTCATAACCGTGAGCCCGGCTGATATACTAGTTTTTAACACTCTGCAGAGGTTGCACACTTTACCCACAAGTCGTGATTCCCATTCTGCCCGGGGTTCTAGCCTCCCCATTGGTCACTACCAAGGTGACCTAGCAGGGTCTCACTACGTAGCCTTTACAAAGATTTCCCAGAGGACATAGCCGCCTGTTAGGTTTCTCCAGTTTGATAAACACAGTACATCTCCCTAGAGGAAGGGTGACTAACAAAAACCAAATCCAAGAACATCTGCAACCAACCTCGGCAGAGCAAGTAATGTGCCCGGACCCCATTGACGGCCCTACGGCGAAGCTAACTACTACTCTGGTTCCTCTAATTAATCAGCTAGGGGCGTCCCATTCCACCCTCATGGTTGCACTATTATCCCGGGTTGTCACTCCCCCAAACAGGTCCTTATAGAGAGGCACTCAGGAAAGAGCCTGAGCCCCCTAAAGAATCATAAGAACCTTATTGGGATAACATCATCGTATCATAAAATATCACATCATGTTCATTGATTAAGTTTAAGCAATAGCATAAGCTAACCATGATTAACCCACAAAGGTAAACAAGGGTAAGGGAAATACAGACTAGTCAAACCTTAGGTTTTCAATAAAGTAATGCGGGACAGTGAATTTTAAAGTAAAGTATGACATGATAGGTCTGAGGACACTTGCCTTCAACAGGTTGTTGCTCAGGGAGGTCTCCAACAACACACTCAGGAAACTCGGACTGCTCGTTGTCTAAATAAAGCGAGCATGCATTCAATACATTTGGAAAGTACAAATGAACATCACACCAAACATGTACAAGCATTGGAACACATCTTAAAGAGACTTAATTTTACATAAAGGATAATGGATTCAAGTATAGCATAAACTATGGCATACATTAACTTTATTTGAAAATAGATTACTATTTCTCCTAAGTGTTATTTACAAGTACACAATCAAAGATCAATTGATTTTATGGTGACCTAAAATTTATAATAGAGATGAACTTATGTAATGCATATTATTAATCTCACAAGTTTAAGCAAGTTTAAATCTCTAAGGTTCTCCTTCATTTATTAACTAAATAAAACATACACCTACAATAGTTCTTATTCAATCCTAAAAATTTATAGTGTGCATATAGTGAGTGAACCTATTTTATTTAAACAGAGAATAGTTTTATGAACATTTTGCAATTTGAATCACTAAATTTGGAGTTCATATGCAAAAGTTATGAAATAAACAAGTTTAGGAATTCAAAATATGAAATTAGGGCAAATTCTGTGATTAAATAAAAGTCCAGGGGTCTAATTAAAACAAACTAGGGACCTATACGCTAAAATAGAGGACGGTGGGTTGATTTCCTAAAACTAGGGGGTTTCTTAAGCAAAACAGTCACACGAAGGGGTATCGGTTGAATCTAACCGTTGGATCAGAAACCGACAGCTGAGATTAGATCTGCGGCCGAGGGCGCGCGCGTGCGTGTGGGCGAGCACTGACAAGCGGGGCAGGGAGTGTCAGAGACAGAGGGGGAGAGCGCACTGACCGAGCGGGTCCAGCGCCAGAGGGGAAACAGACGGCTATAGGGGTCCGAGGGGGTCCGAGCCATTCGATCAAGATCGGACGGGGAGGGGTCCGAAGGGGGTCCGAACGGGTCCGAGGGGTTCAAGGGGGTCCGAGCCGTTCGATCAAGATCGGACGGGGGAAAATCAGACCAGGAAGGATGAGCGGCTGCGGGTGGCGCTGACAGGCGGGCTAGGGCGTCAGGCGTGCGTGCGTGAAGCGGTATCCCGTGGTCCGGGCCGTTCAATATGAATCGGACGAAGGGGATCAGACCGGGGAAACAGACGGCTGCGGGCGGCGCCGCTCCTCTCCGCGGCGGTGAGGTCGCCGGCGTTGAGGCGGGCGCGAGCTAGGGTGGCTCTAGGGTCGCCGGAGTTGGGCAGAGGGGAAGAGGGCACCACGGCGAACTCGATGGCGGGGAAAGGACCATGAATCCACGGGCAGAGGAGGGAGAACGGCGGTGAGAGGGTCTCGGGCGGGCCGGAGAAACTCTGGTGAGCGATTCCGGCCACGGGGAGGGGACTTAAGGCGCGCTAAGGCCTGCGTTGGCTTCAGCAGAGGCAGATGCACCTTAGGGACTAACACTGGGGAACTAGACGAGGCTAAATCGGCCGGACACCGCGCGAGCACGGTGGACCGCCGCGGTCGAACATCAGCGAGGGTGAAATTGGACGAACACAGGGCGCAATAAGGGAAATTGAGCACGGGGACAGGTGTCTCACCTCGAGGCGAAGCTCGGGGAGGCTTGGAGCGGTCTCCGGCGAGATGGATGGTCGAGAACGCGGGCGCGGGTCTCCGGCGACGGCTGGCGGCGAGGGCAGAGCGCGAGATAGGGTGAGAGTGTGCGAAATGAGGTGAGGGGTGTGCGCGAGGCACCGACGGGGCTATAAGAAGAGAGTTGGGCGCGTGGGCGGGCTTCGTGGCCGAGAAACCCGGCGACGTGCGCGAGTGCGCATGTGCCGGTCCACGGGGACGCGCGGAGATGGCGGAGCTGACAGGGCTGGCCCACGGCGCAGAGAGAGAAAAGAGGGACGCTCGGGGCAACGGCTCGACGACTGACGATCCGGGCCCGCAAAACACAGAGAGAAAGGGAGAGCGAGCGGGCGAAGGAAACCGGCGCCGACAGATCGGCCCCACTGGGTAGCGAGAGAGCGAGGGAGAGTGGGCGCTCGGGGTTGTGCCGACAGGTGGGGCTCGCCTATCATGCAGAGAGGGCGCCCGGGCGCGCGCAGGCTGGGCTTAATGGGCTGCCTTGTGCCGAATTAGCTTTTCCTATTTCTCTGGAATTTCTAATGCCTTTTCCATTTCTTTTTCTATAGGGTTTTCAAATCCAAATTCAAACTAGGTTTCAAATTCAAATCAATTCAAACTTGTGCAACACTTCAAAGAATATTTTAAGCTCAGCATGAAGCAACATGTCATGACTCATAAGGTTTTGACAAAAATAAATAATTAACCTCCACTAGTTTAAGCTATTTCTAAACAAAAAGGAAAAAGGGAGAGAGAATTTAGAGAGAGAGAAAGCGTAGAGTGAGAAAAGGAAGAGTAACACACGATTTTGGGTGATAATTAGAAATAAATTTTATACCCCCAAAATGAGGGTGTTACAGATGGTGCCGACATGAGGGACCCATGTAACAGAATCCGCGTGCGTCTTCCTTCCTTCGTTGTGCGCCGACACTGCGGTCCCACTAGGAAGTCACAGATTTGTGTGCCCGTCTCCTTCGCAGGCTCCGCACGCAAACTCACTGGCTTGTGGCCCCCCCACGACATGCACTACAGCGGTTGTTTTTCTTCCTGGGATATCTCGGCGAACGGATCGAGCGATTCGGTCAGGTTGTTGGCGCACGACTCCACCTCGCCCCGGCTTCAAATGCGGACCCAAGCCCCCTTGACTCTTCCCTTGCCTCCTCTTTTTTCTCCGCTGCCACTCCACGCTAATTCCCGCGTCGTCGCGTGCTGCACGGAGAAAGCCCGCCGCCATCGTGGTGTCGCGTCTACGCCGCTGGTGTAGCCTCGATAGCAGACCAGGGAGCTCCTGCAAGGTTGTCGGTGTTTGTGCGAGGCCTGGATTGGAGCTATTGGCGCTCGAGTCGCCGGTAATCACTCACCGAAGCTTCACCACCGCCATGGGTCCGCCATGCACCGTAGTCACGTCTGCGCGATCTATAATCGCTGGTAAGAACTCCACTCCTACCTTCGCCATGTCCATCTCATTGTGTAGCGCGGTCTAATTTTGGGTATGGGGTAGTGGTTGGTCGAATTGCGTGTCGCCGGCGAGCTATCCGTCGCGTGACCAGTGCGCCGCCGCCGTGCTCGTCGTCTGTTGGTGCGCGCGATCTCGGTCGTCGACCTGTTGTTGGATGGCCGGGGTTAGAAGCCAAATAATGATTCAGCCGAGGCATATAGCGACCGTAGGATTAGAATCCAGTGGCGGGGAATGGGTCCGCGGTTCATTAGATCTAAACCGTAGATCTAGCATCGGGTGGCTGATACTGAGTACCGGTTCATTTAAAGGTCATGCAAATCCGTGTCGTCTGGATCTAATCCAACGACCAGAAACCTTTCATACCCCTTCGCGGGTCAGTTTTGCACATGAGTCCTTCTGTTATTTAAGAATCAACCCGTCGTCCACCGTGACAGTGCTCTGAGTCCTGGAATATTTTGCGCAGAGCCCCTTGGGCTTCTCAATTATTGATGCGCAGTCCAGAAACTCGTAAATTGGTTAAATAATTATGGAAATGGATTTTTAATACAAAAATAAGTGCTAGAATTTGTATAAATCATAGAAAATTCATATGAACTCCAAATTGATTCATTTCAGTTTCTAAAATTTTATAATATTTTTATTTATCATCTAGTGTCTCTGTTTTGGCATGAAAACATTAATAAAATTTATTTCTTAGTTAATCTTGAATCAAATACATAATACCTTTGGAATTTCATAACTTCAAATCTATAACTCCAAAATTAATGATTCCTGTTCCTAGGATCTTATTTTAATGTGTAGATTATTATTGTATATTTTATTTACATGTTTGGTGTGATGTTAATTCTGCTATACTATGTATGTTTGTGTTGATGCGAGTAGACGAGCAAGCTATTGAGGATCCTGGTGTTCAGCAGATAGAAGTTGCTGAGCAGGAGCTCATTGAAGGCAAGTTGTGCCCTTGATCACTTATTTTTACCAAGCCATGTTCTTATTAATCATAATGATCTGTATAGGTTAATTTTGATGGGATCCAATAGGTTACCCTAGTTTTGGCTATCTTTACACCTTTTTTGCCACTGATATTTTTGGGTAGTACTTGCTATTGCTTTATGTGGTTTTGGGTTTGGAGATACATTATTCATGATTACACTTTTATTATCAGTTTATTATTACTGTTCATGTTAAGATCATTATGTTAATGGGAACATGGAGCGACCACCCGGGAAAACAGTGCTACCACAAGGGTAGTATGGGATGCCCTTGGCTGATTAACTAGGAAAGCTAGTGGATGAGTACCTTACCCGATAGCGGCAAGGGCAGTAGGGGAGTGGTCAGTGTAGAGAGGTCCTTGGGTTGATTTTGCTGCGATGGCGGTCAGGAGAGTGATTCCTGCACTGGAGCTTCCTATAACTGTAGCGGGTTTTCTGAAGCTAGTGGAACTTTGTAAACGTCTCGTAGTGTTACCCTGCCTCGCATCCTCGGTAGAGATGTATAGGATTGACCGTCTCTTGGCAGATGGGTGACATGACTTGTGGGTAAAGATGTGCAACCTCTGCAGAGTGTAAAACTGGTATACTAGTCGTGCTCATGGTCATGAGCAGCTCGGACGGGGCAGTTCAACAAACATCTAATACAACTACAACGCACCTGTGCAACAAACAAGATAATTATCACCATTAATATATCTATCCAATCCGTTCAATCAAATAAGCGGGAAGAGCAAGTCAGCTCACCATAACTAGATCAACACGGAATCTGCGAAAACGGTGACGATGGAGTAGCACGGCTGCACGGGACTTACCGAGGTGGAGGCGTGTAGCTGAGTGACGATGGCGGAGCTTGCTGATTCAACGTGGGGAGGGCCAACAAGGTCTACAGCCAGTGCTGTGAGATAGTGGAGTGCAGTCAAGCACCATGACGCCATGACGGAGCTTGAGGAGGACGACTAGCACCCATGGAGATGATAGTCGGGTGGTGGAAGACAATGGCCTTGAAGGGAGCAGGGACTAGACGACGGCGTGCTGAGGAAGATGAAAATTGTCGCTGAAGTTGAAGATCGACCGACAAGACGAGATCGTGGTTGTAGGTGAATTTGACGACATATTAAAACATGGCGGGCCCAGCAAGCCTCATAGCGAGCTGAGAGAATCTCACCATGGACTGGTAGCTTGCTTGGCGACAGGAGTTAGCAGCCGATTGCGATGCCACGCAGCGAGGTCGAGGAACGAGGGGCGCTGGACGAGGAGACGAGCCCAGGGAGGCTGGTGCTGTTACTTGGACAGAGTTGCCGAAGAGCCCATGACGAGGTGGACGCAGAGCTAGCGTGGCTGGCGAGTCTAGCCGGAGGCCAGAGCTCGGTCTGAGCGAACGCCGACCACCATAGCTAGTGCCGGACTTCAGGGGAAGAATTGCCTGGAACTTGGCACAAGATGGTGGCGTCCGATGGCCAGCCTCCACGCTGAGCCGAGCAGGCAGGGGTGGACTGAGGACGAACCGGTGGCCAGGGGGCGAGTGACGCTGGAGCAGACGGTGCTTAGCTGAGACCAGCACACGATAGGCACAGCTCTAAGCGCTCGCGTAGAGGAAGGCCAAGCGCTAGGAGTTGTTGCTAGGGAGGGAGCGAGCTGGGTGCTCGAGGTCGGAGACCACGACGTCCGGGATGGAGCAGGATCGGTGGCGTCCTGCGCAGGGAGAAAGCGCGCGAGGCTAGGAAGGTGATGGCCAGACTTGGCTTCGTCGAGGCGAGCAGGGAGGAAGAGAGGGAAGCGAGCAGCAGGGATGGCTGGGTTCAAGAGACTGAGGATGAGTGGCGAGGTGAACGACACTGGCGGCTGTTCGATGGAGTGAATCGATGAACTTCACTGGTTGATGTCTGAGTGGCAAAAGGAAGATAAAAGTGATGAGTGACTGATGCTGTCATCAGAGGCTAATGACGCCTGCTCGGGCTTCCAGTTCTTGTTGCATCTTTCCACGTGGCCATGGACGTGTCCATGCGTAGGAGCCCAGCCGTAGGGAGTGGAGACGTGAGTGATTCACTTTCCAGGAGCTCAAGCCAGATACAGATGAGAGAAAAGAAATAGAAAAGAAAAAATACGATGGTTGTTGGAATAAGAAGAAGAGAGGACGGTGGTGATGAGAGCGAAAGGATTTTTGTTCTTTTTTTACCTGCTATCCAAATATTCGATTAGAGAATAATTCAATTAACCGCTCTGTCTTATTTTTCTCGGATCCCGAGTGTAGTCTGAATTATAAAAATCAATCACCTCCAAAATTTTGTACTCGGTCAATCAATTAATTTAAATAAACATAAGAGTTGATAATTCACGGAATAAATACATTCCAAACTTCATGAAACATATAGAACAGACCGGATAGACAGAGATGAAGATAATATTGAAATTATGATACGCGAAGATTAGAACATAGAGATTGTTATTATCACCGATATCCCGACCATAAGTCCAAAGTTGTTGTTTAACATGATAAACACCTAGGGTGTTACATCGCCTTCTTTAACGCCTTGTAAGTTTTGTCTAAAATAGATCCTTGGTTGTGTGGTTGTCTGTTATCACCTTAACCCTTGTCACCCCTCAATCTTTACCGTGATCCTTATCATAAGAAAGCTTCTTGGAATCTCCCCTTTTCTATCTCAACTCGAGAGTGGTGTTCTACCCATTATGCCCTCGGCCATATCCTTTTTCTTGTCGCTTACCATGCTTGCTTTAACTCCATCCGTTGTTGTGCTCGTGCCCCTATGTTGCACGTCTTTTTCTTCTCCTCTTCCTTCGATAACCTTAGAGAGTAGTTATTCCCATTTCAAGAAAGACCACCATTTAATTAAAAGGAACGTATAGCAACGATATGTTTGTTGTTGTATGCTTGTGTTGTTTGTCTTTGTGTGATGATAGATTTGCTTCCTTGTGATGAGTGTTGATGTGTTGTGGCCCTTGGTGTAACACCCAAAATCCAAATTTTGGGATTTATAAATATATATACATATATCTAATCCTGAAATCTAAATAAGAATACTTTCTCGTAAAAGTGATTATATATTAGAAAGTATTTCCTCATAAAATAAAATAAGTAATAAATATTGAAGCTTTGGAATGAACTTCTAATGGACTATACATTCGAAATACTTTCGTAAAATGAATATTATGTGTTGCATATTGAAAACATTGCCTAAATAAAGAAGGTAATGAATAAATGAATAAACTTAATACATAAACCTTGCATTCATGTTGGAATATATTTTTTGTGTGCAAATTAGAACTTTGTTTGAATTTAAATCTAATTGCAATTTGAAAATAGGAAATAGGAAAAGAAAAGACAACAAGAACCTGCCAAGTTACGATACAAAAATAGAAGGAACTAGCTGAGGTCGAAGCACGTCAGAGCCAACTGAAGCAGGTTCTGCTTCGTGCTACTCCCCATATATCACAGAGTATGTGGGTAAGCAACAGTCATTCTCACAACCTACAGCTTTGGTTGCTTCGGCAAGTCACTCTCCAGCTGGGTGGGTCTTACCGCAACCACCAGCATTGGCTCCAACTTCATCTCATAATCAGCAATCTCAGGGGCAGTGTCAAGTTCAGCAGCAGCGTGATACAAGAGAGGAGTCCGAAGCTCGAACAATTAATAGTACTATTCCAGAATCCAGACATATTTACTGAAGCAACAGAGGGGCTGGATTAAAACTTTTTACACATCTATTGTAATTTTTGTTTCTTTTGCTTCATATTCTTGCTCTAAAAACAATTTGAGAAGGTGCAACCTTCATCACTATGTAATAAACCTGCGGTTACATCATTGAGTGTGACAACAAAGCCAAAGAAGCACCAAAGTCATTCCTACGGGGATGCAGAGCTAAGCTCTAAAGTCATTCCTACGGGGATGCAGAGCTAAAATACCACCCAATAAAGGTGAAGCTCCAAAGTCTTTCCTGTGAGGATGCAGAGCTAAGCTCCAAAGTCGTTTCTATGGGGATGCAGAGCTAAAATACCACCTAATAAAGGTAAAGAAGCTCTGATAGGAACGGGGGTGCCCGATCTTCCGTCAGGTGAAGATAACTATCGATTTGGTGGAGATGTCACATAGACGATCCGGCTTTCAATCAACATGACTAGAACCCCGCAATCACAGCACCACTTCTCCTCTGGTTATCAACCATGCGCTGAACGATTGACCTCGCCACGAAGGCTAATCCTTGCCTGCGAATCGAAGACACAAGCAAGAACAAGAAAGAACACAATCTAGAATATTGCGGATGAATGATTAAGCTCACAAGTTGGGGTCTCACAAACCAATCTACGGCGACTGTTCTCGACAGATCTAAACTTAAGCAAAACCCCACCCTAATGTGGCGGCGGCTGCTGAATAAATAGAGTATTAGGGCGTGCGTGACCCCTGGATGTGCCCCTAATGGGCTCCGACGCGATACACGGCCCAACGGCCCAATAGACGGTGTCACAGCACCAAAACAGAATCTAAATGCTGACTTGTTTCGACGATTTCCGTTGACTCCGGACGAATTTTAGGGTGGAACCAGTTGGGTTGGTTAGATAATCTTCTTATCTTTCCAACCATATCAAGTCCGTCGCAATCGGAGTCCGGATGCATCTTGGGTATCCATTTTAGTGCAGACTGGTCCTGGAACCCGAGATGGAGTCGCTGCTGAGTCGGACTTGATCTCCTTCGTATTGTGGCGCCCTTGCTGCTCCTTCTCAACACCTAGGCCTTTCCCAAGTCCTTGATGGTCCTCTCCAAGGTTCCTAATCATCAAAACATCCATGGCCCCAAGCGTAAGCTCTGAAACACAATCGACTAGGGTAGAACGTACCTGGAGATTTAGCTGTCGTGCACGTGATCGTGTTATCGGTCCATTCATTGTATGTATAGAAGTGATGTCCTCATCAAGCTCCAAAGTCATTCCAACAGGGATGCAGAGCTAAAATACCACCTAATGAAGGTGAAGAAGCTCCAAAGTCATTCCTAAGGGGATGCAGAGCTAAAATGCCACCTAGTAAAGGTGAAGAGACTCTAAAGTTGCTCCTAAGGGGATGCAGAGTCTTATTATGATATGTTTTCTATCATCATTTTTACTCAAAACATCATGCATCATTTCGCATCATCCATAAAGACAGAAGAAGCAAAATTGCTCCTTCATCCGCAAATGCGGCTGAGTTGCGAAGCCAAATACGCGTTTGTTTAGAAATTATGGACTAAAGCAGGGCAAAGGAAAAATGTTATATCTTCAACAGTCGTTATCCTCAAGCAGGACAAAGAAGGACCCAATGCTTTAACTTCGGTATGGTATTCTTTATGAATTTACAAGACCTTCAGCAAAAAGGAATTTTCTTTAAGAAGCGTGAAAAGAAGGGAAGGTGTTTTTCGCCTTCGGCCCAAAAACGGTACGTACGTTAATTTCACGCTACACAAAGAAATATAGTACATGATGTAATTACACACGTCATACAATTGTTTTTACATAAAAGCAACACACAGACTTTACATTGTTTTTACACACAATTCAATCATCTTCTTTCAGAACTTTTTCCACATCTTCGTTTAGTAGTTTGTCAACAGCTTCATTTATCGCTGCATTTACTATCTTGAATTCATCAAGGGTTCCCCTTAGAGCTGGATTAGCTTCAGGATCGTACGATTCTGGGGGAGTGGGGGGAGTTCCGCTACATAAAAACGTAATTTTGTCAAATACAAAGCTAGAGCACTTACGAAGCTAGAGTGCAACGCAAACATACCTATACGCCTTTCCCACTCTGTAGCTTCTGTAGCTCTCCTCGCTTCCTCTGAAGCTTGATAGGTCTCTTCTTCATTTTATCTGATAGCTTCATCTACTATCTCCCTTCCTCTGTTCGTCCACACTTCAGGGTAAAATTTCCCGCCAAGGTAGTAGCTTCAGCTGAAGGTTCCTTAATATCATTTTCTAAAACTGAAAATTCTGGCTGAATTACAGCCTTAGCGTGTTCACAGCTAGGTTTTTCAAGTATCGACGCGACCCCTCGAGCACCGACACAGGCGCAGAAATGTCACACCCAGTTTTGGGAGGCAAACCGAATGCGAACCATGTACGTGCCAGGATCAGAAACTCACGTACACAGCGATTACATAATTGGATATCATCACACATTGCTCAAAGTAAATAGCGGAAAGGTACTTTTATTACATCAAGATGTCCAAGACATCCACAGAGTCTATAACATAGTCATTAACATTATCAAAGTGTGGAATATGAAACGTAGTTGATAAGGCCTTCATAGGCAGCTGACTGGGATTTGCCACTAAGATAACTAGAACTCGTCGTAGTCCTGGAACTCGTCAAAGTCCTTCATGTTGCCAGCATCTCCTCTTGAGCACTGAATACAGTGGGGACAACCTAGGGTGGGGTGGTTTTTAAAGCAAGGGTGAGTACACATCAACGTACTCAGCAAATGTCTCGTTTGGCTAAAGTGGACTAGTTGTATGTGGAGTTAAGGTTAAGAAGTTGCTTTTAGTTGGTCAAGTATTTATTACTAGTAGTAGAGCCAAATTTTAGTAATAAACCCAGTTATTACCCAAAATGTACTCCCTCCAAGAGGAAATACCAAAGATCATAATTATAACCATCATCGTTAACCAACATCATAAAAGTATCCAAAGTTCTTCTAATCAAAGAGGATCCCAAGGCGGCTCTTAACCGTGAGATCGGCTGATATACCAGTTTCTAACAATCTACAGAAGTTGCACACTTTACCCACGAGTTGTGATCCCTTTTTGCCTCGGGTCGATCAAACCCTCAAACACTACCAAGGTGAGTCGGCAAGGTTTCACTACGTAGCCTTTACAAAGACTCCCCTGGTGCATAGCTGCTCGTTAGGTTTCGCTAGTCGTACAAACGCCGTACACCTCCCCAAGGTGGGTGACTAACAAAACCAAATCAAATGAACCTCTGCACCCCCCCCCCCCTTGGCAGAGCGAGCACTACACCCCGGCCCCCATTGACGGCCCTCCGGCAAAGCCAACTACACCCCTAGGTTTATCTAATTATTCAGCTAAGGGTGTCCCATTCCACCCTCATGGTTGCACTGTTATCCCGGGTGGTCACTCAACGAACAGGTCCTTACGGAGAGATGCTCAGCAAAATGGCCTGAGTCCCCTAAAATTTCACAAGATCATCATCGGGATAACATCATCGTATCATAAATAATCACATCATGTTCATTGATTAAGTTAAAGCAATAGCATAAAGCTAACCATGATAACCCAAAAAGTAAACAAGGATAAGGTATATTCAGACTAGTCAATCCCTAGGTTTCAATAATGTAATGCGGGACGGTGAATTATAAAGTAAGTAGGACATAATAGGTCAGAGGACACTTGCCTTCACCAGGTTGTTGCTCAGGAAGATCTTCTGCAACACACTCAAGAACCACAAGCTGCTCGTCGTCTAAATAAAGCGATCATACATTCAATACAATTGGTAAATGACAAATGAACAACACACCAATCATGTAGAAACAATGGAACACATCTGAAAAGGAAAAGTATAAACTCAAAAAGGGAGTTTAGGGTATAGGGTGAACTAATCACTTTTAGTAGTTTGTTATTCTCTAATTGTTGTCTATCTCCATGATTACATAATCTGATTCTACTCATTTTAATGAGGCATCAAAGTTAAACCAGGGATAAGTCCATACATAACATATTATTATCTTCACAATATTAAACATCTATTTACCACTAGGGTTTTCCTTTTTATTTATCTTATTAAACAAATAAATTATCACATAAACTAACCTATAGCCTAGACATAAAATTGGAATGCACAGATAGAGGATGAACATAATTTATTTGAACAGAGAATATTCCTATGAACATTTTGCAATTTGAATCACTAAATTTGGAGTTCATATGAAAAAGATATGAAATAAACAAGTTTTGAAGTTTGAAATACAAAATTAGGTCCAAATCTGTGATTATTAAAAAGGTCGGGGGTTTGTTTATAAGAATTCAGGGGCCAGCGCACAAAATCAAGGGACGACGGGTTGATTCTCGGAAACCCGAGGGGTTTCTTAACAAAATAACCATGCAAACGGGTATCGGGATTCCTCGGCCGCTAGATCACGGATCGACGGCCGAGATTAGATCTCACAGACGAGCGCGCGGGCGCGGGCGCGTGGCGAGCGCTGACAAGTGGGTTTGGAGCGTCAGTTACCTAAGGTAGGTCTGATGGGTCGGGCCCAGTGGCAGGACGCGGATGAGCGGGGCGGATCCAAGCAGTCAGATCATCAACAAGCGGCTGAGATTAGATCGATCTTATTTAACCCTAGACCGGCAGATCTCGGATGGATGTCTGGGATCCAACGGCCAGCGCGGTCGGGGCGGCCCGGCCTAAGTGCGGCGGCGCCGCTCGCTCCCGTGGTGAGGTCTCGCCGGAGACGAGGACACGGCCACAGCAAGGCCCCTAGGGGATTGGGGAAGAACTCGGGCGCACTAAGGGCGACATGGCGGACTCAGCCGTGGGCACGACACCGGCATAGGGGCACCAGAGGGCGCAGACCGCGGCGGGGCGGCTCAACGGCCGTGTAAACTCACTCCGGCAAGCAATAACGCGGATACTAGGGCAGTAACTGGGGAAATAAGGGCATGGGAGGGTTGCTCACCTTGAGTACAAATTCAGGAGCGCTTGAGCAACGGCGGGGACGCAGGGAGACCTCGAGTCGATGGCGGCAGGGCTTCGGCTGCACGGAGAGGACGCCGGTGAGCGCGGAGCGGGCAAAACCAGAGGGGATGGGGCAAACCGAGGGGTGTCCTGGGTTGCAGGTGATAAGGCGGAGCTTACCGAGGCAACGGACACGGCGAGGGCTCGACGGCGACCGCAGAACGGGCGCGAGACCATGGCGAGCGGTGGTGGAACTCCCTGGACGCGCTTGCAGTGCGAGGCGAGTGCTGAGGGCTGCGAGTGCACGAGTGAGGGAAGAGGAGGGCGAGCGGGTGCTGGGCAGCTAGAAAAAGGGCCGAGGTGGGGACAGACGCGGCCTCAGCGTGCGTCGTGGATGCGGAGTCCACGGCGACGCGTGGGTCGTGCGCGGGCAGTTCGGAGGGGATAGGTCCGATAGACGGGACCCACCGGTCAACAAGAGCGGGCGAGTAAACGGGCGGCCGAGCTGACAAGCGAGGCCCACGAGACAGTGAGGGAAGGGACGCGCACGCGGAGGAGTTCGGCGCCGACAAGTCGGCCCCACTGGCAGCGAGAGGGAGAGAGGGAAGAGAGAGTGGGCGCGAGAAGGCACTGACAGGCGGGGTCCGCCTGTCAGGGAAGGCTGGCACGAGGGCGCGGGGGCGCGCACGGGGCTAGGCCGGCCGGGCTGATTGGGCCGAATTGGGGTTTTCTATTTTTCTGGAATTTATAATTGCTTTTCCATTTTATTTTTTCTAGGGTTTGCAATTCAAATTCAAACCAAGTTTCAAATTCAAACCAAATCAAACATGTGCATCAATTCAAAGAGTATTTTGGCTCAGCATGATGCAACAATTCATGACTCACATAAGTTTTGACAAAAATAAATAATAAATCCCTCACTAATTAAGCTACATCTACTCAAAATAAAAAGAGAGAGAGACTAGAGAGAGGTAAAGGGTAACACCTGAATTTGGTAGATATTTAGAAAGAAATTTTATACCCCCAAATTCAGGGTGTTACAAGAAATCTCCTCTGCCGGTAAAGATTTCATCAAAGGCTTTGACTTCACCTTCGATCCATTTAATTACACCTTCGGGATCACCGCGGGTAAAATTTTGGTCAGTTGAAATCGCGCCAACTTTAGCGAAAGTACTCTTCAACTTATTAGAGCATTGCATAGCAACAGAAAAACATTCTTCCTTTCCTTGACGTAGCTCCTCAACATTCTTTTGCACTCTGGATCGTTCCATATCAAATATTTCACGCTTCGCCTGTTCAACATTAAAATTATCGATAACTTCATCAAGTTTCTTCTCTAGTCTTATCACTTCAGATTTGTGGAGCTCTACTTGAGCAGATAAGGCATATTCCAAATCTACTATGCGTTTTTCGTCAGCTTTCTTCTCTTCCTCAAGTCTTGAAATTTTTTGGTCTGCTTCAGAGAGTGCAACCAAATCAGCCTGGCTTTTCTTTAGTTTTTCAGTTAAAGAAAGAAGAATCTTGTCTTTCTCGACGGCCTGGTGCCAAAGGTCAATGACATCGGACCGCATATTGCCGAAGGCTATCCGGGTGCTTTCGTCTTCGGCATCTTTTTGGGCTTTCAAGCCTTGCAAAGATTAAGACCCTAATAATAAAAACCATAAAAATAAATAATAATAAGTACTACAGAAAAACATTCTACAAAATTTATAAGTCTAAAAGAATTTTTTTACAAAAAAATAAATATGCAAACCTTCAAGCTGTTGTAGGCCAGACAATCTACAAGATGATCCTTCGGCATTGCAGATAAACCAAGTTCAAGCTTCGGATAGCCCATCTTATCCATCATCTCCCGACAAACGTCAATCTCCTTGTTGTCTGGCAGGCAGTATAGTTAATCATCTTTGACATTGCCTCCATAAACCAGAGAACCTTGAGAATACTTCAAGTCTTTCGCGTAATATTGCACTTCAGCAATTTGTTCTTCCGTCAATTGTTTCCCCAAAGCATGGCGAACATTGTATCCAAGATCATCAAGAGACACCGCTTCAGGTATTGTTAGTAATATTTTCTCTAGTAGGCTTTCATTTACCTGTTCTATTGGCCTGCATTCTGAAGGTCCAGCCTTAGCGTAATCAGGAGCAATACCTTCGTCAATAGCCTTTTCGAATTCTTCAATTTTATCTTTGGAAATCATTGTAGGAGCAGGCGTAGCCACTTTCGAGGGCCTCAGAACAACGTCTAGCACGTTCGCCATCCTTCTCCCTTCTTAGGAGTTACTGCTGGAACGGACGCTATCTTCGGCAGCTCTTGCACCATTGGAGAACTCTGTAGCTTCGGATGTTGTTCCGTCATAGAGCTCTCTGTTTTTGTTTCTTCCAATAGAATAGTGGGCATTTCGGCTACTGCAGCAGATGCTCCGATCATGTATTCAAAAAATCCAAAAGAAACATTAGATTAAAAATACCTCGATTCAAAACAAGGAAAAAGAGAAGTATTACCTCCGAAGATGGGAGGGTCTCTTCATCTGCTTCGGCAATTTCTGTCTTTGAGGTCCTTGAAGCAGGCAGTTTTGCAGCCCTTTCTAAGTAGTACGACTTTGGCCGGTGAGTTAGAACTTTTTTCTACTTTGGCTTCGGCGCAGTGGAGGAAGTCGTTGCCGCAATTTTCCTTTTCATTCCTTTTTCCGTGTGGGAAAACAATAGGTAGGATAGACAAATCCAATAACATCAAACACTCTATTCAACCTTCTCTTCCCGTGGGCACCAAAGGTAGTGTCCATGGATTCATCTTCAGCCTTCGTATAAGCCCCCAACAACTCCTCACTAGTCGCTTCAATGGCCTCAAGCCATTCATCATCTGGCTCGCCAAATTGACTCCTATAGTGATTGGTATATTTCAAGTAAACCAGGTCACCTTCGGTTGAACTAGGAGCGGGTTCCTTCGGCATCTCAAATTCATTAACAAGGGACCATACTTTGAAGGCTATGTGCTCTTGGACCAAGTCTCTGGTACCAATGTAGCTGCAGACAATGTTAAAGGCCACCAGGCATGCTTGAGCCTTTTCACTATTCACGATCGAAGGCCTTCTAATGCCAAAGCGTGAATGTATGGGTCGCTGAATTACGTCCTTCACATCCTCCCTCTTAACCAAGTCATTCTTAACATAAAACCACTGCTTCATCCAGGATCCTAGCCATTTTTTCTAGAATGTTGGAATAGGGTGTCTCGCATCAGAGCGTTATACGAAGGAGTAACAGCCAAAGTTGTTATGATATTGTTTCTTCCCAACCACCTTCATCCGGTAGGATAATTGGTGTATATTGCAGAAGCAGACGGCGTCTGGTTCCAGCCCTCAGCTCCTCATCGCCTAAATGGAAACTCCAACTTTAATCAAAGCTACGAGAGTAAACTGGTGAAAGAATATTTCGAATTTCTACAGCACTTCGACTAACATTTTGTGCAAGGGAAAGCGAAGCCTAGCCTTCATAAAACTCTAGAACACCACTACTTCGTCTGTCTCAGGAAGAGGAATAGTGCCCTCTCCTCCAGCTCTCACTATAGCTATATCATGAAAGTACTTACCCTTCATTGTCTCAATCTGCCCTTTCTTGACAGTGGATTTTCCAAAGATAACATGGCTTGGCCTCCATGGCCGATCTTCGGTGTCTTCTGCACCACTATCAAAATCAAAGCCATCGCTGCCCTCAAAATCTTCAGATAATCTAGCTAGAATTTCGTTGGTTATCTTTTCCGTGTTGGCCTCTCCATATCTTCATAAAACCCAGCCAGCGTGGGGTCTTGGCTTCTGTTATCTTCGACCATCTCAACTTTGATTAAAATAGAAAGCCGAAGCTCGAAAATAGTTGCGATTACAATGGCACCAAACTAAGAACAAAGCGAGCAAAAACACGATGGCCAAGTATTGCAGGAGCTTCGGAACCAGAATAGCTTCGATGCGGAATGGTGGAAGGGTAACGAAGTTAGCTTTGTCATAACAATACGGGAAGATGATACAAGGAGAAGGTGTTATCCAAGTTGCTGATGGAAAAAGACAATGTTGTGCCTGTGATATTTGTACACTTCGTGTGTAATCTCTAAGGGCATAAATGTAATATCATACGAAGTTGTATGACTTCCTATAAATAGATGAACAGTGCCCTGCATAAGGTACCTTTTGGAAGGGCCTAACAACTGCTACATGTAATCTTCTATTCACCTTCGCTCTGACTCGTTTTCTAGAGCCGAACGTACGTTTGTAAATTTAATATATGAAGGAGAAGAAATATATGGTTGATGTGTAAGATTAATTGTCATGTTCAAGCTTCTTAATACCTTTTACACTCATTTATTATTTATTGATGAAATTAAACCACAATTCATTTGATAAAACCTTAACCTTCGTCTATGAAGAAGTCTTCTTAAAGGGATGACCACTCGTATACGAAGGATGATTATCTCTCTTAATATCGTGTTGCCTTGTTTTTGATTGTGTATAGCAATCGAGAATGAGTGACCAACAATGTCGTCCAACCTTGCTCCCCTTCTTGAAGTTGACCATGTTGTTGCTAAACATACAAAGAAGGATAAGTGGATTTAGACATGATATGTTAGTTTTAACACAACCCTCTAACTGATCATATTGTTTCGTGAAAAAAGGAGGTTTCATATTTGAACAAGTATATACTCGATGTACCATATATTCTCCTTTCCAATTATATCTTCCAGTAACATGATATGAATGTTTAGATAACCATGAAAAAACAGCAATAAAAGAAAGTTTACCCTCTAAATTATTTAGATTACATAGAACATGAAATTCAATATAACCCAAAGTATTTAAAGAAGATAACAATTTTAGCTCATCATGCACACTTGTTATAGGATTGAATGTTCTAATTTTGACACAATTAATACGATCAGAAGCAACAACATCAAGTTTGTTCTCTAGTTGTGGCATAGAAATAATAGTATTATCATCACACAACTCTTTTTTATCATAAGGAACAACAAGACAATCCCATTCTAACAAAGGCAACTCAGATTTATCTGAAGGCATGACATCAGTAGAATTACCCAAATTATTTTTAGTATCATCCATAGAAATAAATTGTTCTCTCATAAGTGCTTTCACGTCTATCCAAGCTTGTGGTTTCTCAAAGTCATGCAAATTATTCTACCAAACTAACACATCATTCGTTAAAGTAATGCCACAATTTTAATTTTTCGCCTATCACATATACGACGTCGAACAAAAATATTATCCATTGATACTTCCAATTCATTATACTCATTTGCAATATTATCATCAAAAGAAGAAAAGGATGGATATATCGAACCTAAGGTAGACTAATCAGCATCAATGGTGTGGCTCTCAAAGGATTTAGTCAATGCTTGCATCATCTCCTTCAATTCTAGATAAGCGACGCACTCACCATGAGTAGCTTAGGGCCCTTATTCTTGTTTGTTTGGGTCTTTGGTCCTGTCATTGGTAGTACAAAACAAGAGACAAAAGCCAACAAACAATTAGTGTGAACCCTACAACTACTCTCAGGGTGGTGGTGGAACAAAATTTATGAAAGTGTCTTACCTGTTCATACAAGTTTCTTACCAGCATTGCAGGTGGCAAACGGTGGCCGGTGTGATTGTCCAAAGAGAATGAGTGTCATTGCACAGGAGTACCTATCTTGCTCTATACAAAGGTGGAGCTTTGGGAAGGCTCACTAAATATATATTTGTGGCAAACAAGTCAGTGACAGATAGCAATGTTGAATAAGTGTTCCAAGTACTCATCCTAGTTGCTGGCCTAGAAAATGAATTAGAATAGTTGGACGAAGGCACAAGAAAGGAGGTAACAATGATCTAGGTACAACAAGGAAACAAGTTGGAAGAAAAATAATCATAGAGGTGCAAAGATCAATAGTGTTCATAGACTAGTTTAAGCAAACACGTCACGCATCTAAAGCACCAAGGACACAATGGATGCGACCGATTCTTTTTTTCTTTTTATATTTTTTATTTTGTTTTGTGCGGATCTTTTCTTGCACTTGCCTTTTATGTTCTCTTTTTTCCACAAAAGTGCCACAAAAACAAGAAACAACACAAGAATATCAAAAACAATTCGTGTATGTCTTGTACAGATTTTCTGCTCTAACTTAAATAGACTGTTTGACAAATTTAGAGACCTCAAACGCAAAAACATACAACACAAAACTAGTACGTATAATTTTTATCTTTCTTTTAGATATATGGAATGCCTCATTTGGATAAAATAATTTGGAGCTATATTAACCTCGAAATACAGACTAGTCTGAAATTTTAGGATGACAAACAGATTTACTTCCAATACCAATAACTCATTGACACTCACGTTTTTTGGAAATATCCTTAATAAAAATGTTGTAGATAATTTTGTAAACATTCCAGAAAGTATAATAACGCTAAATTCTGAGTTTGTATATGATATTTATGCACAAAATACCGAACTGGACATAAATTAATATGATAAAGACGAGATAATGAGTTGAAAAATTATGGGTGAATGAGTGCGATTTATGGATAGGGTCGGTTTTGTAGATTAGATCATTTTATCGAGATTGAGTTTCTAGATGGCAGTGGATGGTAATGACCAAACTAACCCAAAACAAATTTAAATCAACAACCTAATTAGGGATGTTGTCGAGTCAAATGAAGGATGAATGGTTTCGGTTTATGGATAGGGTTGGTTTTGTGGATGGTATTGATTTATCGAGATTGAGTTTGTTGGATGAAAGTGGATGATAATGACAAAACTGACATAAAACAAATCTAAACCAGCAACAAGACCTTGATATAGGACACGAACTTAGAACTATGGACTCCAAAAGTGAATTGTGCAAAGGCTAAGGCGCTGGTTTCAGGACAAGATAAACATACCATAATTTTTTGGCTTTTTGCGGGTTATATGACGAACAAAACGAACCAGAAGGTAAGATTACACCTCACATGCAACTTGAATCTTGATACTACTTGATAGAGGACGAGGCCTGATCTTCCATGAGGTATGGTAACTTGATTGTGTGGAGATCTCGATGTTGATGATCCAAGGCTCCGAGCGAACGGATCCTCGCAATCACTACACCGCTGCTACATTGGTTATCACCCGTGACACACGAGTGACCTCGCCACGAAGGCTTATCCCTACAAGCCCAATCAACCAAGAACACAAGCAAGAAAGGAAGAACGCAATCAAAATTGTATTGATCACGAGGTGGGGTCTCACAAACTGATGAACGACGATATTGTTCAAAGACAGATAAGATCTAAGCAAAACTTAAACCCGAATGTGGTGGTGGCTACTGATAAAATAGAGGTTACTGGTGTGCATGACCCCTGGTCGCACCCCTATGGGCTCCAACACGATACAAGTCCCAACAACCCAATAGACAGTGTCGCAGCATCAAAATAGAATCTTAACGCTGACTTGTTTCGACGAATCACATTGACTCTGGATGAATTTTAAGGTGATTCTAGTTGGGTTGGAAAGCTTATCTCCTCAGTTTTCCATCCATATGAAGCCCAACCTAATCTAAGTTTGGATGCATCCTAGGCGTCTGTTTTAGTGAAGACTAGTCCTCGACTCTGAGGTGGAGACGAACTTGAGTCGCACTTGACTTTCTCTTGTTGTGAACATCCTAGCTTCTCCTCCCTAACATCTTGGCCTTTCCCAAGTCCTTGATGGTCCTCTCCAAGGTTTCTAATCATCAAAACATCCATGGCACCAAGCGTAAGCTCTAAAATATAATTGACTAGGTTATAACGAACCTAGAGATTTAATTGGCGTGCACGCGTTCGTGTTGTCAGTTCATGTATTGTTTCTATGGGAGTGATGTCCTCATTATCCTCCCCCACTTGAATTTGAGTCATCCTCGAATCAGGCGGTGGCCAAGGGGTGGTCGAGCAACCATATGATGTGTAAGGCCTTTAGTCCCAAAAACAGGCATCACAGATTTCTGACAGATTCTGAACATCATCTTGTTACAATGATTCACATCAGCTCCAAGCATATTTTGACGTGTGACCAGTTGGGTTGGAAAGCTTATCTCATTACCTTTCCAATAGTATCTAGAACATCAAAAACAGAGTCTGTATGTGGTCTGGGCGTTCATTTTTGGGAGACCCACTCCTGCAGTCCGAACCAGATCCATGAATAAACTTGACTTTGACTTCCCTTGAGCTTAGGACTCTATCATTAATTGGGTCTTGACATATAGTTGATGTCCATGTACTCATCATTCTCCCCTTCTTGGTTTTGTGTCGTCCTTGACTCAGAGTCGTTGGTGCTTGCATAAGGTGTTGTTGTAGTGCTTGATGTCGTCCAACCTTGCTTCACTACTTGAAGTTGATCATGGTGTTGCAGAACATACAAAGAAAAACAAGTGGAACTAGACGTGGTATGGTTAGTTTTAAGATAACCCTCTAATTGATCATATTGTTTCATGAAAAAAAGGAGGTTTCATATTTGAACAAATATGTATTTGATGTACCATATATTCTCCTTTCCAATTATATCTTCCGGTAACATGATATGTATGACCATGAAAAAACAGCACTAAAAGAAAATTTATCCTCTAAATTATTTAGATTACAATATCGATTAAGATCACAATGACCTAACAAACATAATAGATCATGCTCATGATCGTGTTGAACACTTTGACCTGATGCACATGTTACAATACTTTAACGACTAAATGAGTATTGGTGATTGAAGTTGCGATAATGTACTTGCCAATTTTTTATGATGAGTAAAACATATGTCCAAGGTTGAATTGTGTGGATGAGTCTGAAGCCGCAAGTTTTTTGCATTTTCAATGATCATTTCATGTAAATTAAGAAAGCTCTGAGTTTGTGAGGTTGATATCGGATTAACCACCTCCATGTCTGAGAATCTTGTTAACCAGGAATGTGCAGGATAATGCAAAAGTAATCATACATGTATTGTTTCTGCACGAGTGAATTAGCCTCTAAAGTATACAAGTTGCACAATATTGCTAACCCCGTCTAAGTTTAGTCTATAACGTCAAAATGTAGTTAGCGGAGTGGCTCTACTGTTTATTTTGTTTGGCATCTCCCTTCTCGAGTTTAAAGTGGCACTAGAACCCACAGGCTTCAGGTGCTTCGATGAAAAGATCTGCATTTCAGGTGCTTCGATGAAAAAGATCTGCATTTCATGCAATCCCAACGTGAAGAAAGCTACACGTAGTGTAGTGCTCCCACATAGTGCTACATTGCTAGCTAAAGAAGGACGAGTGATCAAACAAGCTATAAGAAGGGGTCGGACTTTTTTTCAACTCATACCTTTCTCGGTCTTTTAGAATAAAGTGTAATATTTATTCTTATCAGTTTAATATATACATGTGGACCATATGTTCACTTTAATATTAAATTTGTTTTTAAGGCTATCAAATATAATTGTGTGTCGTCGTAATACATGGGCATTGTACAAGTTGTAGATTATGTAGATGTCTTTATGTTTGACACTATGTACACAACAATATGGGGTGAGCAAACAGATATATTAGTGTGGCTGTTTCACGAGTTCAACGCTTGATGAAAAAAATTAGTACTCATATTCATTTTTTCTTCGATAATATGAACATGTGTATATGTATTCGCATATTTATGAAATTTAATATATTAGGACACAATTAAATATTCTATGTTAATAATTAACCTCTTAAAACAGGGCATAAGTAAATAGAAATTAAATATCTCTAACCGAAAGAGTAACGCGCACAGTAAGAATAACATTATTATATCACAACACAATTACACAAAGGGCTCCTACACTTAACTTTGAGGTGCATATCCTAACGCATCTTATCTAAGCTTAGTACTACAATGCCCCTGAATTTGTATGAGGTATAGTGATATGGTGTGTTGTGATATATATCATGTATAGTGGTGACACCTTCCTTATATAGGTATGAGCCATAGATGAATGCCACTTATACACATTGTAGAAAGATCTCAACAAATATCTAAATCTAAATCTAAATAATTTCTAATTTACCATTCAAAATATCTAAGGTACATAACTTGTCATGGTTGTTGTTTAAGATTCTAGAACCTTGTATTATTTTCTACATATCGCATGGTTAGCCGTTGTAGTTATAGACAGTTTTATAAGATTTTAGAACCTTGTATTTTTTGCATATCTCATGGTTAGCCATGGTTTCTATGATTATGATATGAAAACAAAATATGATAGTTGTTGTTGGGACAGAAAACCATGGGCTCGCAACTCCCCTAGTGGTTATTTTTCCTAGTATTTAGGTGCAACTCCCAGGTGGATATTTAGTAGTGATTTTCTAAAGTTTTGGGGCTAGAAGGTGTTCTTAACTAACTTTCTTTTTGAAAAATGTCAAACAACAGATTTGGTAATTTTTCTAAACTTTTCTTTTTCACAAGAGCAATCATTCCTAAGGTTGGGAATTCGTCTCTACAAGGAAAGGTTTCTATGAGTTTCTAAAGTTTTTTCTAATTCTCTCATGGGGCAGGGGAAACCATAATTCCTTGTTGAACTACGCCATTTTTATATTTTTCCTTGGAACTATATTACTTAAGTACTCTAAGAAAAATAAGTTTGTCTATTGTTTTACATTTTTAGGTCATGTTTCCAATTTTCAAAGGAATAGGCAGAAACTTAAATCAATTTAAAACTCCTACTTAATTTGGTGATCTAGGGTGTATAGCATTTTTGTGGGGGTTCACTGTTGGTAGGTATCTTCTAAATTTTTCTTAACCATAGTACAAAGGTCCTACTATGTTTAATTCTATTTCTAGATTTTAGTTTATATCGTAAATTAAATAACAACTTCCAGAAACACTACTGGACTAGGGTGGTTTTCTATTTTGCACTGAAGTTCACTTTGTATAGGACCTAGCAAAATTGGTTTGACCAAATTTTGATAATTATTTCTCAAGTTACGCCTTTCCTAAGTTTATTGTTGATTAAAAAAATTTGAAATTCTAATTGAAAGGGAAAATCATCTTGCGCATAGGTCCCTGGTAAAAATCTTTCTCTTTCCTCAGGGTACTATTCACATGATTCAAGGACTTAACACAAGACCCCCTGAATTTCTAACATCCCAACCCGTGGTGCTCAAGTATGATTTATCCAGCAGATCGTCTCTGAGGCAAAATCCTAGATCTAGTCACACCACACTTCGAGTTCTAATGACATCTTCTGGTATATGTTAGGGTAAGTAGTTAGGAACGACTTTGTCAATTGGGGTTATTAGTTTTAAGGTTTAAAACCTAACGAACATAGGGAAATTTTGGTTAGGGGTCTGATTTTCAGAATAGGAAAATCCTAATTTTTTATTTACTTCTCCCTTTTTTGTAACTCATTTGGGAATTTTGGCATACCTTGTTGGTGTATCACCTTTACTAACTTTTGTAGGTATTTTGGTGTGCTACAACTTTTATTAATGGTCAAAGTCATGATAATGTAATCACTATAGTTTTCTTGCCTAATTCTATTTGGGGTTCAATCTGCTCTAGAATGGGAAGAATTTAGGGTTTGGTTACTTTCTCCTCCCTTGTTTTGCTTAATGTGGCTAAGGTAGGTATTTTAGGATGATTTACACTTAATTAGGGCCTTGGTTCCTAAGTATGGTGCCTTTTGCTCAAGTTAACCCACATGTGATAATACAGCTTGTGACTTTGCTGAGTAGGAACCCTTAGTAACACGGGGTGTTATAGCCCTCCCCCTTAAAAGAATCTCGTCCCGAGATTTGAGTGAAGATCCTCAGGGGTGAGGATGCAAGTAACCTTCTGCTTAAATAAGGATAGTATACCCACTGAGTTGTCTTGGGAAATTGGTTCTTCAATGGTCATCCTCTTTGCAACTTCAGAAGGAAGCCCTATTATACTTAGCCATATGATCTATTGCTTATCTTATCAAGGGAAACATCATTATATCTTGAGATCGAAAGAAAGGTTCACTGGAGGGTATGGTTACGTACCAATATCTTTAGGTAGAAATTCTGGGTAGTTCTTGCTTAGATAATCCTCGGTTTTCCATGTGGCTTCTTCCTTGGTATGATTACTCCATTGAATCTTATACATCTTGATTGTCTTCTTGCGAGTGGATCTTTCCTTGCAATCTAAGATCTTAGCTAGGCTCGATCAAGACTTCTTTTGGTACCCGAACACACTTCTTTAGTTGAGATACGTGGAACACATCATGTATTGCAGACATACTAGACGGTAGCTTTAACTTGTAAGCCACTAGTCCACATGCTTTCGTGATCTCATAAGGTCCAATATAGCGAGGGGCTAATTTGCCTTTAATCTCAAATCTCTGCACTCCTTTAGTGGGTGAGACTTTGCGATACACATGATTTCCTACTTCAAACTATAGGGGTTTTCTTTTTTTGTCATGGTAGCTTTTTGCCTAGCTTTAGCGGCTTCAAAATTCTTTCTAATTATTTTGAATTTTTCTTTAGCTTCGAGCACTAGATTGGGTCCAAAGATTTCTCTTTCTCCAGCTTGTGACCAATTAAGGGGTGTTCGACACCTCCTCCCATACAACGCCTCGAAGGGTGCCATCTTCAGGCTAGCTTGGTAGCTATTATTGTAAGAGAATTCTTCTAATGAGAGACACTTGTCCCAGTTCTTGCCATAGTGGATCACATAGGATCTCAACATATCTTCGAGAATTTGATTCACTCTTTCTGTTTGGCCATCAGTTTGAAGATGGTACGCTGAACTTCTGATTAGTTTGGTACCAAGTGAATCTTGTAGTCGTTCCCAAAATCTTGGCACAAAGTGGTGGAGTGGAGGTGCTTACCAGAAGGGTGGATTGGAGGCAAAGCGACACTAGGTGTGTAGCCGGTAGAGTGGGGTAACTGAGTGAGTGGGGGTTTGCCTTGGCTTAGGGTGTTGAGGGTGTGGAGAGGAAGAGGGTAACTGGGTGTATTTATAGATGGGTACATGTGGTTTAGTACGATAGAGTTCACTGTTTGTGAGAATAGTGGCGAAGGAATTGTCTGACTCAGTCTAAATAGGGAAATTATAGGCAGAATATGGGACGAGAGTATTTTTGGAGTTTTCAGGAATATGAACCATGCTTAACGGATGACATGGTTGGATAGGGAATAATTTGATAATAATTTAGAAATAAGAATTATTGAAATCTGAGTTTGGATGGAGGAGTTTTGGAATTTATAATCATGTGAATTAGAAAAAGAAAAGGAATATTCTTGGAATATTCCAAAATTTGAATATTTGGGGATATTTGGAAAATGTATTTTTGAGTGGAGTGCCAGGAATTATTTTTGTGCTATTCATGAGCAGAGGTTTATGTTGGTGGCAACTGTTCCTACCTACAGTGTCACATGGGACAACAGTAAGGCGGAACCCAGATAGCTAAAATACTGTGATTTTCTAGTTTGAACGGGTTGTGGTATCTTGGGCAAGGTTTTATAGGATTGATGGTGTATCCATACAAACATGGTTTGCCTTTCTTTTTGGAAGCCTAGTTCGAAAGAACCTCGAAATTAAGCGTGCTCAACTTGGAGCATGTAAGGAAAATGGACCCCAGGCCATTTGGCTCAAGAAGTTTTGGTGTTTGATGATCAACATAACATGTGGACTAATGTGTTTGCTAGTGTTTATGATTGTAGTTCACATGATGCTAAAGTGACTTGGACTAAGGCATTGAGGAAAGCAACACCTCAAAAGAAGACATTACGAAAATCACAAGTGAAGAACAACAAGTATCAAGCAAAGTCCAAGAAACAAAGAAAAGTGTTGCCACTGGCGGACTGTCCGATCGAGGACACCGGACTGTCCGGTCAAGAACACCGGATTGTCCGGTGTCTCACCCGGACTGTCCGGTGCACTAGGGAACAGTAGCCCAACGGCTAGATCCTAGTGGCATTGTGGAGGATGGCCCGGACTATCCGATGCCACACCGGACTGTCCGGTGCTAAGGCTGACAGCGCCAATGGTCATCTGACAAGATTCAACGGCTAGGCGTACCGGACAGGGGCACCAGACTGTCCGTTGCACCAGGGAACAGTAGCCCAATGGCTAGTTCTTCGTGGCACTGTGGAGGAGGGCCCGGACTGTCCGGTGCAAACAGTGACAGCGCTAACTGTCGTCTGACAAGATTCAACAGCTAGGCGCACCGGACTGTCTGGTGCCTCCACCAGACTCTCGGGTGTGCCATGGAAAGCTGCAGCTTTCCTCCAACGGTTAGAATTGAGTTGGGGCCTATAAATACATCACCCAACCGGCCATTTGAAGGTGTGGGAGCCCAAGCAACATACCAAGGCATTGTATAGACATTTCCAAGTGCTCATACACCCAAGTGCTTAATAGAATCACTTGGTGATTAGCGTAGGTGCTTTGCGAAGTGCTTAGGTTAGTTTGACCGCATTTGCGCTTGCTCTAGGTGAATCCTAGTTAGTTGAGTAAGTTTAGAAAAACCACACAAACCCTCTGCTCTTGTGTGAGCCGTTGTAATTGTACCGAGTGGGGCGAGAGTCTTGCGAGACCGTGACAACTGAGCTTGTGCCACGGTCACCAACGTGCACCAGAGGGAATGAGGCTCGTGGCGTTTTTTGCCAGAAGCTCGATAGTGGAGAAGGCAGGGAGCGTCCGAGAGGAGCCGGAAGCGGAGCACCACTTGCACGTGGAGAAGGCCTGCGGCTCTCTACGGAGTTACTCGACCGTGGTGTTTGGTCCTCGCGTGGGCTTCCCTTTATGTAGGGGCACCAACAAGAATTAGTTAGGACCTTGCGTGGTTCCGGATACCTCAGTAAAAATATCGGTGTCATCCACGAGAGTTTGCATCTCTACCTTGCTCTTTACCTTCCACATTTACATTAAGCATTTAAGTTTTAGTCTTGTCCTTATAATTAGATTGTTTAGGATTGAAACTTAGACATTGCGGTAGAGATAGCAACACTTAGACAAAGTCTAGTTTGTACATTCTAGATTGCTTATTTGCATAGGTTTTGCTCTAGGGATTTATTTGTGGCCTAGTTTAGAGAAAGTTTTAGAAGTCCTAATTCACCCCCTCTTAGGCGTCATCGTTTCCTTCAATTGGTATCAAAGCCTAGTTTGGACCATTTGAAACGCTTTAGCTTCACCGCTAAAAGAGCCGACGCTTTTTATAGAAAGGCGATGGATACCCATAGGCCACCACACTTCGACGGCACTAACTTCCATATTATAGTGCTAGAATGGCTTGTTACCTAGAGGTCATTGATCTAGGTGTTTGGAGAGTCACTCGTGACGGGATGAAACCACCCAAAAATCCCGAAAAACCCACCATGAGTGAGGAAAAAGAAATTCATTTAAATTCTAGAGCCAAAAATTGCTTGTATGAATCTCTTAGCATGGATATTTTTAATCAAGTTTTTACATTAAAAACTGCTAATGAGATTTGGCTTAAGTTTCATGAGCTCCATGACGGCACATCCAATGTCCATGAGCAAAAACATTGCCTCGTCTTAAATGAGTATAATTCTTTTGCTATGAAGGATAATGAGCTTGTTAGAGATATGTATTCTCGTTTGAATCTAATCATCAATGAGCTCAAATCTATTGGCATTAATAAGCTAGATGATGCGGACATTGTGAGGAATATTATCTCTCTTCTACCACAACAAAGATATGGGAGCATCATCAATATTCTTCACAACATGGAGGACTTGAGTACAATGACCCCGACCATTGTGATCAATTGCGGCATTTGATATGTCACGAAAATGGGTCGACAAGAGGAGCTAACTTCTTCAAGACCATATGTTTTTGCATGTGATGAAAGAAAAGACAAAAAGAAAGCTCTCACTCCAAGTTCCTCAAGTGAAGAAGAGGAAGAAGAAGAAAGTAATGATGATGAAGATAATCAACCATCAACATCATCCTCCGAGGACGAAGAAACAATCTGACGCGTCGGAAAGGTAATGGGGATGATCCACAAGATTAATCTAATGGGTGTACCCTTGCAGGTAGAGGATCTTCTCTTTAACATTGATAGGAAAAAGCAGAGAAAGAGAGGATGCTTCGCATGCGGGGAGAAGGGCCACTTCAGGGATAGCTGTCCAAATATGGTCGAACCCACAAAAGGGAGGAGCAAAGGCAAGGCGCTTACAAGTGTCAAAACTTGGGATGACTCTTCAAGCGAAGATGAACCTCCAAGGACGCACAGCCACAGATCCTCATCACGCTCATCACGGTCATCATGCAAGTGCCTTATGGCAAGAGGTAAAATGAGTATTCCATCCTCTAGTGATGATAGCAGTAGTAATGATGAAGGTGAAGGAAAGCCCTCCATAGATGAGCTTGCGGAAGCCGTTAAATTTTTCCAAGATGTTTGCACTAAGCAAAATGCTCAACTTAAAACTATGAAAAATAAGTTGATTATCTCTCAAAATGATTATAAATGTTTGCTAGAAAAATTCAAAACATTTGCAAATTTGAATTGTGAGCTATCAACTAAAATTGAGCAATTAGAGTCTAGTGCCCCATCCCCAGCTACCAATGATGGCCTTATTAAAAAAGAATGAAAAACTTAAGGCTAAGTTAGCTAGCTCACAAGAAGCCAATAAAAATTTGCTAGGGAAAATGGAAATTCTTAGCATTCATACACATTTGAGAGATCAATCACATTCATTTCACTTCGCAACTTACAAAACCTTGTTTCATCCAACGGTTTTGTGAATATATCCTCCAATTGATCATCCATGCCAATAGAATATATAGATATATCCCCCTTTCCAACATTATTTCTTTAGAAATGATGCCTTATATCAATATGCTTCGTTCTTGAGTGTTGGACCGGATTTGTAGCCAATTTTACCGCACTCTCATTATCACACATGAGAGGCACATTCTTGAGAGAAATCCCATAATCCAAAAGAGTTCACTTCATCCACAATAATTGAGCACAATAATTACCGGCCGAAATATATTCTGCCTCGATGGTAGAGAGAGACCGAATTTTTCTTCTTGGATGACCATGAGACTAGGGACCTCCCAAGAAATTGACAACAACCGGAGGTGCTCTTCATATCAACTTTGCAACCTGCATAGTCCGAATCCATCTAATTAATTCAAACTAAGCACCTTACCAAAAACCAATATTGGGTGTATGCTTCAAATATCTTAAAATTCTTTTAGTGGCTTTCAAGTGAATTTCTCTAGGTGAAGCTTGAAACTGAGCATACATGCATACACTAAACATAACATCGGGCCTAGATGCGGTAATATAAAGCAAACTACCAATTATTGAACGAAAAAGTTTTTGATCAACAATTGTACCTCCCTCATCTAAATCAAGATGATCATTTGTTGCCATAGGATTCTTGATTGGCTTTGTATTTTCTAGGCCAAACTTCTTGAGCATGTCCTTCAAATATTTAGATTGGCTTACAAAGATTCCATCTTTCAATTGTTTGATTCAAAGACCAAGAATGAATCTCAATTCTCCTATCATAGACATTTCAAATTCTTTTGACATCATTTTTTCAAACTCCTCACAAAATGACTCATTAGTAGATCCAAAAATGATACCATCAACATAAATTTGACAAACAAATAAATCTTTACCAATTCTCTTAGTGAATAGAGTAGTATCAACCTTCCCAATTTTGAAATCTTTAGAAATCAAGAAATCCCTAAGCCTCTCATACCAAGCGCGTGGAGCTTGCTTAAGCCCATAGAGAGCCTTAGAAAGCTTATACACATGGTTAGGCCTTTGGGGTCCTCAAAACCGAGAGGTTGTTCTACCTATCTAATTCACAAATCTTATCATTTAGAAAGGCACTTTTTACATCTAGAGTTTGATATTATGGGCACAAGCATAAGCGAGAAGAATACGAATTTCTTCCAATCTTGCTACGGGAGCAAAAGTCTCACCGAAACCAATCCCTCTATTTGAGTGTATCCTTGTGCCACTACTCTTGCCTTGTTTCTCAGTACCAATCAATCTTCATTGTGCTTGTTGCGAAACACCCATTTGGTGCTAATAACATTGTGATTCTTGGGTCTCTCAACAAGCTCCCAAACTTCATTGCAGGTGAAGTCGTTTAATTCCTCATGCGTTGCATTCACCCAATCCACATCAAGTAGAGCTTCATCTACACAGTTAGGTTCAACACAAGATACAAAAGATAAATGTTCACAAAATGAAGCAATATGAGAGCGAGTTTGAACACCCTTACTCATGTCACCCACAATTTGATCAATCGGGTGATCCTTTACAATAGAATGATGGATTCTTTAAACAATTTGAGAATTACTAGTTGAAGCTTCAGGAGAAACCGAATGACTTAAAATATCTTGATCATGAGTATCCTCAACTTCATTATTTTGTTGGCTTTGGTGAACTTCCACACTATCATCATCATATTATTTTGGCATTATTTCACCCATTGCCATAGTTTTTATAGCATTTCTCAAACGAGCTCCACCAACATCATCAAGATTATCATTTTCATCTTGAGATCCATTTGTTTCATCAAACTCAACATCATATGCTTCTTCAACAATACCATGAGTCTTTATCACACCCGGGTTTTCGGGGCACCAAACTCGGCCATGAATCATCACCAAGTGTGCTGGGATCAAGTCCCACACAAATGATGACTCATGGTACAAAAATGAATGTCACATCATTAATATATAACGAAGTTCTGTACAAAATAGTTAAATAATTACATCATGCAAAGACAACGATCCAGCAACACAAAGTTGACTAGGAGACGATGGCCTAGACCACTCACGAACTCATCACAGCATCCTTCGTGCATCTCATCTTGTGGTACCTGTTCTTGACCTAGGGGATGTGACTACAGCAAGGGTGAGCTCACATACATTCATCACTCAACAAGTTGTGGAGAATAATGTGCACGAACTCATCAAAGGTGGGAGCTCATGTGAAGTGTAAGGCTTACCAAAGGAGATGGTTAAAGCTGAGCATTACTTTTAGAGTTGGTCAAAATTTTATTAGCAGTTACTAAGTAAAAGTAGATACCAACCCAAATAAGTAAGAGATCAAAATTAATAACCACACCCACGATGCAATGCATATGACAAATTAAGTTTAGTTCCATAAATTACTCATGTGAGGGTCTGAGCTGCTCATGACCGTGAGCACAGTTGATGTACCAGTTTTACACTCTGTAGAGATTGCGCATCTTTACCCACAAGTCGTGTTACCCATTTGTCAAGGGATCGCGACTTCCCGTTCATCTTTGCCTAGGAGATGAGGCAGCGTACCACTACGAGGCCTTTACAAAGTTCCACTAGCTTCTGAAAACCCGCTACGGTTTCTGAGAAGGGCAATATAGGAATCCCCCGTCCGAAAAGCCATCGCAGCATGATCGACCCGAGAACCTCCCTATACGCAGCTCCTCTACCGCCCTTGCCCCTTTCGGGTAAGGTAGTCCTCCACTAGCTTTCCTAATTAGTCAGCCAAGGGTGTCCCATACCACCCTTGTGGTAGCACTGTGTTCCCGGGTGGTCGCTCTATGTTCTAGTTAGAGCTACGGTCGAGAAGTTATCGTGTTTACGCTAAACAAGTATTAATTAGAACATTTAATTCGTCATGATTATATTAATTGATATTTATAAAATGTAAAATAAAACTACTTCTTAGTTTTGATTAACCTACTATTTTAATAGTAGGCGATTAAACAAATAGTTAATTAACTCGCATAAGTGATTATAGGAAAACAGTTTAATATCGTGCAGATAGCGCGCGATACGCACGCGAACAGCTCGTGAACAGCGTGCGACACGCGAGGATCGTTAACTGATATCACGTTTATACTAAACAAGTATTAATTCAAAAAATATTTGAGTAACATTAATCATATTCACTTGTATTTATAGAAGCACAAATTAAAATTGTACATTAGTTTTAACTAAATTGCTATTTTTAATAACCAACGGACAAACTAACAATTAAATAAATAAATGTAACGTGTGTTATGAAAAAATAATATTTTTAATGTGTGTGCAACATTATTACAAATCTAACAGGACTGGAACATTATAAAACAGATTAATAACATAAAGTTAAGACAAAATTAATAGGTCGTGGATTTAAAGTGATGAGGCGTAATTCTATTGATCGGAGCGCGACCACAGGGGAGGGCCATGGAGTGCATCCATAAAAGATCTGATGCATTAGATTCGATCCCAGGCGTGGCCAAACATGAAACAACAGATTCGATCTTATGCCCTTTGTCTTCGCCGCAGAACAAACAAAACAGTTTTCTGGGCTGATCTCCATATCTTCCTCTAAAGCTTCTGCCCCCTCTGCCTCTTGGAGTTGGTGGCCTGAAGGAACTTTGTTGTCCCCCTGATGATTGGAAGCTGTGCTGCTGCCTTTGGGTTTGGTTTCCCCAGTCGTCACTTGAGCTGGCATTATGGATTGACCGGACATGCCTAGGGTGGAATCTCCCTCCGAACCCCCTGGCCATTTCAGAGTATTTGTAGGCTTCTTCCCTTCTTTGTCAAAAGTCGTTGTCGACTCTGATGTACTCGTCCATTTTCTAGAGAAGCTTCTCCGAGGTTTGTGGTGGCTTCCTTGCGAAGTATTGCGCCGTGGGTCCTGGCCAAAATCCCTTGATCATGGCCTCAATGACGATTTCATTGGGCACTGTAGGTGCTTGAGCTCTCAGCCTTAAAAACCTTCGGACATACGCCTGCAAGTACTCCTCCTGGTCATGTGTACACTGAAAGAGAGCTTGATTAGTGACTGGCTTTGTTTGAAAACCCTAAAAGCTGGTCACTAACATGTCCTTTAGCTTCTGCCATGACATAATTGTCCCTGGCCAAAGAGAGGAGTACCAAGTTTGAGCTACGCTTTTGACTGCCATGACGAAAGACTTCGCCATGACTACGGTATTGCCCCCATATGAGGATATGGTTGCTTTGTAGCTCATCAGGAATTGCTTGGGGTCTGAGTGCCCGTCATACATGGGAAGTTGAGGTGGCTTGTATGACGGTGGCCACGGGGTAGCTTGCAGTTCTGCTGCTGTCACACCCGGGTTTCGGGGCACCAAGACCCGGGCGCGAACATAATCACCAGGTGTGCTAGGACCAAGTCTCATACATATGATGAATCATGGCACAGGATCGAATGTCACAACTTTACTACATAACAGGAGTTCTATACGAAATAAATAAATAATTACATTATAAAGAGACAACGGTCCAGCAACCCAAAGTTGACTGGGAGATGACGGCCTAGACCTCTCACGAACACATCGCAGCATCCTCCATGCGCCTCATCCTGTGGTACTTGTCCTTGACTTGTGGGGGGTGTGAGACAGCAAGAGTGAGCTCACATACGTTCATCTCTCAACAAGTTGTGGGGAATAATGTGCATGAACTCGCCAAAGGTGGGAGCTCACGTGAAGTGTAAGGCTTACCAAAGAGGATGGTTAGAGCTGAGCATTGCTTTTAAAGTTGGTCAAAAATTTATTAGCAATTAATAAGTATAAGTAAATACCAACCCAATTATGCAGTAGAACAAAAGTAACAACATCATTTGCGATGCAATGCATATGACAAATTGAATTTAGTTCCATAATTTAATCATGTGAGGGTCCGAGCTGCTCATGACCGTGAGCACAGCTAGTATACCAGTTTTACACTCTGCAGAGGTTGCACATCTTTACCCACAAGTCATGTTACCCATCTGCCAAGGGATCGTGACTTCCCATACACCTCTACCGAGGAGGCGAGGCAGGGTAACACTACGAGGCCTTTACAAAGTTCCACTAGCTTCAGAAAACCCGCTACAGTTTATAGGAAGCTCCAATGCAGGGATCCCTCGCATGATCGCCATCGCGGCAAAATCATCCCAAGGACCTCCCTACACTGACCACTCCCCTACTGCCCTTGCCCCTTTCGGGTAAGGTAGTCTTCCAGTAGCTTTCCTAATTAATGAGCCAAGGGCGTCCATAAACCCTTGTGGTAGCACTGTTTTCCCGGGTGGTCGCTCCATGTTCCAATTAACATAATGATCTTATCATGAACAATAATAATAAATAGATAATAAAAGTGTGATCATGAATAATGTATCTTCATACCCAAAACCACATAAAGCACTAGCAAGTACTACCCAAAAAGTTCAGTGGTAAACAAGGTATAAAGATAATCAAACTAGGGTAACCTATTGGGTCCCATCAAAATTAACCTATACAGATCATTATGATTAATTAGAACATGAGTGGGTAAAAAGAAGTGATCAAGGGCACAACTTGCCTGGGACTTGAGATTCCAGGTAACAGGATGATCTTCAGGTGACTCGTGACCTCACGCTAGTCGTAGCAATACAAACAAACATGGTATAGACAAAATTAACATCACACCAAACATAAGCACAAACTGCATAATAATGATCTACTCGTCGCTACGAGATTGTAGGAACAAGAATCACTAAATTCGGAGTTACGGTTATTAAGTTATGAATTACCGAAATTATTTACTGCTTAGAATAGATTAAACCAAATGAACAATTTTAATCCAATTTTCAAGGCTAAACACTATTACTAGTTGAGAGACAATATTAATACAAAGTTATTTCAACTGGAATGACTCAATTTGGAGCTAGAATGAATTTTCTATGAATTAAATAAGTTCAGGAATTCTTTTTATATTGGAAATTCATTTCTCCTATTTTCTCTGAGTACCGGGCTGCGCACACAATAACAGAGAACGCAGGGTCTCACTCATAAAATTAACTAAGACTCAGTTTTCCCCCGCACAGGACGGCGGGTTCATTTTTATGGTACACAGGGACTCTTTTACAAAATGGGATCGGCGAAGAGGTATCATGTATCTAGGGCCGTTGGATTGTCTTCGCACGGTGCAGATTAGATCGCATCCTTATCCAAGCGGTACGCACTAGGGACCACCGGATCCGTGATCGACGGCCCACATTCAATCAAGTTGGATTCAATCCCCACCACACAATCTCCCATCCACGGTCTAAGTTCAATACAGGAAGGGATATGTTTCTTTTAATCTGATTCGCTCACTGCAAGATCGACGGTCGAGGCAACACTAAGCGAAAGGGTATGTGTGTTATGATCTCAGCCATCCACATAGGATCTGATGTCCCAGGCGCTTTCTTCCTCCCTGGAACACGCCAGCGGTGGAGCCCGAGCGGACCACGGCAGAAGGCTCGCCGGAGCACTCCAAGTTCTGGGTTCTGGCCGTCGATGTGGGATAAGACTAGGCGAAAAAGGGACCGAAGATCCTAACGAACGCAATAGAGAGCACCATACCTGGGATGGATGCGCTGACTGACCTGCCCACGGTGGTGAGTAGTAGTGGTGCATCGGTGAAGGATTCCGGCCGCCTAAAGCGCGGCTTCGCCCAAGCAAGGCCACGGACGAGTCACGCGCAGCATGGCGAAGCTCCCTGGCCCAGATCCGAGGCCCGAACGGCAACCCAAACAAGCTCCCGTGGCGGAGTCCATTCTCTCTCTTCCTCGATCCGCGGTGGACTGGATGGCGGCCCGACGCCCCACACGGCGCTGGAGCAGTAGTGAGGCCGGACGACGGGCACTGCATACTGGCCATGGCACAAGCTCCCATCATCATACATACAGGCAATGGCGCCCGCGGTTCCTTCTTATCCCCCTGCTCACCCTCTTTGCCCTTCCGTCGCTCAAGTGATTCCTGGCGCGTATGCATAACAGAAGGGGAAACGGCAGAAGGCGGCTTGGCTTTTATAGCACGACAGATGATTCCGAGTTGGCAATCGACCGGTTGCCCCGAGAACGCCACCGAGATTCGCGGCTGGCGGAGCAAACCGTCAGAGAAAAGGATAAGAAGTAGCGACGAAGTAGCGGCGTCTGTTATGGATTTCGCGCGGAAGAAGAAACTGGCTTCCTGGGCCCACGTGTAAGAGACACGGGTCTTCCACTGTGAGCGACCCCATGTGTCAGTGTCTGGGTTTCCAAGTTGGGCTGGCGCGGTAATGTGGCCCAATAGTCCAGCCGGCAGCGCGATTAGTTGGGCCGAGGGGAGACAATCGGCCCAGGTAGGCTGACAGGTTTATCTTTTCTTTTTTTTAATTTCAGAGTTCTTCCTCCAAATTCAATTCAAATTCAAAATTCCTATTTAAAATCCCCCAAGTGTCAAAATTAATACTAATATAAATATGACCTCTAATATTTTCAATATTATTATTTATTATTTTCCTTATTATTTATAGGAAGAATAAATGGTTTTATTAAAATTCCCTCTCTCATTTTCTTAATTCCTTTTCTAATTTTCAACTTCAAATTCAATCTTTGAATCCCAAATTATATTTGAGCGGATACTTTAAAATCTAGTTAATTACACAATCAAAGAGATACTCAGCATGATGCATGTTCCTATTTTTGTCAATGCTTTTATATGCACATTTCATACACACTAGAAGTAGGGAATAGGTAATTTAAGGAATAAATTCTCTATCTTAAAAAAATTTCTTTAGAGAATAAATATAAAGGTGTATATATATTTTAACAAATGGAGAGCTAAAATCATACAGGGGTATTTTTTTTATAAAGAAAATATTCATTTTTAGGATGAGTGACTTCAAAAATCTTTATTGAATGATATTTTAGTTTAACTCTTCTCGAGAAACCCACATAAATCCTAAAATAGGATTTTGGGTGTTACAAATCCTACCCCCCTTAACAGAAATCTCGTCCTCGAGATTTGTGAGAAAGGGATATAGAGAGATTTGGTATGTAAATTAGCTTTTAGTTTCCCATTAGTTCAAAATTAAGAGTCCACTTTTTATAATAATCCTTAATGGGTGATCAGGAGAGTGTAGACATCCAGCTACTTATTATGTAGGATAAAAGATAGGAAGGTTAGGGCAAGATTAGACTGGGGTAAGACAATTTATGGTGAGAAGAACTCTGTGTTGGATGGTAATGCACCAAAAGATCCAGTTTGACTTCTCTCCTTCCTTGATGAGGTTGATCTTGTCCTTTTACAGTCTTGCTCTTTGGTGTCTCCATCCGGGTTTGGGACAAGAGGCTAAGATAGATCTGTTATGTAGGTCAAGTTGTTGGGTATGGCCGAGTTGATCTAGGTCACGAGTTTAAGCTTAAGTGGATTTGGAGTATGGCTTAATCTGTTGTACCAGCATTAAGTAACTTACTATAGATTAGATCATAATAGATTAGATAGAATCTAGATTAGATTGGTACGACTAGATTAAACTAGTTAAGATCTCATTATTTTGGATTAGGTCCTGGTGGTTACTTTAGGATCAGATAAATATTGTGGTTAGGATAAAACGAATCTTTCATGATAAGATGAATCTATTAGGATAAGAGAGAGTTTTTTTAAGATAAGATGAATTGGTTAGAATGTGATCTTTTAGGATAAGATAAATCTCTTAAGCTAGATGTATTCCAATGGGGATAGTCTAGGTTGTCTAGTTATTTTATAAATATATTTTTTATACCTATGTGTATATGCAGATGCAATTGTGGACATTACTCCACAACTCATCACACTCAATCAAAGATCCAAATCAGACAAGTATCATAAGAACAAGCACTCAGGCATACAAATACCTATAAAAAATAGTTCTGTTTTTGTTCCTAAGATTAGGTTTTCTATAACTAAAGGTCACTTTAGGCACAGGATTTCAAAGTGTGAAATCCACATTTGTCTTTAGAAGGAAAAGGTAAGAATAATCAGAGTAAAGCGGAATTAGATGAGAAAAGATTAAGAGAAGTTTAGAAAAGAATCAGAGTAGCAAAGGTAAGTAAGTATTGGTTGTCTAGTTCTATCTAGGTTTCGTCCTACAGTCAACATTCCTCTGATACCACTTCTTTCACACCCGGGTTTCGGGGCACCAAGACCCGGGCGCGAACATAATCACCAGGTGTGCTGGGACCAAGTCTCACACATATGATGAATCATGGCACAGGATCGAATGACACAACTTTACTACATAACAGGAGTTCTATACGAAATAAATAAATAATTACATTATAAGGAGACAACGATCCAGCAACCCAAAGTTGACTGGGAGACGACGGCCTAGACCTCTCACGAACACATCGCAGCATCCTCCATGCGCCTCATCCTGTGGTACCTGTTCTTGACCTGTGGGGGTTGTGAGACAGCAAGAGTGAGCTCACATACGTTCATCGCTCAACAAGTTGTGGGGAATAATGTGCATGAACTCGCCAAAGGTGGGAGCTCACGTGAAGTGTAAGGCTTACCAAAGAGGATGGTTAGAGCTGAGCATTGCTTTTAAAGTTGGTCAAAATTTTATTAGCAATTACTAAGTATAAGTAAATACCAACCCAATTATGCAGTAGAACAAAAGTAACAACATCACCTGCGATGCAATGCATATGACAAATTGAATTTAGTTCCATAATTTAATCATGTGAGGGTCCGAGCTGCTCATGACCGTGAGCACGGCTAGTATACCAGTTTTACACTCTGCAGAGGTTGCACATCTTTACCCACAAGTCATGTTACCCATCTGCCAAGGGATCGCGACTTCCCATACACCTCTACCGAGGAGGCGAGGCAGGGTAACACTACGAGGTCTTTACAAAGTTCTACTAGCTTCAGAAAACCCGCTACAGTTTATAGGAAACTCCAATGCAGGGATCCCTCACATGATCGCCATCGCAGCAAAATCATCCCAAGGACCTCCCTACACTGACCACTCCCCTACTGCCCTTGCCCCTTTCTGGTAAGGTAGTCTTCCACTAGCTTTCCTAATTAATGAGCCAAGGGCGTCCATAAACCCTTGTGGTAGCACTGTTTTCCCGGGTGGTCGCTCCATGTTCCAATTAACATAATGATCTTATCATGAACAATAATAATAAATAGATAATAAAAGTGTGATCATGAATAATGTATCTTCATACCCAAAACCACATAAAGCACTAGCAAGTACTACCCAAAAAGTTCAGTGGTAAACAAGGTATAAAGATAATCAAACTAGGGTAACCTATTGGGTCCCATCAAAATTAACCTATGCAGATCATTATGATTAATTAGAACATGAGTGGGTAAAAAGAAGTGATCAAGGGCACAACTTGCCTGGGACTTGAGATTCCAGGTACCAGGATGATCTTCAGGTGACTCGTGACCTCACGCTAGTCGTAGCAATACAAACAAACATGGTATAGACAAATTAACATCACACCAAACATAAGCACAAACTGCATAATAATGATCTACTCGTCGCTACGAGATTGTAGGAACAACAATCACTAAATTCGGAGTTACGGTTATTAAGTTATGAATTTCCGAAATTATTTACTGCTTAGAATAGATTAAACCAAATGAACAATTTTAATTCGATTTTCATGGCTAAACACTATTACTAGTTGATAGACAATATTAATACAAAGTTATTTCAACTGGAATGACTCAATTTGGAGTTAGAATGAATTTTCTATGAATTAAATAAGTTCAGGAATTCTTTTTATATTGGAAATTCATTTTCCAAATTCATTTCTCCTATTTTCTCTGAGTACCGGGCTGCGCACACAATAACAGAGAACGCAGGGTCTCACTCATAAAATTACCTAAGACTCAGTTTTCCCCCGCACAGGATGGTGGGTTCATTTTTATGGTACACAGGGACTCTTTTACAAAATGGGATCGGCGAAGAGGTATCATGCATCCAGGGCCGTTGGATTGTCTTCGCACGGTGCAGATTAGATCGCATCCTTATCCAAGCGGTACGCACTAGGGACCACCGGATCCATGATCGACGGCCCAGATTCAATCAAGTCGGATTCAATCCCCACCACACAATCTCCCATCCACGGTCTAAGTTCAATACAGGAAGGGATATGTTTCTTTTAATCTGATTCGCTCACTGCAAGATCGACGGTCGAGGCAACACTAAGCGAAAGGGTATGTGTGTTATGATCTCAACCGTCCACATAGGATCTGATGTCCCAGGCGCTTTCTTCCTCCCTGGAACACGCCAGCGGTGGAGCCCGAGCGGACCACGGCAGAAGGCTCGCCGGAGCACGCCAAGTTCTGGGTTCTGGCCGTCGATGTGGGATAAGACTAGGCGAAAAAGGGACCGAAGATCCTAACGAACGCGATAGAGAGCACCATACCTGGGATGGATGCGCTAACTGACCTACCCACGGTGGTGAGTAGTAGTGGTGCATCGGTGAAGGATTCCGGCCGCCTGAAGCGCGGCTTCGCCCAAGCAAGGCCACGGACGAGTCACGCCCAGCATAGCGAAGCTCCCTGGCCCAGATCCGAGGCTCGAACGGCAACCCAAACGAGCTCCCGCGATGGAGTCCATTCTCTCTCTCCCTCGGTCCGTGGCGGACTGGATGGCGGCCCGACGCCCCACACGGCGCTGGAGCAGTAGTGAGGCCGGACGACGGGCACTGCATACTGGCCATGGCACAAGCTCCCATCATCATACATACAGGCAATGGCGCTCGCGGTTCCTTCTTATCCCCCTGCTCACCCTCTCTGCCCTTCCGTCGCTCGAGTGATTCCTGGCGCGTATGCATAACAGAAGGGGAAACGGCAGAAGGCGGCTTGGCTTTTATAGCACGACAGATGATTCCGAGTTGGCAATCGACCGGTTGCCCCGAGAACGCCACCGAGATTCGCGGCTGGCGGAGCAAACAGCCAGAGAAAAGGATAAGAAGTAGCGACGAAGTAGCGGCGTTTGTTACGGAGTTCGCGCGGAAGAAGAAACTGGCTTCCTGGGCCCACGTGTAAGAGACACGGGTCTTCCACTGTGAGCGACCCCATGTGTCAGTGTCTGGGTTTCCAAGTTGGGCTGGCGCGGTAATGTGGCCCAATAGTCCAGCCGGCCGCGTGATTAGTTGGGCCGAGGGGAGAAAATCGGCCCAGGTAGGCTGACAGGTTTATCTTTTCTTTTTTTTAATTTCAGAGTTCTTCCTCCAAATTCAATTCAAATTCAAAATTCCTATTTAAAATCCCCCAAGTGTCAAAATTAATACTAATATAAATATGACCTCTAATATTTTCATTATTATTATTTATTATTTTCCTTATTATTTATAGGAAGAATAAATGGTTTTATTAAAATTCCCTCTCTCATTTTCTTAATTCCTTTTCTAATTTTCAACTTCAAATTCAATCTTAGAATCCCAAATTATATTTGAGCGGATACTTTAAAATCTAGTTAATTACACAATCAAAGAGATACTCAGCATGATGCATGTTCCTATTTTTGTCAATGCTTTTATATGCACATTTCATACACACTAGAAGTAGGGAATAGGTAATTTAAGGAATAAATTCTCTATCTTAAAAAATTCTTTAGAGAATAAATATAAAGGTGTATATATATTTTAACAAATGGAGAGCTAAAATCATACAGGGGTATTTTTTTATAAAGAAAATAATCATTTTTAGGATGAGTGACTTCAAAAATCTTTATTGAATGATATTTTAGTTTAACTCTTCTCGAGAAACCCACATAAATCCTAAAATAGAATTTTGGGTGTTACAGCTGCCAAGGGAGAAGCATCGTCAGAAGCAAAATTGCCATGATGAAAGTCACTGTACCATTCATCATCATTGAATGGACTTTCTTGGCGAAGCTCCCTGTGTTGGGGCCTTCGGTCTTGGTCATCCTGAGTGAGGTGACGCATTTCTTTGGTGGCTTCATCGATCTTCTTCTGGAGGTCGGCGAGCCGAAGCATCTTTTCCCTCTTCTTTTGCACCTGTTGATGGATAGCATCCAAATCCCTGATCTCTTGATCCAGTTCCTCCTCCTGAGGTGTTGGGCTGGTAACCTTCCTCTTCTGGCTCCTAGCTTCGCGTAGCGTCTCCTGATTAGTGTCCAGTGGCTGCAGGGCAGCCTCTGGCACCATTGTCTTATTCGGCGGCATTGCGAAAGTCGATGCTTGCCGAAGGTGGTCAAATGAGTTCACCGGAGGTGGGCGCCAATGTTGGTCTTTGTTCTCGGATGCTATACATCAAGAACAAAGCAACACAATTGTTAATGATTAAAGACATTCGTCCTTCAACATATTATCTTCTTTTGGGTATAATGATCTTCAGACGAAGGTTATGAAGGACATACCTTCATCATCTCAGTAAACAAAAATAAATGAAGATACATGAAATACAAAGAATGTAAATAATGGTAATATATCAACAAATTATTCACATTCGCATTCCATAAACATGGATGAATATTCATAATATTTATGTTACATTGATACCTTCAGCTTGCCAGAAGGTGAAAATGCGAGAGTGACGCAAAAGCAATTACAATGCAGTGTGAACAGTACGGTGTTACTGTTCATCTATTTATAGGCGCGAGACGCAACCCGGACAAAATTACATTCATGTCCCTGACATTTACTGCTAATCATAACGCGGGCTATCAAGGGCTGAATAGTCTTTTCCCTTTTAGGTCGGTTTCATCTTCCACCTTCGTCATCATACTAGGCCGAAGCTCCTTCAGCCACAGCTTCGGCGCTCGTTCATCCTTCCTTTGGGTTGTATCTCCATATCACGTATACCTTCGTCTTAAAGCCAAAGCTTCCTGTAATAGTTTATATTACACTAAAAACATGTTAGTCACGTTTTTGAGGACCTTCGGAAGAGGAAGGCCCCCAACATTGTCTTTTGCTTTGCAAAAGCATCCTTCCCCTTTTTAGGAACATAACCAAGTCCCTCACGGTTAAGTGAACAACGTTGACTTCCTAAGATAAACTCCAATTTGGCTTTCCCACCATATGCCTTCTCCAAATCATGAGTTAGAGCCTTCACTTTGCTTACTAACATTTCATTTTCAACAATAGCTTGAGACTCATCACAAACAATATTGTAATGCATGAGAGACATTTTTCATTTATCCCAAAGCATGTTAGTGTTATGTGGTTCACTTGTAGGACTATCAAGTAAGTCACAAGTGACTTCAACATCTTCAGTGACTATCATAGCGTCACACGCACAAGAGGGTTTTTGAGCTTTCTTAAGCTTCTCACAACTTTCCTTAAGATTGTTGTGAGAGGTCTTTAGCTCCTCAAAAGACACTTGAAGGTTTTTATACAAATCCTTCAAGGTTCTAAATTTTTCTTTCTTCTTGTGCATGTAATCATCGGCCTCACCTATTAACTAGATCATCATATGAATAACTATGGTCATCTAGAACATCTACTTCATCATCATCATCAATATCCTTTAAGTTATAAATGATTTTTACCTTGCCATTTCCCTTTTCCATAAGACAATGTGGAGATGTGAAGAGTGAAGGAGCCTCCTTGATGGCGATGTCGGCATTAAGTTTGGATGAAGAGTCATCATCATCATCTGAATTTTCATCTGAATCTCATTCCACTAGATGAGCTTTGTCATCCTTCTTGTGATAGAATTTCTTCTTTTAGTCCTCTCCATCTTTGTTCTTTTTATTCTTGCTTGGGCAATTCATTGCAATGTGACCAGGTTCCCCACATTCAAAGCACTTTTTATCATTGAAAGCATTTTTCTTGATGGTTGACCTCTTCTAAATTGGCCCTTTTTCTTCTTCATGAGCTTGTTGAACTTCTTCACAAAGAGAGCAAATTCCTCATCACTCTCACTTCCATTTCCTTCATTATCACTTTCTTCCTTCTCTATCACCTTAGAGGCTTTAGCCTTGAGAGCTATTGATTCACCTTTCACTTTATTTGCCAAATTTATGGCCTTGGCTTGAGACTTCTTGAATATGTCTTGAGTAAGAATTTCTCCCAAAACTTTGGTTGGAGATGTTCTAGGCAAATCACTTCTCACTAGCATGGTTATAATTGTGTCATATTTCTCTGAAAGGGGTCTAAGGAACTTATGAGTGAAATCCACATCCGGTACATTAAAATCGAGTCCCTTGAGCTCATTTACTATCTCATTTAACCGGTTGAACATGTTGGATACACTTTCATCTCTCTTCATGATAAATTGCTCAAATTTCTCTTTGCACACATATAATTTGGCACTCTTCATAATTGTAGTTCCTTTATGGATTTCCATTAGCTTGATCCAAATCTCATGAGCGGTTGTGAGACTTTTTAATCTATTGAACTCATTGATGTCTAGAGCATCATAAAACACATTCATAGCTTGATCATTTGTTAGAACATTTGCATTGTCACTAGGTGATGGTTCATCTTGCTTCAATACAACAAATCTGTCTCCAACAATTGGAAAATTCTTTCCACTCATTGCTCTAAGATGTATTAACATTCTTATTTTCCAATAGTCATAATTGTTCCCAATGTGCACATTGTTGCTACTAGCCATTTTGTCCAACTTCGGGATGGTTAGATCCACAAACAATGGAGTCCTCGGCTCTGATACCACTTGTAGGATCTAGGACACCGGCTAGAGGGGGTGAATAGACAGTTTTAACTAAAATCAAAGACACTAGAGAAATTTAATCAATACAACAAGAGATATAAATTCTCTAGCTATGACAAGTAAGTAATCTATGAGGAACAATTATGGCAAAGCTACAAATGATAGGCAATACACAAATTACTAACTACTTGCAACTACTTGATGTTCTATGAGGCACTAAGTTTTACACAGACCAAAGTCGTTGACCCCTCTTTATAGTACGGCTATCTAGCCTACTAATCCGGTCAATTTCTTCTCTAAAACACTTGGTGAACGGCAAAAACAAAAACATATGTTATACCTTTGCCTTCACTTGATCCACAACCAATGCTTAAGTCTCCAAGACATATTTTCCTCTGTGGTCCAACCTGCATTCTTATTTCTCCAAGGTCATTAATTACCAAACATCACTAAGGGGTCTAGATGATTCACAGCCGCACATGTGGCCTATTGTAATATTTGTCATAGGGTGAAAGGTGAACATCATAGACATGTTGGATTGTTGCAACCGTTGTAGGTACCCGAATGGAAGTGGGAATAAATATGCATGGATTTCATTGGCGGTCTACCCCGCATTCTAGACGGTTACGAATCCATTTGGGTGATCATCGGCAGATTGACAAAGGTAGCTCACTTTATCCTAGTAAAGACCAATTGTACGAGAGCCAAGTTGGTAGAATTGTATATCTCCCGGATAGTCTGCCTACATGGAGTACCTAAAAAGATTGTGTCTAACAGAGGGTCACAATTCACCTCACAGTTTTGGCAAAAGTTGCACGAGTACATGGACACAAAGTTGAACTTTAGCTCAGTCTACCATCTGCAAACAAATAGCCAGACCGAAAGGACTAATCAGGTGTTGGAGGATATGTTGAGAGCATGTGCTCTTAAACATGGTGGTATGGGACAAGAGTTTTCCCTATGCTGAGTTTTCTTATAACAATAGCTACCGAGCAAATTTGAAGATGTCTCCGTTTGAGGCACTGTATGGAAGGAAGTGTAGAACACCATTATACTAGAATCGGACTGCAAAGAGACAATTCTTCGCACCAGAAATTATTCAAGAAGACGAAAGAAAGGTTTAGATGATTAGGGAGAATCTGAGAACCGCATAGTTCAGACAGAAGAGTTATTCAGATACACGAATGAGCCAGTTAGAGTTTGAGGAAGGTGATCACGTGTACCTAAAAGTGTCACAAATCAGGGGTATGATAATATTCAAGGTCAAAGGAAAGTTATCCCCTCGCTTTATTGGACCATTTATGATCCTAAAGAGGGTTGGACAAGTGACCTACCGTACCAAATGGAGCCACCCAACCATCTATCATATATACATGATGTGTTTCATGCGTCACAATTGAAGAAGTGCCTCAGAGTCCCAGAAGACTAGTTGCCTATGGAGGAGCTTAGTGTTTAGGGTGATCTGACCTACACAGAGTACCCTATCAAGATTATAGATACACTAACATGAGTCACCAGAAACAAGGTGATTAAAATGTGCAAGGTACAGTGGAGTCACCGTGCGGAAGAAGAAGCTACCTGGGAACGAGAAGAAGAGTTGCAAGCAGAATTTCCCCACAGATCATTTTTTTTCAATTGTACAAGGCATTAAAAACAAGCAACACAAGTTAAGAAGTTTTGACCTTCATCCTTAAATTATTACTTCTTTGAAGTAATAACTTGAGGACAGATTTTAGGAGATGTGAACGAAACAATATTGAATGAAATGACAATGAACAATGAAACATGAAACTCATCCCATATGCCTTAGCATTTTCTATTCCATCTTTATTCGTATTAGACAAGTTTACAACATACCTTCGGCTTCTTTTCACAAGATAGCTCGAAGCTACTTCGAAGGTTAAGTAGGATGAAGCTTAATATCCTCGAAAAGATAAATTTATGTAGGGCACTATTCACCTATTTATAGGGAAGTTGAATAGTTTTTCCTAAAATTACATACATGTCCACAAAGTTTACACACATGATTTACAAATATTACAAGGGTAACATCGTCCTCCTCCTTTCTTTCTTGCTACGCAAGTTTTGGACTTCTTCCCCTTCGTCGCTTTGCGCTTGAAGCTTTCTCTATGCCTAGGCTAGCAACCTTCAGTTTGCACCTTTGCTACGCACATACACAGACGAAGCTTCTTTACTCACCGCTTCAACCAAAGGCCCGCTTCGTCCGTCCATCACTATATACCTGAACACATTTGTTTATACCGAAGTAAGGGTGTCTTGAGGACATTCAGCAAGGCAGCCCCCCAACACCCACCTTTTTCTCAGTTCGTCCTAATCTCGAGGACGAGATTCTTTGAGGTTAGGATTTGTAATACCCAAAATTTAGGAAGAATAAAATAGTTCTTTGAGTTTATAAAGTCTATGTGATTCCTTTTCTTCTTTATGCATATCAACAATAAAGGGCTTGATTAAAGCGACTAATAATTAAATAAATAAAGCAAATTTGCACCATGTTGATATTTATTGTTGTTGCATTTGATTTAATGTTTAGGTTCATATTATATTTGAATTTGAGTTCAAATCTCTAACAGGAAAAAGAAATAGAAAAAAACAAGAAAAGAAAAAGGAAAAAGAAGAAAGCCTCGCTTGGGCCGGAACTCCACAAATCGGCCTAGTTCAGCACCGCACGGCCCATCACTCTGCCGTCAGGTCACCTTGCGCCGACACGGGTCCCACAGGTCAGCCTCACTTGCGTCGACACGTTGTAACCCACCCTTGCCTATTGTGTTGTGCCAATTTACAGGCAACAGTTTTACACACTAGGTACGAACCGATCAAAGATCATTGCTGACAAGGACGAGCTCCGTAGCTGGTCAAATCCAACATGTGCATTTGAGACATTTATATATTACATCTGCTCTTTTGGCCATCACGTGCATTTGAAACGTTAACGGGGAACAATCTTTCACAGTCAAGAAAGATAGCCATGAAAGAAAGAAAAAAACGAGCATACGATTTGAACCAACAGCACTGGAACAGAAACATATTACACAGCACCGATCTCACCTACTACCAAAAGCTAATGCTCCAGCACAATGTACATCTATTATCCACTGTAATAAACTTGTACATGGCCAGAAGGATTTACAGCTGCTCTCATCTAACAACCTGAGTTCCCGAAAAACACCACGCCTGGTTAGATACAGGTAACATAAATCCCTGGTTATCTGCAAGTACCCTATTAAATAAACCATGTATTAAAAACCAGATTCCTCCGGAGTCACTTATACCACCTGCTCGTCGTATCTGACGCCAATGCCTAACAAGGGATTAGTGTGCAGTCCGTATTTGACGCCAACGCATACACAGGACTAGTGTTCGTCTACAGCTGTACAGTTGTTAGGTTGCTGCTGCTGATGCTGGCCACTCATGGACGCCATCCTTGCTCGATTCTCTGAAAATCAGAAACCAACAGGTGTTTTGGCTCAGGAAAAGTGCGCCGGATTATTATGCATCGCCACATACAGATTACTTGCCGTCTGCTTACCTCCTGTAACGATTAGCTTCTCCACACGTGCTACGATGTGCTTCCCGTACGTGTAGTTCTTCAGTTCATTCAAGTGCAATTTGATGCTCGAGAGGATCATCTCTAGGTATTTGTCGTCACATGTCTCAAGGACTTTCTGTACAACATAGTTACCAAACTGATCCTTCATCAGCTCCTGCAAAACAAACTGCATTAGCAATAAACTCCAACAAAAAAGTTTTAGAGCACCATCAAACTTGTTAAACTCCAGCAAAGAGAACACGGCATGCACGCTCGAACAGATTAAAGCCAAAGCACCATGTGCATGTACAATATATGCATACTGATGTGTGAAATTAATCCTAGCTACACAAGAAGAAACAGCCGTGCTGCTAGTGATGTGTGAAATGTATACCAGGATGCCATCTATATTACTGTCATGGAAAATATAGCCATGACATGAATTAGGTAAAATTATGCAACCTCAATGTCTCGAAACACTGTATATCAAGCAGGCATAAAAGTGGGATGGTTTGTCCATGTAACGCTAAAATGTAGCCAATTACAGCAATATAAAATAGGACAAACCTGAAATGTTTGACCAGAAGAAATGATTTCCCCAATAAGGCTATCACGTTCTTCAGGAGTTCCAAATTCCAAACATTTCTCAATGACATTAGAAGCAAACTTTTGCTTGCTCAAGGTGACCACTTGCCCAGACAGCTTTTGAATGATGACGGAACGCTCTTCTGGCTTTCCGTGTTCCAACACATGCTATAGAATGTTCCAAACAGATTTACAAAAAAAAAATCACGTCAGTACAACAGAGACAAAGGCAACAGAATATAAAAGGCACAGCAGAGTAAGTAGCTTGATTTTGCTCAAACATCATCAACATAGTTACTGAGTTTATCGAAGTGAATATTCCAATGTACCATGGAAATCAAAAGTTAGATATTCAAATAAACACATACAGTGATAGAAATAATTTACATACTTGAACAACATAGTTCCCAAACTTATCATCTGTCAAATGGAAGGTCTGCTGCATAATTTCATTCATAATAGCACTTTGAGTCACAGGATCATGGCAATGCTCCAGAACTCTCTGTAACAATCAAAATTAGTTACTACGTGGAACAAGACTTATCTTCAAACGGATAACGATGTGTTACGTACCTGAATAACTCTGCAGCCATATTGATGGGTACACAGAACAAGGATTTGTGAAAGTATAGGATCAATAACAAATGGAATGCGGTCTTCAGGAACACACTCAATGCATTTCTGAATCACATGGTTACCATTTTGATCGCCAATACATTTCAGAATATAATTCTTGAGCTCATGAACAATGTCGACCTTTTGATCCATACCAACTACCTCCAAAACCTGTTAATAATGAATAACAGAAATTATCTAATAAAGCACCACGAAGATAGACTAAACTTCATTGGATGTGGTGCACATCAACAAAAAGAAACTAAAATTCATAATGCATATGGTTCTAACTTCTAATACTATTGTATTTCAAAAGGATTACAACAATTTACTGTGGATATTTTGCCATAGATGGTAATGACAGGACTAAGAAGATTCAAGCAAACGTGGGCAACCCACAAGATGGTGTCAGTTAAGGCCAGACTTAATATTGAGTCAGCAATGCAGCTAAGCAGAGATTTTGAAGAGCGTTTTAAATATTGTTCCCATGAGGTAACGAATGAGATTACAACGACGAAAAAAAAATATTTGATTTCCGCATGATGACTAGGAAATCCTATAGTGAAGCCAATCCTCAAACCAAAAACCATCTAAAAGTCTGCTGGACCCTTGAGTTTGCCAGTGAAAGTTCAGTAATTTGGGACATGATAAATCAGATAAAGCAAACTATAATTAAGGGTGAAGCTTCCATAACAATATCGCATGTGAAATGAAGAGGCTGTTTGTGACAATTTAAGAGGCCACCAAAAGACTTGCAACTAGGATTACACATTAATTACAATTAGAAAAAAACCACAGTGAAATGACTTGGTGCAGAAGGAGCGCAGTGAAATAAACATTAGATGCATGCAACAAAGTATCAAACCAAAGTGAATAACAGTTTATATGAAACAAATGAATGCCTCAGAATTTCATTTTTCAGGCAAATCTAATAAATAATAAATAATTGTTGTAAAAGAACTGTAACAAATGCTACCTCCATCCAGAAGTAGAACACTTTTTTTGGGAAAACCAAAAAAGTCAAACTCCCTGTATTCATAGTTATTAAGGCGACATAAGGCAACCGACCCCCTTCTTATCTTTTAGGTGGTAAAGCGTAAGGCGAGGCGATGCCTTAATAATATAGATAAATATATAAATTAGACCAAATATCACTAATTTAAAGTTAATGTGCAAGTTAGCACAATCGTGAAACTTATTAGGTCCATTTCAGCCTAGTTAGAAGAGAGAAACAAAAAAAAAAGAAAAAAGACCAGCAGCCCAACAGTGAATAGCCTAAACCTAAAACACCGCCGCCCTCTCTCACTCCCCCCACGCCACCCCTCCTCTCTTCAGCTCACGAGCGCCTCTCCCCCAGCGCTGCTGCTCTCCTCTCTCTCCCTCCACCGCGCTGCCGTCACGTGGCCCTGCGTGACGCCGTTGCGAGTGCCCTGCGCGCCACCGCCGCGCCTCTCCCGGCGCACTGCGCGCCACAGCCGTGCCTCGCCTTGCTCTCGGCCTAGGCGACAGGAGGCCTAACGGAGTCCAAGCACGCCTTACCGCTTGCATGTATTACAGAAATTAGCCAAAATACAAAGTGTAATGGTGTACACAAAATATACAATTAGATATGAACTTCAAATGATTTCATACAATAATGGTTTTGCATGTGCAAATGATAGATTTCATGAGAAAACAATAGTGAAAATTAACATCAAGGACCTGACAAAATAAAAGAGAGTAAATCATTAAGGTAACTGGCAGAAATTAACATCAAAATAAATGCAATCATCATACTAAAATCATATTATAATATCAACGTTTTACACAAACTAATTGCAAGCACCTGAAGAAAGCAGGATTAGTGTCAATACTTATGACTACTCTCATTCAAAATTTTCATGTGTGCTAAGTAGGCTGAAGACTAAATCCATTTATATGAAAAACACTATTAACCAGGTTAATGTGAACTGAGACGGAAAAGAATCTTATAACTTTTGAGTTTTAAATAACAGAATAAAATTAAGAATTTAAATTCAGATCTTAAATTTGGAAAATAGACCTTGCAAACATTGCGCAAAACATGGCATGTGCATACACAAAAGGTACAAATTAAAGACATATCACATATTTTGTTCAAAACTTCGATGGCATAATATATGTACCAAAAACTAAACATAGAACAGACCTTCTGAACTACCCTGCAACCATACATCTGGAGGCTAAGTTCCAAAATTCGACCTTTGAGTTGATCTGCCAATTGGATTAACTGACTTTCTGTGGCGAACTCGAAAAACTGAGAACATCACAATCCAAATGTCAGGATTTTACACAAACATAAATAACCAAACTAGGATAGATAGATATACCTTCTGGATAACATAATTGCCAAAAACATCAGTTGTTAGAACAATGACGTTGGATAATATCTCTGGAAATATTTTTTCCCGGTCATCCGGTGATGCAATTTCAAGTTTTTGTTGAATAAACCGGCTTCCATATTGATCCATACTGCACCAGACGAGAAATGAATGAGATGAAGTATTTTTCCATTGAAAAAAATAGAAATGTAGAATGAAATTAAGACTTGCCTAACTTCCTTAACGTGGCCCACTACATCAATTAACTCCACTGAATCAGCTCCATTTCTATCTGCATTATCCAAAGAAGGCACATCCAGGTAGTTTGCTAATGCATTGTCATGATAGACCTGTGATCCAATATTTCTACCCATTGCCTTTCTATTGAGGGAGAAGAACCGTGATTGCCGATCACCATGGGATAGAATGTTCCTCGAATTTGGATAAAAATGAGATCCAGGTCTTTGCATTCTTGAAGAGGAAAAACGAGGCTCGCCATGATAGATCCTACTATCATCATATGACAGATTATCCTCCTGCAGATACTGTTGTGCAAGTAGATCATCAAGGAACGCCCTTCGACTACTAACCAAATCCAAGTCTGTATTACTGTAGTATCTGTTGCTCATGGGGTTGACCATATTAGTCATATACGCATTGCGAGAAAGATTGGTTCCTCTACGCAGGTTGCCTGATTGCATTGCAGCTACCCGTTCAGCAGCCAAAGATAAGTGATCAACACCCTTTATGTGATGGCGACTGAACCTTGAAACATTGGAACCATCTAATGCACTGGTCTGCCTCTGTGAAATGCCATGTCCATATATTGGCAGTGGATGCACATCCGACCTAGATGCACGAAAAACATTACCAACCAAAGGTGATCGATTTTCATCACCAATTTTTGAGAAATCTCTTTGACACTCGAGTATTTCGTCTAGTTGCCCTTCCCCATGATTCCATTGGTCCATTACTAGACTATTAGACAGCCTCAGCCCAGATAAAGCATCTAAAAGATTAGAATCAAACATGTAGGAAGCACTAAGATCCCTATTGCCATAAGCATTCATCTTTCCAATGTTTGACATGGAGCGATTCTGGATATTTCTGCAATAGTCAACATTGTCTGGATTCATATCTGTCCAAAGGGGACCCATGTCAGATGCAGAGTAGTTTGCCATAACACCACCACTATGAACTCTGCTCAGTCCAAACTGCTGTTCATCCAAGTCTCCTGTACCATTAAACTGTTGGCCATGTGGTCTAACAGATAAAGATGCAGAATTGCCAAAATGTTCCTGAAGCAAAAATACAAAGCCTAAAATTATTTGGAATGAACACATAATGAAAAAAAAAGCTATAGAAGAAAATTCTTTGTCCCTTCTATGGAGCATATTAGGCAAACAATAATAATGCATTTCCTTCCAACAGTTGGCAAAAAAAGAAAATATCAAAGTTAAACAAAAGAATTTTGGAACAATGTTAAAGATAAGAGGATTACAAAAAATGGTACACATTAAATCATTAAGCATGCAAACATAACAGTGAATAGCAGGAGCAGAACTAAGGACAGGATACATGGCAGGTGCTGCGAGGGCTGCAAAAAACCCAACCCCACAGCCGCTGCCCATGTTACCCTTTTTAACCCTACATGTACATTACCCTGATTAACATCCCTAAAGTATGGTTTATATCTAATATTTCGTTATTAAGCACCATCTTTTTTTGCCAACTGTTGGAAGGAAATGCATTATTAATGTTCCAAGCTCCGCCCCTGAGATGGAGATGGCATATATTAAGCACCATCATTGTAATGTTCCAAGCTCCGCCCCTGAAGAAAAGTTGCATGTAGTAGAACAGAAAGTTCAGTTCTAAGCAAATATGGATTAAAGCTAATCGTCCAATTAAATTTGGTATGTAGATAATCTCTCTAAAAATAAAGATAGAAAAAGACATCTGCCAGAATAAAACCAGATTTTAAGAACCATAATTGTCTAAATAGATGATAATGTGCAACATGGGATAAAGGAAGAGAATTTTTCCCTCAAATTATGTATCTTGGTGAGTCCTCCAAACAAACCATCCTATCTGATGGGATATGGCGAATGAACACAGAAAATGTAGTTCCTAAGTACCGGCGAGAACTAGATAACAGCAAACATCATTAGCACTTTAGCAGTAGACGGCTCCCGATATATATACCCCTATACTTATGATGATTTGTGCGTAAATAAGTATCTGTGGCAAATCCAAATCTTCTGAGCAAAATCACACAGATCGCATGCTATATTTGGAAGATAACAACGAGTCCGACCTGATATCCAAGCATCCATCTAATCTACAAAAGACAAACGTAAACGCCTGAACCTACAGAATGACACTCATGAAACACTAATGTTTAGCATTGGAAACCAAACAAAACTAAAGATGGTAAGTTTGACGTTTCTCCACTTCGTTGCACATGGAAACTTTAATCATCTAGTATTTAATAAAAGGCCAAAATACGAATCCCAACCCAACCATCAAAACACAAGAACATCGAATTAATATTGAGAGGCCCGTCGACGGAACAATGGCAATGGCAAACCCCAATCTTACCGATCCAAACTACATCCACCAAACCAAAACCATCGATGAGCTCAAGAGCAGCAACACCCCTTACCTGAACTCCGGCAGCACCGTGGCGCATGGTGACCTCGTCCATCCTCGCGCCCAACCCGCGCCCGTCGATACCGGAGAAGAACGAGGCGCCGCCACCAACGCTGCCAAACACCCTCTCCGCCGCCACCGCTGCCTCCGCGCCGGCCTCCATCGTCGGCGGCGCGCTGCCACTGCGCAGCGGGTCCCGCCCCAGCAGCGCCTCCCCTCCGTCGCCACCCCAGCCGCCGTCGCCGAACGGAGCCATCTTCTCCGCCTCCTCTCGTAACGCCGCACGCGCGCGTTCGCGAAAAAATAGGTTGGGTTTGAACGAAACCACCCGAAGGTGGCGCGGGCAACAAATTGGCACGCGGGTGCCCGTGTGGGGTGGGGTAGGGTGGGGTGCAGTGGCCAGTGGGTTGGGTGGCGGCGCCTTTAGCTCTAGGGTTTGGGTTTTCGGGGTTTTGGTCTCATCTTGGGTTTGGTTTGGAGCGGCCGGTGCCGCGAGGGAATAGAAATCAGCTATTAGATATACAAGCATGTTTTTTTTCACGTTAAGGGCTAGTTTGGGAACCCCAATTTCTCAAGGGATTTCTATTTTCCCAAGGGAAATTAGTTCATTTTCCCATAGAAAAATAAAAATCCCTTGGAAAATTGGGGTTCCCAAACAAGCCCTAAGAGAGTAATTTCTATTTTTCTAACGCCCTGCTTGAATCATTGTAATTGAATTTCATTCCAATAATAGTAATTCAATTTTATGCAAAATATATTTATATACTATTATTAGCAAAATGTTGGAGATATTTATGTGCTACATTTTTACTATGGAAAAGTGAGACGAAGAGTGTTATTTAAGTTATAGTGTAGAAACAAATTCTACTAATGCATAAAATTATTTCTCATCCTTCACCCCATAAATTTGAGATAGGCTTATATCTTAACTTTGGAAAGTGGTGGAATGTCAAATTCCAAACTAAATAAGTTACTTTATTGAGTGAATTCCAATTCCTCTAAAATGAAGGGATCCAAACGCCCCGTAAGTGAAAATGAACTAATTTTACTTGGGAAAATAGAATTGCCTTGGAAAAATAGGGTTCCCAGTATAGCCCTAAATCTAGATTTAACCGTATAACATATTTAGCATTTAAATTCTCTCACCACCACCTCGTTAGCTTTATAAAAAAGCTCCCTAACAAACCACGATTACATATACGGTTGGATCTTGTTCTGACGGACCAAGAAAGTTGTTTGCACGCTTACACCTGATGACTGCTTGCATATTAGTCATTGTCCTGTTTTAATCCATACCGGCTTCTACTATTTCTACATTATTTTTGTCTCTATGTATTGCATCTGCAACAATCTAAATAGTCAGCTTTAATCTGAAACGAATAGCCCCTAGGATTATCATGGTATCACAAACACATGGATTATGGGCGTGTTTAGTATGACTATGCTCCATTTTAGACCAGTTCTGTCGGGGACTATAATTAGAGGTACCCCCAAGACTCCTAAACTCGGCTGGTAATCACCATCAGCACAAGCTGCAGAAGCTTGATGGGCGCAATTCAGGTCAAGGCTCCGTCCACTCAAGGGACACGATCTCGCCTCGCCCGAGCCTAGCCTCGGGCAGGAACAGTAGACCCAGGCGGATTCACGCCTCGCCCGAGGGCCTCCTCAAGCAACGGGCGCACCCTCGACTCGCCCGAGGCCCAGCTCGGACAGGCTTCACAGTGAAGCAACCTTGGCCAAATCGTCTCACCAACCGACCGTATCAAAAGAGCATTCAATGCAAGGATCGTCTGACACCTTATCCTGACGCGCGTTCCTCAGTCGGCAGGGCCGAAGTGACCGCAGTCACTTCGCCCCTCCACTGACTGACCTGACAGGAAAACAGCGCCGCCTGCCCTGCTCCGACTGATGTGCCACCCGCCAGGGTGAGGCTGACAGCAGTCGAGTCTAGCCTCAGGCGCCATAGGAAGCTCCGCCTCGCCCGACCCCAAGGCTCGGCCTCAACCTCGACCTCGGAAGACGGTCTCCGCCTCGCCCGCCCCCAGGGCTCGGCCTCAACCTCGACCTCGGAAGACGGTCTCCGCCTCGCCCGACCCCAGGGCTCGGCCTCAACCTCGACCTCGGAGGAGTCACCGCCTCGCCCGACCTTGGGCTCGGACCGACCACGCCACAGGGGGTACATCATTACCCTACCCCTAGCTAGCTCAGGCTACGGGGAACAAGACCGGCGTCCCATCTGGCTTTCCCCGGTAAACAAGTAATGATGGCACCCCGCGTGCTCCTATGACGATGGCGGTTCTCAGCCTCCTACGGAAGCAAGGAGACGTCAGCAATGTCCCGACAGCTGTGCTTCTATAGGGCTCAAGCGCTCCTCCGACGGCCACGACATCACATGCACAGGGCACTAGCACCTCTCCGAGAGCCACGTCGGCATGTACATAGGGCTCTGGCTCCTCTCTGCCGGACACGTTAGCATATTGCTACACCCCATTGTACACCTAGACCCTCTCCTTACATCTATAAAAAGGAAGGTCCAGGGCCCTCGTACGAGGAGGTGGCCGCGCGGGAGGACGGGCTGACGAACAGGCTCTCTCTTCCTCGCGAACGCTTGTAACCCCCTACTGCAAGCGCATCCACCCTAGGCACAGGACAAAACGAAGCTGCGGTTTTCCCCTCTTTGTGTTCCGTCTCGCGCCGACCCATCTGGGCTGGGGCACGCAGCGACAATTTACTCGTCGGTCCAGGGACCCCCCGGGGTCGAAACGCCGATAGTTGGCACGCCAGGTAGGGGCCTGCTGCGTGTTGACGAACAGCTTCCCGTCAAGCTCCAGATGGGTAGTCTCCAGCAACCTCTCCAGCCCGGGACGCTGCTCCGTTTCGGGAGTCTCAAGTTCGTGTCCCTCGACGGTAGCTACGACATGGTACTCCTTCCTCTGCCGCGCGACAGCGACAACGGCGGCCATCAGCCCGCCCGACGATGTCGGAATCGACGACGTCTTCCCCCCATGGCGGAAGAGCAGCATCCGGGTCTGTCCCGTCACCTTCCCCGCCGCAGGAGGAGGAGGCGGGGCAACCATGGCCAAGCAGGAGGCGACACCTCGCTGGCTGTCGAGCGAGTCGACGACGCCGGCGCCCCAGCGGGGGACACGTCGGGCGTTGACCTCACGTCTGAGACGAAGACGAGCGTCGTTTCCCCGCAACACACCAACCCCAAGCGGACGGATGACGCCAACACGCTCGCGAAGGACTTGCTAGGCGTTAGCCTCGTACCTGAGATAACGGTGCAGTCCGTCCCCGACGTGACTTCGTCACCATCCGTCGATCAAGAGGTATCGTATGTTTTCCACCCTGTGCCTTTTAGATTCAGCTTCGACCCACCAAGCGACCCCGCTTCGGTGGACGCTTTCATAAAGGCATAACCTAACCTTCCAGGGTACCATATGTGGTCAACCTGGGACCGACTGACGGCCGTCTCGACCTACGGGCCCCCGGGTTCCGAGGAAGATGACGAGCCCGACTCTGGTTGGGATTTCACCGGGCTCAGTAACCCCAGTGCCATGCGAGACTTCATGACCGCATGTGACTACTGCCTCTCCGATTACTCCGGTGGTGGCCACAGCCTTGACGACGAGGATTGTGGCCCAAGTCGCGAATATTTCCACGTTGATCTAGAGGGTCTCGACGAAGGCAACCACCTTGGTATGCTGGAGGACGGCGATCCCCCTAGGCATGCGCCTTGCGTTGACATCCTTCGGGAGCTAGCTATGGTCCCAGTCCCTGCGGGGGGTCAGGACACACAGCTCGAGCAAATCCGCGAGATGCAGGCCAAGCTCGACGAGGAAGCAGGACAACTTGTGCAGCTCCGGCAGAACATCGGGCAGGAGTGGGCAGGCCGAGCACTAGCCGGAGAAGCGCGTCATCCGGCCCAGTACGTCCAGCACTGCATCACTGACGATGCCAGGGCAAGGCTGCCCCCGGCTTCCAGTGGGGTCGGCCAGAACCTGGCTGCAGTAGCAATACTACTCCGAGCGATGCCGGAGCCATCCACCACCGAGGGGCGGCGTATCCAGGGAGAACTCAAGAATCTCCTGGAGGATGCTGTAGTCCGACGGGCCGAGAGCTCTGCCTCCCGAAGGTAAGGGTACCCCCGGAGCATCGCGCCGCGACTTTCCAATTCATGTGGGAAGCCTCGGTCCACACCGGGCGCACGCGGGATGCAACGCCTGCAGCCCCGGATCACCTCGGCAACGAGCACCACCGCCGCGACCGTCGAGCCCACCTCGACGAGAAGGTGCGCTGAGGCTACCACCCCAGGCATGGGGGACGCTACGACAGCGGGGAGGATCGGAGCCCCTCGCCCGAACCACCCGGTCCGCAAGCTTTCAGTCGGGCCATACGACGGGCGCCGTTCCCGACCCAGTTCCGAGCCCCGACTACCATCACTAAGTACTCGGGGGAAACAAGGCCGGAACTGTGGCTCGTGGACTACCGGCTGGCCTACCAGCTGGGTGGAACGGACGATGACAACCTCATCATCCGCAACCTCCCCCTGTTCCTCTCCGACGCCGCCCGAGCCTAGCTGGAGCATCTGCCTCCTGCGCAGATCTCCAACTGGGACGACCTGGTCAAAGCCTTCGCCGAAACTTCTAGGGCACATACGTGCACCTTGGGAACTCCTCGGATCTCCGAAGCTGCCGCCAGCAGCCAGGAGAATCCCTGTGGGACTACATCCGGCGATTTTCGAAGCAGCGCACCGAGCTGCCCAACATCACCGACTCAGACGTCATCGGCGCGTTCCTCGCCGGCACCACTTGCCGCGACCTGGTGAGCAAGCTAGGTCGCAAGACTCCCACCAGGGCGAGCGAGCTGATGGACATCGCCACCAAGTTCGCCTCTGGTCAGGAGGCGATCGAGGCCATCTTCCGGAAGGACAAGCAGCCTCAGGGACGCTAGCAGGAAGACATCCTCGAGGCGTCCGCTCAGCGCAGCACGAAGAAGAAGGGCAAGAAGAAGTCGCAAGCGAAACGTGACGCCGCCGTCACAGATCTTGTCACCGCCGCCGAGCACAGGAACCCTCGGAAGCCTCCCGGAGGGGCCAACCTGTTTGACAAGATGCTCAAGGAGTCGTGCCCCTATCATCAGGGTCCCGTCAAGCACACCCTTGAGGAGTGTGTCATGCTTCGGCGCTACTTCCATAAGGTTGGGCCCCCGACGGAAGGTGGCAAAGGCCATGACAACGACAAGAAGGAGGGCCACAAAGCAGAGGAGTTCCCCAAGGTCCACGACTGCTTCATGATCTACGATGGGCAAGTGGCGAACGCCTCGGCTCGGCACCGCAAGCAGGAGCACCGGGAGGTCTGCTCGGTGAAGGTGGCGGCACCAGTCTACCTAGACTGGTCCGACAAGCCCATCACCTTCGACCAAGGCGACCACCCCGACCGCGTGCCAAGCCCAGGGAAGTACCCGCTCGTTGTCGATCCCGTCATCGGCAACGTCAAGCTTACCAAGGTCCTCATGGACGGAGGCAGCAGCCTCAACATCATCTACGCCGAGACCCTCGGGCTCTTGCAGATCGATCTGTCCACGATCCGGGCCGGTGCGGTGCCCTTTCATGGGATCATCCCCGTGAAGCGCGTCCAGCCCCTTGGGCAACTCGATCTGCCCATCTGCTTCGGGACTCCCTCCAACTTCCGAAAGGAAACCCTCACGTTCAAGGTGGTCGAGTTCCGAGGAACCTACCACGCAGTGTTGGGAAGACCATGCTACGCCAAGTTCATGGTCGTCCCCAACTACACCTATCTCAAGCTCAAGATGTCGGGCCCCAACGGGGTCATCACCGTCGGATCCACATACCGACACGCGCCCTCGCCGAGTCCGAGGCCCTCATCGCTGACCTGGAGTGCCTCTCCAAGGAGGTGCCAGATGCGAAGCGCCACACCGGCAACTTCGAACCAGCAGAGGCGGTTAAGTCCGTCCCTCTCTACCCCAGCAACAACGCCTCCAAGCAAGTCCGAATCGGCTCCGAGCTCAACCCCAAATAGGAAGCAGTGATCATCGACTTTCTTCGCGCGAACGCCGAGGTTTTTGCGTGGAGTCCCTCGGACATGCCTGGCATACCGAGGGATGTCGCCGAGCACTCGCTGGATATCCGAGCTGGAACCTGACCTGTGAAGCAGCCTCTGCGCCGATTCGATGAAGAAAAGTGCAGAGCCATAGGCGAGGAGATCCACAAGCTGATGGCTGCAGGGTTCATCAAAGAGGTATTCCATCTCGAATGGCTAGCCAACCATGTGCTTGTGAAAAAGAAAGGTGGGAAATGGAGGATGTGTGTAGACTACACTGGTCTAAACAAAGCATGTCCGAAGGTTCCCTACCCTCTGCCTCGCATCGATCAAATCGTGGATTCCACTGCTGGGTGCAAAACCCTATCATTCCTCGATGCCTACTCAGGGTATCACCAAATCAGGATGAAAGAGTCCGACCAGCTCGCGACCTCTTTCATCACACCTTTTGGCATGTACTGCTATATTACTATGCCATTCGGTTAAGGGAATGCAGGCGCGACATACCAAAGGTGCATGAACCACGTGTTCGGAGAGCACATCGGCTGAACGATCGAGGCTTACGTCGATGACATCGTAGTCAAGACGAGGAAAGCCTCTGACCTCCTCTCTGACCTTGAAACGACATTCAAGTGTCTGAGAGCGAAGGGCGTGAAACTCAACCCCGAGAAGTGTGTCTTCGGAGTCCCCCGAGGCATGCTCCTGGGGTTCATCGTCTCCGAGCGGGGCATCGAGGCCAACCCGGAGAAAATCGCGGCCATCACCGACATGGGGCCTATCAAGGACTTGAAAGGAGTACAGAGGGTCATGGGATGCCTTGCGGCTCTGAGCCGTTTCATCTCGCGCCTCGGCGAAAGAGGCCTACCCCTATACCGCCTCTTAAGGAAGACCGAGCGCTTCACTTGGACCCTCGAGGCCGAGGAAGCCCTCGAGAACTTAAAGGCGCTCCTTATAAGCGCACCCATCCTAGTGCCCCCCGCTGCGGGAGAAGCCCTCTTGATCTATGTAGCCGCAACCACTCAGGTGGTCAACGCCGCGATCGTGGACGAGAGACAAGAAGAAGGGCATGCATTGCTCGTCCAGAGGCCGGTCTACTTCATCAGTGAAGTACTGTCCGAGACCAAAATCCGCTACCCGCAAATTCAGAAGCTACTGTACGCGGTAATTCTAACGCGGCGAAAGTTGCGACACTACTTCGAGTCTCATCCGGTGACTGTGGTGTCATCCTTCCCCTTGGGGGAGATCATCCAGTGCCGAGAGGCCTCGGGTAGGATTGCAAAATGGGCGGTGGAGATCATGGGCGAGACAATCTCGTTCGCTCCTCGGAAGACCATCAAGTCCCAAGTCTTGGCGGACTTTGTGGCTGAATGGGTCGACACCCAGCTTCCAGCAGCTCCGATCCAACCGGAACTCTGGACCATGTATTTTGACGGGTCGCTCATGAAAACAGGAGCGGGTGCGGGCCTGCTCTTCATCTCACCCCTCGGGAAGCACCTCTGCTACGTGTTGCGCCTCCATTTCCCGGCGTCAAACAACATGGCTGAGTATGAGGCTCTGGTTAACGGGTTGCGCATCGCCATCGAGTTAGGGGTTTGGCGCCTCGACGCTCGTGGCGACTCGCAGCTTATCATCGACCAAGTCATGAAGAACTCCCACTACCGCGACTCGAAGATGGAGGCCTACTACGACGAGGTTCGGCGCCTGGAAGACAAGTTCTACGGGCTCGAGCTCAACCACGTCGCTCGACGGAACGAGACTGCGGACGAGCTGGCTAAGATAGCCTTGGGACAGACAACGGTTCCCCCGGACATCTTCTCCCGAGACCTACATCAACCCTCCGTCAAGACCAACGACACGCCCGAACCCGGGGAGGCCTCGGCCTAGCCCGAGGCACCCTCAGCCGCCGAGGGTGAGGCACTGCGCGTCGAGGAAGAGCGGAATGGGGTCACGCCTAATCAAAACTGGTAGACCCCGTACCTGCAATATCTCCACTGAGGAGAGCTACACCTCGACAGAGCCGAAGCTCGGCAACTGGCGTGGCGCGCCAAGTCGTTCGTCTTACTGGGTAACGAGAAGGAGCTCTACCACCGCAGCCCCTCAGGCATCCTCCAACGATGCATATCCATCGCCGAAGGTCAGGAGCTATTGCAAGAAATACACTCGGGGCTTGCGGTCATCACGCAGCACCCCGAGCCCTCGTTGGAAACGCCTTCCGACAAGGTTTCTACTGGCCAACCGCGGTGGCCGACGCCACTAGGATTGTACGCACCTGCCAAGGGTGTCAATTCTACACAAGGCAGACACACCTGCCCGCTTAGGCCCTGCAAACAATACCCATCACCTGGCCATTTTCTGTGTGGGGTCCGGACCTCGTCGGTCCCTTGCAGAAGGCACCCGGGGGCTTCACGCACCTGCTGGTCGCTATCGACAAATTCTCCAAGTGGATCGAGGTCCGACCCCTAAACAGCATCAGGTCCGAACAGGCGGTGGCGTTCTTCACCAACATCATCCATCGCTTTGGGGTCCCAAACTCCATCATCACCGACAACGGCACCCAGTTCACTGGCAAGAAGTTCCTGGACTTCTGCGAGGACCACCACATCCAGGTGGATAGAGCGTGCCAACGACATGATTCTGCATGGACTTAAGCCGAGGATCTACAACGACCTCAACAAGTTCGGCAAGCGTTGGATGAAGGAACTCCCCTCGGTGGTCTTGAGTCTAAGGACGACGCCAAGCCGAGCCACGGGCTTCACGCCGTTTTTTCTAGTCTATGGGGCCGAGGCTATCTTGCCCACAGACTTAGAATACGGTTCCCCGAGGACAAGGGCGTACGACGACCGAAGCAACCAGACCAGCCGAGAGGACTCACTGGACCAACTGGAAGAGGCTCGGGACATGGCCTTACTACACTCGACACGGTATCAGCAGTCTCTACGACGCTACAACGCCCGAGGGGTTCGGTCCCGAGACCTCCAGGTGGGGGACTTAGTACTTCGGCTACGACAAGACACCCGAGGGCGCCACAAGCTCACTCCTCCCTGGGAAGGGCCATTCATCATCGCCAAGATTTTGAAGCCCGGAATATACAAGCTAGCCAACAGTCAAGGCGAGGTCTACAGCAACGCTTGGAACATCCAACATCTACGTCGCTTTTACCCTTAAGATGTTTTCAAGTCGTTCATATACCTCGTTCTCCTTACATACACAAATAGAGTCTAACCGTCAAGGAAGGGTCAGCCTTGCCTCGGCAAAGCCCGACCCTCCCTCAGGGGCTAGAAGGGGGGAACCCCCTCCGCGTCAAAATTTCCTCGGAAAAAGTCTTTCTGCCAGAACATCTTTCGCGCTTTTCGACTACTTCGATAGCAGGATCCTGAAAACGACGGAGTACACGTAAGCGGCAAGGCCAACCGAGCCGAGGGACTCCTACGCCTCCGGGATACGGATACCTCACTCATCACCTTCTGCGATAAGTAACTCACGCTCGGATAAGCGATTCTGCTGACCGAACAAGTCTTAACGCTCGAAAACTTTTCTACCAAAACGATTTTTCGTGCCTTCTCGACTATATCGATAACAGAATCCTATGGACGAGTAAGAGTACACGTAAGCGGCGAGGCCGACCGAACCGAGGGACTCATACGCCTCCGGGATACGAATACCTCACTCGTCACCTTCCTCGATAAGTAACTCTCGCTCGGATAAGCGATTCTGCTACCGACAAACAAGTCCTGATACTCGAAACAAGAGGAAAAGAAACACAGCTTTATAACACGACAATGATATGTTTGGGCCTCGGCGGCCGCAAAAAACATACGCGTACTATAGACAAACATGTTCCTGCAGGTTCAGACATCAACGGGGGGAGCAGCAGCACCCTCGGCATCGTCTCCACCTTCGGCGGAATCTGGCCCGGCCTCGGACGGCGACATGGGTGGAGGATCTCCACCTCGAAGGAAGATGTCAGCACCAAGCCTGGGCCATCGCCGCCAGGGTCTCCTCTAGGAACCCGACCCGAGCAGACGGCTTGACCGACCACTCCGTAGCCTTAGCCAGTTGTCCCCCGAGGACATCAGCCCGGCTCATGGCCTCGGCAGCCCAACTCTGGGGTTGGTCCCGCCAGTGGACGACCTGGCCAGGTTCCACCCGCCGCTGCTACGCCTCCTCGGCCTGGGAAGTCACCTGCTCCTGGGCCGACGAAGCTTCTTCTTGAGCCGACTCCGCCTCTGTCCACGCTGACACCGCTGCCCCCGGCTCCGGCTCATCGCAGAGCGGCCAAGAGCTTCTTTAACTGAGCAAGAGAAGCCTTGGGTGGCAAGGCCAACCAAGCCGAGGGACTCCTACGCCTCCGGGGATACGGATACCTCACTCGTCACCTTCCGCACAGGGCAACTCACACTTGGTTAAGCGGTTCAGCTAGCCTACAGGCGAGTCCTGGTGCTCGAAATTAGGAAGAAACACGGTATTGCACCCAAATACCTAAATGTTCAGGCCCCGACAGCCACAATGAACAGACACCGACACTCAAGGTGCCATTACAAACGGAACTCTGGTTCCACTCCCGCGGGTATGAACAACCTCCACATCGGAGGGCCTGCGGGACGACAAACTCCAGTTGGCTCACCGTCGCCCGCTCCATCAGCAGCGACAACGACCTCCGCTCCGGGCGGCTAAACAGCAGCAGCGATGACCTCAGGGCAGACGCTGCTGCGACAAGGCCCTCGCCCGCGTCCCTAGTCGAGGGGCGAGGACAAGCTATCAAAGCCAAAGAGCCGGAGGTCGGTCCGCGGCTGGCGCTGACGGTCTCGTCGGTGGAGAAGCCTTCTCCGGCTGCCACCACCTCAGCACCGACGACGGCAGCCACCTGCCCACCGGCAGATCCCCACTCAAGTCCTCCCGGACAGGCGAGCACCGACCTCCGCGTGGAGGCGTCGTGCCGGAGCGAGGGCAGGACAACCAAAGAACACGAACGCCGCCCTAGCGGCGTGCGACGTCTTGGGCGGTCCCCCGGTGCGCGCGGCGCAACAGCCGCCTGTACGGCGGGCAGATAGCCACACTCTGCCCAGTGGTGGGAGGTGGCACCAGAAGCTACGCTAGAGCCAGCTGAGCCAGCAAACTAGGCATGCTAGAGCTGACGACACTTGCGGCCGATCGGCCCCGCGTTGTCGAAGTCCGCCCCCTCCGCTAGGCCGGTTGAGAGCACCTAGAGGGGGGGGTGAATAGGTGATCCTGTAAAAACTTAAAACTTAATCCACAAAACTTGATTAGGAGTTAGCACGGTTAAGCCAAGTGGCTAGAGAAGAGATCTTGCACAACACGATAACCACAAAGAGATCAATACAGAGATGGCACAGTGGTTTATCCCGTGGTTCGGCGAAGTACAAAACTTGCCTACTCCACGTTGTGGCGTTCCAACGGACGAGGGTTGCAATCAACCCCTCTCAAGCGGTCCAAAGACCCACTTGAATACCACAGTGTTTTGCTTTCTTGACTATATCCCGTTTGCGAGGAATCTCCACAACTTGGAGCCTCTCGCCCTTACACTTTGATGTTCACAAAGAAGCACAGAGTAAGGGAGGGATGAGCAACACACACAAGACACGAAATCAGAGTATCAACACGCACACAAGCAGCAACAAGAGCTCACAACACAACTCAGCGAGTTCACAACTCAAATGGAGCTCTAATCGCTATCGCAAAGAATCAAATGTGCGGAATAGAAGTCTTGGTGCTTATGAATGCTTAGAGAATGCTTGGTGTACTCCTCCATGCGCCTAGGGGTCCCTTTTATAGCCCCAAGGCAGCTAGGAGCCGTTGAGTGCATTCCAGGAAGGCAATTCTTGCCTTCTGTCGCCTGGCGCACCGGACAGTCCGGTGCACCACCGGACACTGTCCAGTGCACCACCGGACACTGTCCGGTGCAGATTTATTTCCTTCTTTGGCGAAGCCGACCGTTGGCACTTTGGAGCCGTTGGAGCACCGGACACTGTCCGGTGCACACCGGACAGTTCGATGCCCCTTCTGACCGTTGGCTCAGCCACATGTCTCGCGCGGATCGCGCGGCCGACCGTTGGCTCACCAGACAGTTTGGTGCACACCGGACAGTCCGGTGCACACCGGACAGTCCGGTGAATTATAGTCGTACGCCGTTAATCAGTTCCCGAGAGCAGCAAGTTCGCCTGAGCCAGCCTGGCGCACCGGACACTGTCCGGTGCACCACCGGACAGTCCGGTGCACCCAGACAGAGCTGGCTTTGGCTGAACAAAGCCATCTTTAATTTCAACTTGGTTTTTCCTGTTTCCAGCACTTAGACACAATACATTAGTCTCTAAAACAATGTACTAAGTCTGAGAAACATACCTTTATACTTGGTTTGTACTTTGTCCACCATTTAACACTTAGGCACTTGTGTTGGACACTAAATCACCAAAATACTTAGAAATGGCCCAAGGGTACATTTCCCTTTCAATCTCCCCCTTTTTGGTGATTTATGCCAACACAACATAAAGCAAGTAGAACAAGTGCAAAATCACTTCAAATAAGAACTCAAAATTGTTTTGATTCAAATTTGACATATATGGATCATTCTTTGCCACCATTTGGTTTGTTTTTGCAAATCAAACTCAATTTCCTATCTCGAAGTCAAACACACATGTTTAAACATAAAGAGAGATATTTCACGAAAAATTGATCAAGGATTCAAAAACTCCCCCTTTTTCCCATAATTAAGCCTTCTCCCCACAAGAGACCAACTTTTGACAATAAGAGGCAAACAAGAGTATTTTGACAAACAAAAAACTCTAACTCTACTATTTTCAAAATTCACAAGTGGTAGCTGATCCATTTATTGCTTTTGGCCTTATTTTCTCCCCCTTTGGCATCAAGCACCAAAATGGGATCAATTTTGGCCCTTTAACCCCATTGCCTCATCAAAAATCTTCAACTAAGAGTAAAAAGGCAATAAGAGCATAGAGATGAACTTGGAATAAGTTCCTCTTTCATCGGAGTGCAGTGGAAGTCTTGCATGGTCCAAGTTCACTTTTTCCCTTTCAATTCACCTTTGAGACTAAATCAAGCAAACTCAAGCACATGGTTAGTCCCAAAGAGTCAAATTGTAACACATCTCCCCCTAAATATGTGCATCACTTGCAAATGGATTTGTAAGGTCCGGGGAGTGCTTGTACAACTTGAGCACCGTAAATAAACAACAAAATGCTTAAGGAACATGATCAAGGCATAAAACACATGTATGCTATAAATCAATCCAAGTTCCGCGAATCTAAGACATTTAGCTCACTATGCAACTTGCAAAAGGTCTGCTCATCTAAAGGCTTGGTAAAGATATCGGCTAGCTGGTTCTCAGTGCTAACATGAAACACTTCGATATCCCCCTTTTGCTGGTGGTCTCTCAAAAAGTGATGCCGGATGTCTATGTGCTTTGTGCGGCTGTGCTCAACAGGATTATCCGCCATGCGGATAGCACTCTCATTATCACATAGGAGTGGGACTTTGCTCAGATTGTAGCCAAATTCCCGGAGGGTTTGCCTCATCCAAAGTAGTTGCGCGCAACACTGTCCTGCGGCAACATACTCGGCCTCAGCGGTGGATAGGGCAACGGAGGTTTGTTTCTTAGAACTCCAGGACACCAGGGACCTTCCTAAGAATTGGCACATCCCTGATGTACTCTTCCTATCGACCTTACATCCAGCATAATCGGAGTCTGAATATCCAATTAAGTCAAAGGTAGACCCCTTTGGATACCAGATCCCGAAGCAAGGTGTAGCAACTAAATATCTAAGAATTCGCTTCACGACCACTAAGTGACACTCCTTAGGATCGGATTGAAATCTAGCACACATGCATACACTAAGCATAATATCCGGTCTACTAGCACATAAATAAAGTAAAGACCCTATCATAGACCGGTATGCTTTTTGATCAACGGACTTACCTCCTTTGTTGAGGTCGGTGTGTCCGTCGGTTCCCATTGGCGTCTTTGCGGGCTTGTCGTCCTTCATCCCAAACCGCTTTAGCAAATCTTGCGTGTACTTCGTTTGGGAGATGAAGGTCCCATCCTTGAGTTGCTTTACTTGGAACCCAAGGAAGTAGCTTAGCTCGCCCATCATCGACATCTCAAACTTTTGAGTCATCACCCTGCTAAACTCTTCACAAAACTTTTGGTTAGTAGAACCAAATATTATGTCATCGACATAAATTTGGCACACAAAAAGATCACCATCACAAGTCTTAGTAAAAAGAGTTGGATCGGCTTTCCCAACCTTGAAAGCATTAGCAATTAAAAAGTCTCTAAGGCATTCATACCATGCTCTTGGGGCTTGCTTAAGTCCATAGAGCGCCTTAGAGAGCTTACACACGTGGTCGGGGTACCGTTCATCCTCGAAGCCAGGGGGTTGCTCCACGTACACCTCCTCCTTGATTGGCCCGTTGAGGAAAGCGCTCTTCACATCCATTTGAAACAACCTGAAAGAATGGTGAGCAGCATAGGCTAACAATATACGAATTGACTCTAGTCTAGCCATAGGAGCAAAGGTCTCCTCAAAGTCCAAACCCACGACTTGGGCATAACCTTTTGCCACAAGTCTAGCCTTGTTCCTTGTCACCACCCCGTGCTCGTCTTGTTTGTTGCGGAACACCCACTTGGTTCCCACAACATTTTGCTTGGGACGAGGCACCAGTGTCCAAACTTCATTTCTCTTGAAGTTATTGAGCTCCTCTTGCATGGCCAACACCCAGTCCGGATCTAGCAAGGCCTCCTCTACCCTGAAAGGCTCAATAGAATAGACAAAGGAGTAATGCTCACAAAAATTAACTAATCGAGACCTAGTAGTTACTCCCTTGCTAATGTCACCCAAAATCTGGTCGACGGGATGATCCCTTTGAATCATCACTCGAACTTGGGTTGGAGGTGCCGATTGTGCTTCTTCCTCTATTACTTGATCATCTTGTGCTCCCCCTTGATCACTTGCCTCCTCTTGATGAACCTGTTCATCATCTTGAGTTGGGGGATGCACCATTGTTGAGGAAGAAGGTTGATCTTGCTCCTTTTGTTCCTGTGGCCGCACATCTCCAATCGCCATGGTGCGTATTGCGGCAGTTGGAACATCTTCTTCATCTACATCATCAAGATCAACAACTTGCTCTCTTGGAGAGCCATTAGTCTCATCAAATACAACGTCACTAGAGACTTCAACCAAACCCGATGATTTGTTGAAGACTCTATACGCCTTTGTATTTGAGTCATAACCTAACAAAAACCCTTCTGCCGCTTTGGGAGCAAATTTGGAATTCCTACCCTTCTTTACTAGAATGTAGCATTTACTCCCAAAAACTCGGAAATATGAAACATTGGGTTTGTTACCGGTTAGTAGCTCATACGAAGTCTTCTTGAGGAGGTGATGAAGGTAGACCCGGTTGATGGCGTGGCAAGCCGTGTTCACGGCTTCCGACCAAAAGCGCTCGGGGGTCTTGAACTCTCCAAGCATCATCCTCGCCATGTCTATAAGCGTCCTGTTCTTCCTCTCTACCACACCATTTTGCTGTGGTGTGTAGGGAGCGGAGAACTCATGCTTGATTCCTTGCTCCTCAAGATACTCCTCCACTTGAAGGTTCTTGAACTCGGACCCATTGTCGTTTCTTATCTTCTTCACCTTTAGCTCAAACTCGTTTTGAGCTCTCCTTAGGAAGCGCTTGAGGGTCCCTTGGGTTTCAGATTTATCCTGCAAAAAGAATACCCAAGTGAAGCGAGAAAAATCATCAACTATAACAAGACCATACTTACTTCCTCCTATGCTTAGATAGGCGACGGGTCCGAAGAGATCCATATGAAGTAACTCCAGGGGTCTTGATGTGGTCATCACATTTTTTGCATGATGAGAGCTTCCCACCTGTTTCCCTGCTTGACAAGCTGCACAAGGTCTATCTTTTTCGAAGGTAACATTAGTTAGACCTATTACGTGTTCTCCCTTTAGAAGCTTGTGGAGGTTCTTCATCCCCACATGTGCTAAGCGGCGATGCCATAGCCAGCCCATGCTAGTCTTAGCAATTAGGCATGCATCTAGACCGACCTCATCTTTTGCAAAATCAACTAAATAAAGTTTGCCGTCTAATACACCCTTAAAAGCTAATGAACCATCACTTCTTCTAAAGACAGACACATCTACATTTGTGAATAGACAATTATATCCCATATTACATAATTGACTTACGGATAACAAATTATATCCAAGAGACTCTACTAAGAATACATTGGAAATAGAGTGCTCATTTGAGATTGCAATCTTGCCTAAACCTTTCACCTTGCCTTGGTTCCCATCACCGAATATAATTGAGTCTTGGGGATCCTTGTTCTTGACGTAGGAAGAGAACATCCTCTTCTCCCCGTCATGTGGTTTGTGCATCCGCTGTCGATAATCCAGCTTGAGCCCCCGGATGCATAAACCTGCAAGGCAAATTTAGGCTTGGGTCTTAGGTACCCAACTCTTGTTGGGTCCTACAAGGTTAGTACAAATAGCCTTAGGGACCCAAATGCAAGTTTTATCTCCCTTACATTTTGCCCCTAATTTTCTAGCAACTACTTTCTTATCCTTTCTACAAATAGCAAAGGAGGCATTTAAAGCATGATAAATTGTAGAAGGTTCATTAACTTTCCTAGGGACATTAGTAACATTTCTCCTAGGCATATGATGAACAACATTTCTCCTAGCTAAATTTCTATCATGCACATAGGAAGAACTTGAAGCAATCATTGCATTTGTACCATAAGCATTACAATTCCTATCATGATGAACATTTCTAGCAAATTTCCTATCATGGTATAAGAAAGCATGGTTCTTTTGCACACTATTTGCCATATAGGCCTTCCCTTTCTCCTTGGCGGAGATGGAAGCCTTATGGCTTGTTAAGTTCTTGACTTCCCTCTTGAAGCCAAGACCATCCTTAATTGAGGGGTGTCTACCAATCGTGTAGGCATCCCTTGCAAATTTTAACTTTTCAAATTCATTCTTGCTAGTCTTAAGTTGGGCATTAAGACTAGCCACTTCATCATTTAATTTTGAAATGCAAACTAGGTGTTCACTACAAGCATCAACAATAAAGTCTTTGCACCTATTGCAAATTTCTACACAAGAGTTAGATTTATTTGCTACTTCTAGTTTAACATTTAAATCATCATTAACACTCTTTAAAGAAGAAATGGTTTCATGACAAGTAGATAGTTCACAAGAAAGCATTTCATTCCTTTTAACTTCTAGAGCAAGAGAATTTTGTGCACTAACAAATTTATCATGCTCTTCATATAAAAGGTCTTCTTGTTTTTCTAGTAATCTATTCTTGTCATTCAAAGCATCAATCAATTCATTAATCTTATCGATCTTAGTTCTATCTAAGCCTTTGAATAAGCATGAATAATCTATTTCATCATCATCACTAGACTCATCCTCGCTTGAAGAAGCATAAGTAGTATTGTTTCGAGTACATACCTTCTTCTCCTTTGCCATGAGGCATGTGTGATGCTCGTTTGGGGAAGAGTGATGACTTGTTGAAGGCGGTGGCAGCGAGTCCTTCATTGTCGGAGTCAGACGAAGAGCAATCCGAATCCCACTCCTTTCCAAGATGTGCCTCGCCCTTCGCCTTCTTGTAGTTCTTTTTCTTCTCCCACTTTCCACTCTTCTTTTCCTGGTCACTATCATTATCAGGACAGTTAGCGATAAAATGACCAATCTTACCGCATCTGAAGCAGGAGCGCTTCCCCTTCGTTTTGTTCTTGTTGGGGTGCTCCTTGCGACTTTTTAGCGCCGTCTTGAACCGCTTGATGATAAGGGCCATCTCTTCATCATTAAGCCCGACCGCCTCAACTTGAGCCACCTTGCTCGGTAGCGCTTCCTTGCTTCTTGTCGCTTTGAGGGCAACAGTTTGAGGCTCGTGGATTGGGCCATTCAATGCATCATCCACGTATCTCGCCTCCTTGATCATCATTCGCCGGCTTACAAATTTTCCAAGAATTTCTTCGGGCGACATCTTGGTGTACCTAGAATTTTCACGAATATTGTTTACCAAATGTGGATCAAGTATGGTAAAGGACCTTAGCATTAGGCGGACGACGTCGTGGTCCGTCCATCGCGTGCTTCCATAGCTCCTTATTTTGTTGATAAGGGTCTTGAGCCTGTTGTACATTTGGGTTGGCTCCTCCCCCCTTATCATCGTGAATCTCCCGAGTTCTCCCTCCACCAACTCCATCTTGGTGAGCATGGTGACGTCGTTCCCCTCATGTGAGATCTTGAGGGTGTCCCAAATCTTCTTGGCGTTATCCAAGCCGCTCACTTTATGGTATTCATCCCTGCACAAAGATGCTAGAAGAACAGTAGTAGCTTGTGCATTTTTGTGAATTTGCTCATTTATGAACATGGGACTATCACTACTATCAAAATGCATTCCATTCTCAACTATCTCCATATGCTTGGATGGAGAGAGAACAAATGACTACGCATTTTGTGACTCCAAAATCCATAGTCCTCTCCATCAAAGTGGGGAGGTTTACCAAGTGGAATTGATAGTAAGTGAGCATTGGTACTTTGAGGAATACGAGAGTAATCAAAAGAGAAGTTAGAGTTAACCGTCTTCTTTTTCTCGTAGTCATTGTCGTCGTCCTTTTGGGAAGAAGAGGACTCGTCGCTGTCGTCGTAGTAGACGATCTCCTTGATGCGCCTTGTCTTCTTCTTCTTTCCATCTTTTCGTTTGTGGCCCGAGCCCGAGTCGGTATGCTTGTCATCTTTCGGCTCGTTGACGAAGGACTCCTTCTCCTTATCATTGATCACAATCCCCTTGCCCTTAGGATCCATCTCTTCGGGCGATTAGTCCCTTTCTTGAAGAGAACTGCTCCGATACCAAATGAGAGCACCTAGAGGGGGGGGGGGTGAATAGGTGATCCTGTAAAAACTTAAAACTTAATCCACAAAACTTGATTAGGAGTTAGCACGGTTAAGCTAAGTGGCTAGAGAAGAGATCTTGCACAACACGATAACCACAAAGAGATCAATACAGAGATGGCATAGTGGTTTATCCCGTGGTTCGGCGAAGTACAAAACTTGCCTACTCCACGTTGTGGCGTCCCAACGGACGAGGGTTGCAATCAACCCCTCTCAAGCGGTCCAAAGACTCACTTGAATACCACAGTGTTTTGCTTTCTTGACTATATCCCGTTTGCGAGGAATCTCCACAACTTGGAGCCTCTCGCCCTTACACTTTGATGTTCACAAAGAAGCACAGAGTAAGGGAGGGATGAGCAACACACACAAGACACGAAATCAGAGTATCAACACGCACACAAGCAGCAACAAGAGCTCACAACACAACTCAGCGAGTTCACAACTCAAATGGAGCTCTAATCGCTATCGCAAAGAATCAAATGCGCGGAATCGAAGTCTTGGTGCTTATGAATGCTTAGAGAATGCTTGGTGTACTCCTCCATGCGCCTAGGGGTCCCTTTTATAGCCCCAAGGAAGGTAGGAGCCGTTGAGTGCATTCCAGGAAGGCAATTCTTGCCTTCTGTCGCCTGGCGCACCGGACAGTCCGGTGCACCACCGGACACTGTCCGGTGCGAATTTCTTTCCTTCTTTGGCGAAGCCGACCGTTGGCACTTTGGAGCCGTTGGAGCACCGGACACTGTCCGGTGCCCCTTCTGACCGTTGGCTCGGCCACGTGTCTCGCGCGGATCGCGCGGCCGACCGTTGGCCCGGCCGACCGTTTGCTCACCGGACAGTCTGGTGAATTATAGCCGTATGTCGTTAATCACTTCCCGAGAGCAGCAAGTTTGCCTGAGCCAGCCTGGCGCACCGGACACTCTTCGGTGCACCACCGGACAGTCCGGTGCACCCAGACAGAGCTGGCTTTGGCTGAACAAAGCCATCTTTAATTTCAACTTGGTTTTTCCTGTTTCCAGCACTTAGACACAATACATTAATCTCTAAAACAATGTACTAAGTCTGAGAAACATACCTTTATACTTGGTTTGTACTTTGTCCACCATTTAACACTTAGGCACTTGTGTTGGACACTAAATCACCAAAATACTTAGAAATGGCCCAAGGGTACATTTCCCTTTCACCGGTGAGCGCCCTCTCCCCTGAATGCTGAAGGAAGAGGTGGCCCGCCGGCCCGTACGGGAGGTAGAGCTCCGGCTCAGCTCGCCCCCGCCCCAGCAAGGATGATGAAGATCCTTGAAGCTGAGGGCGGGGCAGAGGCCACAGCCCGGCTTGCTTCTCCCCACCATCGAACTGGTGGAAACCGTCCTGGGTGACCATTGGTGAGAGAATGCAGCCGGGCTGCCTGATGAAAATCCTTGAAGCCGAGCAATGGCTGAAGGTGCCAACCTCCACGAAATTGCGCTCCTCCAACAGCAGCAAGACGAAAGCAACGCGGGCGCTCCCCATCTGGGGGCTTGGAAGTTGGAAGGGCGCAATGCATGAGGGGAGTGTGAAGGCGTGGCTACCACCCAGGGGGTCGATCCCTTTTTAAAGGCGACTCTCCCCACTCGCGTCCTCAGGCGTCTCGGACTAAGTCTTCACCAACACGCTCCAGGGTCCTCCCCCTACGACATGGGGGCTGGGTCCCACACGTCATGCAAGCTGGCCCGGGACAGAAGAAGCCAAACCGCCACGCGCGGAGCGTGTAACCGCCCAGCGGTTACAAGCACTCCTCCATCTTCGCCTAAACCAGCGGGTGAAAGGGCGGACCGCCATGCAGGTGGCATGCAACTGCACCACGGAGATGCACCCTTTCGACTTCGACGCATCCAGCATGGAGGCCCAGGCCCACACGTCATGTAACCGGCGCGCCGGTTACTACGTGCGAAAAACTGCACCGCCACTTACGCCAATGTCGCGCCTTCTCGACTGCGGAACCGGTGCCACGACTCGAGGCAACCCTACGCATGGCCCAACAGTGCCAACCAAGCGCATCGGTCACGGGTCAGCCAGCCGCGAGAGAAGGCGCGACGGTCGATATGGCCAAAAGTGGGCCGGCAGTAATGGCGGCAGCAGGCGGGCAGAAGCAGCATTCAAATCGTCTGCAGGCTCACGTCCCCTCCTGGAGCAGCAGGGGAGCCCTCTCCCATGGCATGAAGACGACGCGCCCGTGTTCCGTCCCTCGAACGGCTCGCGCAACGGCTGCCCCGCGAACCACCCGTCCCGTCGCATTAACTTCGCGGCAGGGCAGGCGACACCTTTGGCAGGTGAAGCGGGAGACGTTTCACCTCCGCCATGATGACCGCGTCAAAAAAGGTGCGCCACATCGTTTAATTTCGTATCCTTTTCCTCTTCCCCTTTCTCTCTCTTGCTACAGGGACCGAGAAAGGGGATACTCTGAAAGGGATCCTTCCCCGCGAAGGAAGCGGGCCCCGAGCCCTCCTACTGATCAGGGGTTCGAAGGCTAGCCCCTCGGAAGGGTTCGACAGCCGCCCCAGAGCACTCGGGCTTCAGGCTCATTACTAATCAGAGGTTCGAAGGCTGGCCCCTCGGAAGGGTTCGACAGCCGCCTCAGAGCACTCGGGCTCTGCGCCCACTACTGATCAGGGGTTCGAAGGCTGGCCCCCCGAAGGGTTCGACAGCCGCCCCAGAACACACAGAGCGAGGGATGACTCTGGGTACATCCGATACATGGCTGAGGCTCGGGCTACGCTCTCGAGGTACCCTAGGACATTTCTGAGACCAGCAGGAGCGATTCTGTAACGGAATCCCATCAGAGGGAGGCATCGAGCCCTCGGACCCTATCAAACGGGACCGGGTCCGGCAAATCACTTGTAGGTACTTTTGGAGCGCGCCTCTGGGCCACTAGCCGACCCTTATCGAACGGGGCACGGGTGTCCACTCGGATCAGGCGTTAGCAACTCATTGAAGACACCATGTTCGGCGCCCTCCGAGGGCAACATGGTGCTTTCCCCCCTCCTCCTTGCGGAAAGGCGACGAAGGGGCGTATGATAAAAGCCGAGTCAGTCCTTGACCGTCCTCTCGCTCTGTGCAGAGGCTCGGGGGCTGCTCTCGCAAACCCGGCTCCGACCAAACCGTTGACAGCGTCAACATACCAGCCCGAGAACTTGGAACCTGACCATGCACCTGGGCTACGATCATATCGCATGAGGGAACAACCAAACCGACCGAGGCGTCACAAAAGGCATTAAGACCTCAGAGGAGTCAAACCACTCCTCCGAGGCCTCGGGGGCTACACCCGGCGGGTGCGCTCGCGCGCACCCACCGGAACAAAATGTAACCGAGAAAGGCCGGTCCCCTTGCAAAAAAGTGCGACAAAGCCTCCAAGCGAGTACCAACACTCCCTTTGAGGCTCGAGGGCTACTGTCGGGGACCATAATTAGGGGTACCCCAAGACTCCTAAACTCGGCTAGTAATCACCATCAGCACAAGCTGCAGAAGCCTGATGGGCGCAATTCAGGTCAAGGCTCCATCCACTCAAGGGACACGATCTCGCCTCGCCCGAGCCCAGCCTCGGGCAGGAACAGTAGACCCAGGCGGATTCACGCCTCGCCCGAGGGCCTCCTCAAGCAACGGGCGCACCCTCGACTCGCCCGAGGCCCAGCTCGGACAAGCTTCACAGTGAAGCAACCTTGGCCAGATCGTCTCGCCAACAGACCGTATCGCAGGAGCATTCAATGCAAGGATTGCCTGACAACTTATCCTGACGCGCGTTCCTCAGTCGGCAGGGCCGAAGTGACCGCAGTCACTTCGCCCCTCCACTGACTGACCTGACAGGAAAACAGCGCCACCTGCCCTGCTCCCGCCCTTGAGAGCCATCTAGACCCTAGATTGGTGCTGCAAGAAACTTCACCTTTACACTACTACAAATCATGTTATATGAGACGGTTGGTTTTTAGTTATTAAGGCGCTTATGAAGTGTCTAAATTTAATGGAGCCGGAAAAGATATCCCACATTTACGATGGTTTTAAATCGTCTTAAAAGATATTATATATATGACATTTTTTTTAAATTTATAACCGTCAAAAAAGTATTTTTAAGTCATTTTGTTCGATAAACCATCTTGAATTAAGTTTTTGTTTAAAACACTTCTCCTATAGAACCGTCGAGAATACGAACATTATAAGTCATAAAGTATTTATCAAACTGTCTAGAATATCCTACAATTATAGACATTTGCAACAGGAAAACCATCTTATTTAGGAGACTAATATTGGACGTTTTAGGAATCGTCTTATTAAGATTTAAACGAAATGACTTACATGGTTGTACATTATTCAATTTATAATCATTTTTGAGATACCACGTTATAATAATCTAAAAGAGAAATATGCATACACATATATTCAATAACATTATAACTAATATAATAGATAAGTATCATTCAGTATTTCATAAATAAACATTATCGAATAACTCATACATAAGTGTACTCTAAATCTAAACTAAAGTACTAATTGAAAAACTTGGTCATCAACTGTTTGTGCTAACGTTTAGCCTAAGTATATATGAATTCAAGTCTCCACACTTGTGCGGCCACCAAAATTTAAGTTACATTCCATCTTTTCCTGTACAACAAATAATTAGTAGTTAGACATATCACAAAGGTCATATGGATGTGTAAAAAAGATAGAATATTTTTTTCTAGATTTTGCATCTGTCAAAAGAACTTACCTTCTCTAGAACTTTGCTGGAAGCAAGTATGCTGACAATTGATGAGACAATCATTTTTTGCCACATTTGAGCAAAACATGCATTTGGATCAAGCAGATTTTAATAGACCAAGAAATAGTATTTGAAGAAGCATTGGACATCTCCCCCATCCTATTGAAAATAACCAAGGAATTAGTTAGTGCTGATGTCGACATGCGCTACATGATCTTGTACTATTGCACCGATGGTGCTGACCACTCTTGGTTGTGCCCATGGCATGACATTAAACATAAGAGACATAGGCATGATATTGATCCTCACTTAACAAGTTGTTGCACATAACATGGAACGGTACACAACGAGGTCAAATGTTCAAAAATATCTGACATATCATTTAAGGGTCAAATCTTTTTTCCTCCATGCCTGTATCTTATATAGAAGGGATCTTTGAATTTTGAATAAAAGGGGTCTGTCAAATATAGAGAATAATTATAATTGGTATCCCATAGCATCAACATGTAGCACTTACTGTTAAGAATATCCCATAGCATCAAAATGTAGCACTTACTGTTAAGAGACAATGTACGAACAATGTTATGACATGATTGCAACTGTAAGACAATTTACATTTTTAATAGCTCGTCTTTGCATAATATTGCACAGGGCTAAGATTCTTTGGTTTTACAAAAAAATGCACCTTATACTCAATAATATACAACCCGCCTGTTTATGTTGGTTTTTCATGTTTTTGGGACATATGTTCTGCAATTGATAGGCTCATTGTATTATACATGGAAAAATATTTAGAAAATTTAGTGCATTATAATGCTATATTTGCTATTATTTGATTTTACGTGCGTCTTTCTTTGCATTGAAAACATGTCTAGGGGCAGAGGAAGCAACAAGTTCCCAATGCCAATCCTTCCTTTGGCTTCATTTTTTCATGCACTTTTAACAGAAACTTTGGCTTGAGGTTCCAGAGTTCATTATAACAGATTGCTAATTTCTCCAAACATATTTTGTTCTTGAGTTTAGTCTGGAGATGATATGGTGTTTCTGGGCAACACATTTCAAAGGGGAACCAAAATGAAAGTTTAAGACAATGTCATCTTGGTTATGATGTTGGATGCTTCTAAAATGATGGTTAGTGGTTACACACAAAAATATCTTCTATCGCTGCTACCTTGTTGCACATGTAAGTTATAGAATTAGTACTGAATAGCTTTCACAATTTATCACAAAAAAGAGAAAGAATTCTGAAGTACTAATCTGAGGTGTGTATGTGTAAAATAAGCTAACCTTGCTCTCAGCATCAGCTGCAAACTTGTTTGCTACTACAATATCACTGGGAAGCAAAAGAAAAACCCCATTTTGCCTTTGCCTTCTCAATAAGGGAAGTTGTAACCTCAAGTTTATCTTCTTCCACAAGAGATTTTCCAATAGAATGTCCTTGTGCCTTCTAAAATGTGTACGTCAACGTCCTCTTTAGGGACTCGTTCTCCACATATATATATATAATATTGTCATGTGTGCCATATTGTGTTTTACTTAAAACACAGAGGGATACAACTGGTTTAACTGCTAAAAACAGAGAGCTCAAGCTTCAATAGCAGTCCATGGAGCAAAATCCATCAACACATTATTTATATATGACTAATACTTTCTAGGCACTAATAATGGAATCCTTTTTCTAAAAGAACATTTCAAATGGGCACAAATCATAATAATGGGTGATTTATCTGTTAGCTAGAACGCATTGGGGTCTCTGGAAAACTTAACATGATCCGATTTTCCTTATCCAAACTTAACATTGTTATCTGAAATTAGTATTATCTTTGATCATTTAGATGTTGTGATTCTAGTTTCTGAATCAAACTGATGCAGTTTATCCCATATTATAGTATTCCTAGTACGGTAACAGATGGCGCCATGAAACCATTTAACTGTGCACAAGAATTCAGGTCCCAAGCATCTAGAATAAAATGGGTAGATACAAATAGAGTATGCCCGAATCTCTGGTGCCAAAATCTCATATTTGCGGCGATTAGCATCGTTGTCGACGAGCTATACCTCCTCAACACGGACTGTAGCAGAAGTCGAGAGGCACCAGAATGCATATGGCCTTTTATCTACACGAAACCTCAGCATGAGCCTCCCCGCGCTATGCTTGGCGCTGCGTTGTTGTGTCCCTGGACTTCCGCGTTGCCGTCGATCGGACTAGGTATGGTGCACCTTCCTCCCCTGGTAGCTCGAGGACCTATAGTAGTGGGGCAGCAATTGCGTGTCTCTGTCGTCGTCGCAGGCGGGTCACCCAGCGGCGGTCACACATGGCAACATCAGCAAGAATGACCGCTACCTCAGCCCCTGCGATGCCGCCGGTGTCGTGGCCGTTGACGGTGGGGGATGGGACAGGTGTAGGGCATGGCTGGAGTGGGAGGGTGCAGGGCATGGGAGGAGACTAGGATCCAAGTGGGCGATGATGAGGATAATCAGGATCCAGAGGGTTGGTGATGGAATAAGAAACTGAGGTAGGGGGACGCGATCCGAAGTAACTTCCTTGGATATAGACCGAGGGTGGATACCTCTAGCCGTAAGTAAATGATAGAAATTAAAGAAAAATGATGATTTAGGTCTCTTGTGTGACACATTAATGATTAGGTCATATATGGATCCATTTTGACATTTATATTAAGTAGCATATATATAAGTTTTATATTTATATCATATATATCATCAAACTAAGCCGAAATCACTATTTACTATGTTTTTTATAATACGTCTTATCAGGAATATCATACGAAGATAGTTTTAAAGTTAGAAGTGTCTAATATACTGTAGGATCTAGGACACCGGCTAGAGGGGGGTGAATAGACGGTTTTGACTAAAATAAAAAACACTAGGTAAATTTAATCAATATAACAAGAGGAATAAATTCTCTAGTGATAACAAGTAAACAATCTATGAGAATCAACTAAGGTGATTGAATACTTGAAGAACAATATGCAAAACACTAATCACTTGCACGGCAATAAGTAATGCAAGAAAGTAAAGACACCGAATTTTATCCCGTGGTATCAGTGATTTGCCGATCACCCCTAATCCACGTTGAGATGGACTTCAAGCTCTCACTTGCTCCTCTATCAAGACACGGCTTGATCTTTGAGCCAAGTGGACAAGAAATCACTCAATACCTCGATTCCACTAATGTCACCTTTGTCGCTCCGGTGAGGTAGGCGCGAACCCCTCACAATCAACACTGCGGCTCCTCCACAATCTTCTTGGAGAGCTCGACGGAGACAATCACCCGAGCCGTCTAGGAGGCGGCAACCTCCAAGAGTAACAAGCCGATGACGCTTGCTCGGTGTACCACCTAGTGCCTCAAGAATCATCGAAGGATGCAAATGCACTAGGAACCCTCAATCTCTCACTAGAATGCAATCTCAAGCAAAGAGTGTGAGAGAGTGAGTTAGAGGATCACAAATGAGCTCAATGTGTGCAAGGAATGGCCAAGAGAGGTCTCACACACGAGCTACCCTTCTATTTATAGTCCCCCACCAAATTCCAACCGTTATGAGCAAAAAAGACCTGTTCTGCGCACACGCGGACGGTCCGCGCCCAAGGGCCGGACGGTCCACCATACGCATAACGGCTATAAATCCCGTTTGAAATCTATCAGAGTTGTCAGAAAAGTTAGGTCTGGACAGTCCGCCCACCATGGCCGGACCATCCGCGACCTGTCAACTTGAAGCACCCGGACCTCTGACCAAGACCAGTTAACATGGGCGGACCGTCCGCCTATAAGGTCGGACGGTCCGAGACCTGAGACAGTATTGTCTGAACTTATCCTCTGGACAGTCCGTAGTACAATTCCTAAAAACCACACAGTCCCTGCCCAAACCATATTTGGCACCTGCGGACTGTCCGCCCATCAAAGCCGGACGGTCCGCACTATAATTCAGGGACTGTCCCGAAAGCAGCCTTCTCTGGTCAGGACTGCGGACGGTCCGACCCTAAGGCTCAGACGGTCCGCAGTGCAAAGGAACAAGATAGGTCCGAAGTGGTCAGACTTCGGACCCATCTGGTGGATCGCGGACGGTCCGCCCTCAAGACCCGGACGGTCCGCACATCCAAGACTTTACACTTTTCAAACAAGCTTTTGAAAGAATTTTTAACTCATGAAATTTTAAGCGCTGTTAGTCCTCATGCAAATGCAACCACTAGATGCTCTATGAGGCACTAAGTTTTACATAGATCAAAGTCATTGACCACTCTTAATAGTACGGCTATCTAGCCTACTAATCCGGTCAAGTATCTTCTCTAAACTCCTCAAGACCGGCAAAAACGAAACCTATGTTATACCTTTGCCTTCACTTGATCCACAACTAATGCGTATGAATCTCCAATATTTCCTGTTCTATGTGGTCCAACCCTGCATTCTTATTTCTCCAAGAATCGTTAGCCCACAAGCAGTTGTCATTAATTACCAAAACATCACCAAGGGGCATAGATGATTCACAATCTCCTCCTTTTTGGTAATTGATGACAACAGTACATAATATATTAAAGAGAAGTTTAGTTTTTCCAAATCTCCCTCATACCTTAGGTATAAGATGGATTTTGGAGATGAGTTTCATAGGACTTATCTTGATTTGAAGTTCTGTCCGAGAGATAGATAAATCCCAATTAAAACTTAGAATGTAAGAAAGGCTCCCCCTATGTGTGTGCATGATTATTTGGAGCTGAAGATATAACACACATAATAGATCAGAGTTTTGATGGAGACCTTCCTACAGTCATGGTTATCGAGGTGTACAAGAGATGATATGTAGAGTAAGCGCAACAATTATAATCACTCATCGATTAACCATACACAAAGTAATTTGAACTAAACATAGTTCAACCCACAGAATATTACAAATAATTGTCCACATGCATAAGACATAGAGTTCAAAGTTCAAATAGTAGTAGCCAGTACCAAGTGCATAAGACATAAAATAATGCATGCGACATAAAACGGTAAACATGCACATGCACGGTCTCAATGTCCACATAGACCAACTCCCCCTAAATACCCTGAATGTGACAACTGCTCTTCTCTTTCTTCACTTCTCTCCCCCTTTGGCATCAATTGCCACAAAGGAGAGGCTTCACTGATCACTCGGTGGAGGATGCAAGTTATAGTAGTGAGTGCTGAATGTGTCAAAAAGAGAGGAGAACTGGCAGTCTTGCTGGAGTTGTTGCTGCCTCTGACTGATCTCATGCATCCTGTCATTGGTAGAAAGGTTGTCAAATTGACTATACAGAGCTCCCATGTTATCCTGAAAACTCTGCTGCATATTGTTAAGTCTGGTCATGATAGGATCAGTGACATTAGTTTGAATGTGATCACGAAATCCAGAATACTCAGCGTTGAGCGCATCCCAGTTACTGTCAAAACTGGATTGCATGACATCCAGACGTTGATCCATATGTGTCATCATTCCCTCAAAGCGAGTATCAAGATGGGTCTGAAGCCCTTGCTGCATATTTTGAAAATATGAGTCAAAGTAGCCTGGACCAGACTGCCAATACTGCTGAGGCTGAGGAGGAGGTGGAGGAGGCATCTGCGCTGCCTCAACATCATGAGCTGCTGCTGCATCATAACCAGGGTCTTCCTCATCATCTGGGAAGGGAGTGAGTGGCCTGATGAGGAATCCAATTTCATTCTTAAAGGGTCTGAACGGTGTATGAACTATCTCACAGGGCCCCTCAAATCTTGTCTTTGCTTTGATGAGAGCCATAATATAAGGCACATAGGCTAGGTTCTGGTTTTTATCCATTTTCAGATCATTGAGCTGTCTCATCATGAAGAGCACAATATTCATTACCTCACCATTCATGACATGGTGGATAATGTTCCAAAATTTGTCTCGAATTTTGCTCTTATCCCCACTCTTGGGAAGAATAGTGACTCTTGCAATCTTGTTGATCACAGCAGGATGATGCCTCAGTCCTGCTGTCTCTCCAAACCTCCTAGGTAGGCCCAGCCTTGCTGGCTCATAGAATTGCACAAAGTCCTCAAAATTATCTTCAGTGTAGAGATCTACCCTAGCTGAAATGATGCCATAATTCAGACTGTTGGCAGCAGCAAAATTAGCAAAAGTTGCAGAATACCTCTTGAATCCAGTCATCCAAGTGATAGATTCCTCTTCTATATCAATCTCTGCTGTGGCCAGGAATTGCTTGATTGCCATCTCACTGAAGTCAGTTCTCTGCCCCATAAACTGATACAGACCACATGTCTCAAACTTAGGAATTAGATCCTCCATGACTGATTGTCCCAACATGAAGGACCAATCAATCACCTGATGTTTATGAAAATTTGTATCCATCAATGTGCCCCAAAACATCAAATTGGAGCTGAGTATGGAAAAACTGAACATTAGTGTCAGATGGTAGAGTGTATTGGTTCACAGTGCGCCTTGAGCAGTATTCAGCCATAGAAAACCTCCTCTTTGGAAATGTCCATCCTGTGGTGTCAATTGGGTAGTCAGGATGTATGTGAGGAAAGTCTTATGTGTCCATAGATTCAGTGCCCCCAGCTGAAGATTGGGCCTCTGAATCAGTGGTTGGAGTGTAGTCAGCATCATCTCCACGAGGGCGCTTTGATTTGAAGCGACCTGCAAGCTTCTTGCGAAGACCACCCAAACCACTGCAATAAATGTGACAGACAACCAGAAATGAATAGTTGATACCAAACGCCACAGTCAGTGAGAAAAGAAGTGCATTGCTCTGTCAGGGTCCAGACTGTCCGCGCTAGGGGGGGGGCGGACTGTCCACGCAACAGGTCCGGACGGTCCGCGCCCACCCGGCGGACGGTCCGCGACCGGCCAGGGGCGACTCCCTAGAACCCTAGTCGCCTCAATCATTGAAATGATGAATCCGCAGAGAATATCCATCCAAACGCGTTCAAATTTTTGCACAACATTCAAAGAGAGTAGCACTAACAATCCCACCAATCAGATTTGTAAAACCATTACTCAATTCTAGATCAGAGAGGAAATCCGAATAAACCCAAAATTGAAGAGATTTGATGAAATCCATAAGATTATGAAATACCGTGATGACGACATGTTGGTTGAACTTCTCACAAGCTGTCGGACTGTCCGTGCGTAACTTCCCTTCTCCGTCCGCGCACAATCGACAAACGAGACCTTTTTAGCGAGTGGAGAGCGAGAGAGGAGTTGCAAAGTGTGGAAATAACAAGTATGCTGCCTCTGCCCGACTTTTACTGCTTGTCGCGGACGGTCCGCGGCCTGATGAAGTCAGACTGTCTGCATTGCTAACCGGACTGTCCATTTCCTGATACTGCGGACGGTCCACGGTCCATGGGCGGACGGTCCGCGGCCTGATACTCAGGTTTCCAATGTCTCTCCATTTTCTGATTTTGAATTTCAAATCCGAATTGGTGCTCATATATGGACATTTCGACCAATCCAAGGGTTAGTATGCATGCATATACACATTATGTAATTGAGTGATGCAATTTTTTCATATAAAACTACTTAGATCAATTGAAGATGAAAAATGCATCAAAAAATACCAAATAAATAGCGTAGAGAGCATATTTAGAACCCAAATGCAATACTACACATGTGCGATCAACTTCAAGCCACATTTGAGAGATCGATCACATTCATTTCACTTCTTAGAGAACAAAATCTCGTTTAATCCAATGGCTTTGTAAAAATGTCGGCTAATTGATCATCCGTACCAATGGAATAAATAGAGATATCTCCCTTTCCAACATGATCTCTTAAGAAGTGATGTCGTATATCAATATGCTTAGTTCTTGAGTGTTGGACCAGATTTGTAGCCAATTTTACCGCACTCTCATTATCACACATGAGAGGCACATTCTTGAAAATAATCCCATAATCCAATAGAGTTTGTTTCATCCATAATAGTTGAGCACAACAATTTCCGGCCGATATATATTCCGCCTCGGCGGTAGAGAGAGCAACCGAATTTTGTTTTTTAGAAGACCATGAAACAAGAGATCTTCCAAGAAATTGACAACAACCGGAGGTGCTTTTTCTATCAACTTTGCACCCCGCATAGTCCGAGTCCGAATATCCAATTAATTCAAATTGAGCACCTTTGTGATACCATAGACCAATATTGGGAGTATACTTCAAATATCTTAGAATTCTTTTTGCGGCCTTCAAGTGAATCTCTCTAGGTGACGCTTGAAATCGAGCACACATGCAAACACTAAACATAACATCGAGCCTAGATGCGGTAATATAAAGCAAACTACCAATTATTGAACGATAAAGTTTTTGATCAACCATAGTACCTCCTTCATCTAAGTCTAGATGACCATTTGTTGCCATTGGAGTCTTGATAGGCTTTGCATTTTCTAAACCAAACTTCTTGAGCATGTCCTTCAAATATTTTGATTGACTAATAAAAATTCCATCTTTCAATTGTTTGATTTGAAGACCAAGAAAAAAGCTCAATTCTCCTATCATAGACATTTCAAATTCTTTTGACATCATTTTTCCAAATTCCTCACAAAATAATTCATTAGTAGATCCAAAAATAATATCATCAACATAAATTTGACAAACAAATAAGTCTTTGCCAATTCTTTTAGTGAATAGAGTAGTGTCAACCTTCCCAATTTTAAAGTCTTTGGAAAGCAAGAAATCCCTAAGCCTTTCATACCAAGCGCGTGGAGCTTGCTTAAGCCCATAGAGAGCTTTAGAAAACTTGAACACATGGTTAGGTCTTTTGGGGTCCTCAAAACCGGGAGGTTGTTCAACATACACTAGTTCACTAATCTTACCATTTAGAAAGGCACTCTTTACATCCATTTGGTAGAGCTTGATATTATGTGCACAAACATAAGCAAGAAGAATCCGAATTGCTTCTAATCTTGCCACGGGAGCAAATGTCTCCCCAAAATCTAATCCCTCAATTTGAGTATATCCTTGTGCTACTAATCTTGCCTTGTTTCTTACTACTACACCATCTTCATTATGCTTGTTGCGATACACCCATTTTGTACCAATAACATTGTGGTTCTTTGGTCTCTCAACAAGCTCCCAAACTTTATTTCGAGTGAAGTTATTTAATTCTTCATGCATTGCATTCACCCAATCAACATCAAGTAGAGCTTCATCTACACGGTTAGGTTCCATACAAGATACAAAAGAGAAATGTTCACACAATGAAGCTATGCGAGAGCGAGTTTGAACACCCTTACTAATATCACCCACAATTTGATTAACCGGGTGATCCTTCACAATAGAATGATGAATTCTTGATACCGTTTGATAATTGCTAGTTGAAGCATTAGGAGGAACCGAATGTCTTAAAGTACCTTGATCATGAGTATCCATAGTTTCATCATTTTGTTTGCTTTGGTGATCTTCTTCATTTAGAGTTGAAGATGAAGGAATAACAACCACACTATTTTCATCATCATCTTCCTTTGGCTTTATTTCACCAATGGCCATTGTTTTCATTGCATTTATCAATTGAGTTCCACCAACATCATCAAGATTATCACTCTCATCTTGAGACCCATTTGTTTCATCAAACTCAACATCATATGCTTCTTCAATAATACCATGAGTTTTGTTGAAGACTCTATAAGCCTTACTATTCGATGAATATCCAAGAAGAAAACCCTCATCACATTTCTTCTCAAATTTAGAAAGCCGGCTTCCCTTTCTCAAAATATAACATTTGCAACCGAATACCCTAAAATATGAGATATTTGGCTTTCTACCAATGAGCAATTCATATGGAGTTTTCTTCAAAAGCTTGTGACAATATAGTCTATTTGATGAATGACAAGCGGTGTTTATTGCCTCGGCCCAATAAGAATCCGATATATTATATTCCGCTAACATAGACCTAGCCATATCAATGAGAGTCCTATTCTTTCTTTCAACAATACCGTTTTGTTCCGGGGTATATTTGGAAGAGAATTCATGTTTAATACCCTTGTCATCACAATATTCATCAATTCTTGCATTTTTGAATTCCGACCCATTATCACTTCTAACTTTCTTGATATCAAAATCAAATTGATTTTGAGCCAATATAGCAAATGACTTGAATGTTTCAAACACATTAGATTTATCTCGAAGATAATAAACCCAAGTAAATCTTGAATAATCATCCACAATCACAAGACAATAGGAATTACCACCGATACACACAAAAGATGTGGGCCCAAATAAATCCATGTGAAGTAATTCCAAAGGTCGATGAGTGGACATTTGACTTTTATTTGGATGAGTATTTGCCACTTGCTTCCTAGCTTGACAAGAGCTACACAATTTGTTCTTCTCAAACTTCACATCTTTTAAGCCACGAACTAAGTCATGCTTGGTTAATCGATTGAGTTGCTTCATTCCAACATGACCAAGTCTTCTATGCCATAACCAACCTAGTGAAGCTCTCGAGAATAAGCAAGTTGTGAGCTTTGCCTCATTAGATGAGAAATCAACAAGATAAAGATTTTCATGTCTAAAACCTTTAAACTTAAGATTGCTACCATCAACACTAGAGATAATAACATCTTCAACCGTGAAATTGCAACTAAATCCTAGATCACATAATTGAGCTACAGATAGTAAATTAAAATTCAAAGACTCAACCAAGAGCACATTTGATATGGAATGATCATTTGAAATAGCAATTTTACCCAAACCTTTAACCTTTCCTTTGCGATTGTCTCCAAATGTGATACTATCATAATTTGAGCAATCTTCTTCACTCATTTGGGTGAACATTTTCATATCCCCTGTCATGTGTTAAGTGCATCCACTATCTAACACCCAATGATTCCCTCCCGCCTTGTAGTTCACCTACAAAAGGAAATCAATCTCTTTTAGGTACCCAAACTTGCTTGGGTCCTTGGATGTTAGTGACCAAGGTCTTTGGCACCCAAATAGCTTTCTTTTTGTTTCCAACAATTGAAGTACCAACAAATTTAGCATGAACACCTTTTGTGTTATGAGAAAGAACATAACAATGCTCAAAACAAGTGGAGGATACATTTTTGAGCTTAGGACAATTTTTCTTAACATGTCCCTTCTTGTGACACTTGTGACACACTTTGTCACATTCTTTCACAAACAATGTCTTTTGCTTTATAAAAGCATTCTTTCCTTTCTTAGGAACATATCCAAGACCTTCACGGTTAAGTGAGCACCGTTGACTTCCTAATATGAAATCCAATTTAGCCTTTCCACCATATGCCTTTTCTAGGTCATGAGTTAGAGTATTTACTCTATCTACTAACACTTCATTCTCAACAATGTTTTTTGATTCATCAAGAGCAATATTATCATTGAGAGAAATTTTGCATTTATCACAAATAGAGTTAGTAGGTAGTGGTTCACTTGTAAGACTATCAAGTAAGTCACAAGTGACTCCAACATCCTTAGTGACCACCACAACTTCATGCACAATAGACGATTTTTGAGCATCCACAAGCTTCTCACAATTTTCTTTTAGGTCATTGTGAGAGGTCTTGAGCTCCTCAAAAGACACTTGGAGGTTTTTATACAATTTCTTCAAGGTCTTAAATTTTTCTTTTTCTTTGTGCATGTAGTCATCGGCCTCACCCAACATTCTAAAAAGATCATCATATGAATAGCCATCATCATCAACATCATCATCATCATTTATATCATTTAAATCGGTGATGATTTTTACCTTAGTATCTCCCTTTGCCATGAGACAATGGGGGGATGAGAAGAGTGAGGGAGCTTCCTTGATGGCAATTCCGGCATTAAGCTTGGATGAGGTGTCATCATCATCATCATCCGAGCTATCATCCGAGTCCCATTCAACTAGGTAGGCTTTGCCATCTTTCTTCTTGTTGTAGAATTTCTTTTTCTTCTTGTCACATTCATCTTTGCCCTTCTTCTTCTTGCTTGGGCAATTCATGGCAATGTGACCGGGTTCCCCACACTCAAAACACTTTCTATCATTGAAAGCATTTCTTCTTGATGTTTGACCTCTTCTAGGTTGACCTCTCTTCATCTTCATGAATTTATTGAATTTCCTTACAAATAGAGCCATATCACCATCACTCTCACTTTCATTTTCTTCATCATTACTATCTTCTTTTTCAATTGCCTTTGAGGCCTTAGCTTTGAGAGCAATTGATTCATTTTTCACTTTCTTTGCCAAACTTAAAGCATCGGCTTGAGACTTCTTAAATATATCTTGAGTAAGAATTTCTCCCAATACTTCGGTTGGAGAAGTTGTAGATAGATCACTCCTTACTAACATTGTCACAATGGTCTCATATTTCTCCGGAAGTGATCTAAGGAACTTGTGAGTGAAATCCACATCCGCTACATTAAAACCAAGTCCCTTGAGTTCATTCACTATCTCATTTAACTGGTTGAACATATCGGATACACTCTCATCTTCTTTCATAATAAATTGCTCAAACTTCCCTTTGCACACATATAGTTTGGCACTCTTCACAATTGTAGTTCCTTCATGAATTTCCATTAGCTTAATCCAAATCTCATGAGCGGTTGTGAGATTCTTGATGCGATTGAACTCATTTATATCAAGAGCATCATAGAAGACATTCATGGCTTGATCATTTGTAAGGATATTCTCATTGTCACTAATGGATGGTTCATCTTATTTCAACACAACAAATCCATCCCTGACAATTGGCCAAAATTTTCCACCCATTGCTCTAAGACGCATTGACATTCTTATTTTCCAATAGTCATAGTTATTCCCATCAAAATGTGGTGGCTTCCCAATGTGCACATTGTTGTTACTAGCCATTTTGTCCCACTCCGGGATGATTAGATCCACAAACAATGGAGTCCTTGGCTCTGATACCACTTGTAGGATCTAGGACACCAGCTAGAGGGGGGGTGAATAGACGGTTTTGACTAAAATCAAAAACACTAGGTAAATTTAATCAATATAACAAGAGGAATAAATTCTCTAGTGATAACAAGTAAACAATCTATGAGAATCAACTAAGGTGATTGAATACTTGAAGAACAATATGCAAAACACTAATCACTTGCACGGCAATAAGTAATGCAAGAAAGTAAAGACACCGAATTTTATCCTGTGGTATCGGTGATTTGCCGATCACCCCTAATCCACGTTGAGGTGGACTTCAAGCTCTCACTTGCTCCTCTATCAAGACACGGCTTGATCTTTGAGCCAAGTGGACAAGAAATCACTCAATACCTCGATTCCACTAATGTCACCTTTGCCGCTCCGGCGAGGTAGGCGCGAACCCCTCACAATCAACATCGTGGCTCCTCCACAATCTTCTTGGAGAGCTCGACGGAGACAATCACCCGAGCCGTCTAGGAGGCAGCAACCTCCAAGAGTAACAAGCCGATGACGCTTGCTCGGTGTACCACCTAGTGCCTCAAGAATCACCGAAGGATGCAAATGCACTAGGAACCCTCAATCTCTCACTAGAATGCAATCTCAAGCAAAGAGTGTGAGAGAGTGAGTTAGAGGATCACAAATGAGCTCAATGTGTGCAAGGAATGGCCAAGAGAGGTCTCACACACGAGCTACCCTTTTATTTATAGTCCCCCACCAAATTCCAACCGTTATGAGCAAAAAGGACCTGTTCTGCGCACACGCGGACGGTCCGCGCCCAAGGGCCAAACGGTCCGCCGTACGCATAACGGCTATAAATCCCGTTTGAAATATGTCAGAGTTGTCAGAAAAGTTAGGTCCGGACAGTCCGCCCACCATGGCCGGACCGTCCGTGACCTGGCAACTTGAAGCACCCGGACCTCTGACCAAGACCAGTTAACACGGGCGGACCGTCCGCCTATAAGGCCAGACCGTCCGAGACCTGAGATAGTACTGTCTGGACTTATCCTCCGGACAGTCTGTAGTACAATTCCTAAAAACCACAAAGTCCCTGCCCAAACCATATTTGGCACCTGCGGACTGTCCGCCCATCAAAGCCGGACGGTCCGCACTATAATTCAGGGACTGTCCCGAAAGCAGCCTTCTCTGGTCAGGACTGCGGACGGTCCGGCCCTAAGGCCCGGACGGTCCAGTGCAAAGGAACAAGATAGGTCCGAAGTGGTCAGACTTCGGACCCCTCTAGTGGATCGCGGACGGTCCGCCCTCAAGACCCGGATGGTCCGCGCATCCAAGACTTTACACTTTTCAAACAAGCTTTTGAAAGAATTTTTAACTCATGAAATTTTAAGCGCTGTTAGTCCTCATGCAAATGCAACCACTAGATGCTCTATGAGGCACTAAGTTTTACACAGATCAAAGTCATTGACCCCTCTTAATAGTACGGCTTTCTAGCCTACTAATCCGGTCAAGTATCTTCTCTAAACTCCTCAAGACCGGCAAAAACGAAACCTATGTTATACCTTTGCCTTCACTTGATCCACAACCAATGCGTATGAATCTCCAATATTTCCTGTTCTATGTGGTCCAACGCTGCATTCTTATTTCTCCAAGAATCGTTAGCCCACAAGCAGTTGTCATTAATTACCAAAACATCACCAAGGGGCATAGATGATTCACATATACACACTAACATCTAAGACAACCCTTATAGTCTAGATGACTCTAATAATATCTTTATTTGAGATGGTTTCATATACAAAGTGTCTAATATGCTAACCAAAATCTAAGACAATTCTTGCAATCTTAATGACTCAAATGGTATATTTATTTGAGATGGTTTTCAATGATAATCCGTCCTAAATCTTTATAAGATATTTTTCTACGATGTGACAGTCTCAAAACAAATCTTTATTAAATACGGATCTCCAATAAACAGTCTTACCTTACTCATCACCATATGATAAAAGACACTTCTATAAAATGCACTGATATCCGTCGTAAAATGTGTGTCTTAAATAAGCATATCTCTAGTAGTGTCACTACGTCCCCGGTGAGCCTTAATTCCTCGCAGTCGTTTGAAGCGTCCTGATTCTCTAGGACTCAAATGTGATATAATTACTAGTCCTAGTGTGGCAGAACTGCCCGAATTATTCCAACTTAAGTGCCTAAGTCCTGCCTTAGAGGCTAGACCACACTTAAATGGGAATAACCCGTCAATCCCTCGGATCTAGTCCGACGAGGCCACTGACATGATCAAGTACCACAATCTCACTCGATGGTGAGTCACAGAGCAAATACAATAAAGCATAAAACCCTACATTAAGGAGTATTAACCTTATTACATCATCATCGGAGTTTTAGTAAAAGTAGTCATCATTGTTCGAAGTGCAGCGGAATAAAACTAACGGTAATTAAACAGAGAGATGGGGAAGCCTGTCCCATCACTCCTCATGCTCCTCCTCAGCCGAGGCAGGGTCCCACTCGACAGTCCAACCCGGTGGCAAGATGGACGGCCAAGTCACTCCAGCAACCATGTCCTCCAGAGAACTTGTAAAATTATGCCACAAGCAAGGCTGAGTATACTAATACTCAGCTAGACCTACCCAGTGTGAGGAGTCTACTCCTCTACCTCTAGACATGCAGCTGTTTGGCTGAGGGGTTTGGTTGCCAAAAGCACTAGCTGAGTTTATAAAGCAAGTTTTAGCTTTGTCAAGTTTTAGTGTGACTCTGTTAAGACTAAATGTATACCTATCTAATCATACATGGTATCAAACATTTAGCAATCAACAACTTTTGCCAAGTCGTCTCATTTCCACTTATTACTCAATGTAGCAGCATGGATCAAGCAGTCTCATTAGCTGCGAGAAGCAGACGATTCGAATCGAGTATTTAAACCTTGCAAGGTAAACCTAAACACACGACGTGGCGAGGCACTCCGTCCCCACACACATCAACCGTCCCCATCGATTCCCTGGCAACAGAAAGGGGCTCACTGCCTTGGCGTACAATGCCTCACTGACCTCGACTGCCGTCGTGCAGTGACCGCACTTGTACCCACCATAACCGGAATGGGAGACCACATCTCAGGTCGCGTGAGGAGGGCAATCTGCGGGCAGGTTCACTCAGGTACTAGGTTTACCGATTTACCATATTTCTCGGCATGTGTTTAGTACGTTCAAACGCTTGACACATGGTACCACACCTTAATCCTTATTCAATTTTTCATCTCGTAGACAACCAATCCCCATGGATTGTTGTCCACAGACCAACATCATTGTGATATGAAAGTGGGTACAACCAATTCCTGACCTCGCGCGAGTGCTATAAAAATCACTCGACTTCTACCGAGATCCCTAATTAATAAAGCAGCTACTCGACCTAGCATACTAGTATCCATCTCAAAAGGAATCCTGAGTTCATGCAACTAGGGTTTCAGTCAACTCCTACACTTAAGTGCACAGTACAAGCCTACAAACATTAAGTGCAGTAAAATAGCATATATAACGGTTATGCATAAAACCGGGGCTTGCCTTCCAAAGCTGGGGCAGGCAGATCCTTTGGGGCAGGCTCTGGTGCTGGATCCGGGGCTACCTCCTGAGCAACTCCTTGCTCCGGCACGAGGACGTACTCTCCGTCAGCGAGGTTGCAATCTATCGAATGCAATGAATAAGAACATGTATGCCATGATTATGCAGGATTTAGTAAACATTATGCTAAGTGAAAGAAAACTAAGTTAGTTAGTAACTTAGGGTTTCTTGGTTATACGTGGCTCTTAGTGGTTTATGCTTATCAACTTTAGGTTTGGGTTTTGCCTAGGGATAAGCATAGTGGATTGAAGCTTTGATTTCCCTTAGATGTTTTAGTAGGCATTTAAGGGGTTTTGGTGGTTGGGTTATGACGACATTAATCTCTATTATTAATTTCCCTTTTTTAGTTTCTATTTATGAATTCTAGTGTGGGTTTGAACTACATCAGTGTTTTAACTTTTTCCAAAAATTCTATAAAAATTACAGGGGGTTACTAGTTGTCACTGTAGGCTGTTCTATAAATTTGAGGTCTAGAATAATTAAAATATGCCCTGGACAAAAAATAACAAAAGTTGGGGCAAAGGGGTCACTTTGCACTATAACTCTTAACTAGGGGTAGGTTCTGTCCTAAGGGTTATTTTTGCTGGTATCTAAAAGTAATAACATGTTTTCGTGCCAAAAATCACAGAAGGATATTTGCTGGTTATTTAGTTGTGATTTTCTAATATTTAATGCTAAAAAGACACTTACTACTATCTTGTTATTTGAAAAATGTCAAACAATAGATTTCATATTTTACCTATGTTCTTAATAACAAAACATAAGTTACCTCAAGGTTTGGGGTGTTTTCTCCTTGGGGTTATTTTTCTAGGATTTTTCTAAGTTTTCCTTGTTTTCTAAAATAAAAGGTATCTCATTTATTCTGTACTAAACAAGGGTATAATAGGTTTTTCTAGTGAACTACACTGATTAAGTAAACTAAAAAAAATGTGGGTGCTCCCTGGTTCTTTATTTAAACTACCTTTGATATTTTCTCTAACTTTAAGCAAAAAGTGTTTAAAATGGCAAATCCTATCTTAATGGGGTGTACAGAAGGGTTTATTATTTTTAAACATGTTAGGAATTGATTAAGTACCTCTCTAAATTTTCTTAACCCCAGACAAATAGTGTAACTATTTTTCCTTATTTCTTTTAGCTTTTGACCAGTTAATCATTTAAATCAAAACTTTAAAGTTTTCTACAACACTTAGGGGTTTTATATTTTTCCTAAGTGGTTTACATTATTTAGGATCTGACAAAATTGGTTTGACTCGATTTGGGTAAACCAAACTAAAATTATGAATTTTTCAAGTTATGTTTGGATTTAAATCAGAATATTTTAAAAGGTTTCCTGAAAAACTACTTTGCATCGAAGACCCCGGGTTCTTTCTAAATCAACCCACTCATTTCTACCCCTGCGCCACTATTCCCTTGAGTCACTGACAGCACACAAAACCCCCTGGCCTTTCCTTCTTCTTCCCCGAGGTCCCTCCCCCTATGTAAATAGTAACCGTGGAAAAGAAAAGGGTGAAGCGGCTTACCGGCGGCGAGAGAGGTCCGACGAGGGGCGGGGTTGGCTTCGGGAGGTCCTGGCGGTCACGGCGAGGTACGGCTCGACGACGGTGGTGGCCGGAATCGACCGGTCCACGTGCGCAGGCGGGTGAACTCGTCGGCGGCGGGTGTTCCGGCTTAACCACGGCGATCTAGTTCAATTGAACGGCACGATAAGCTCCACGGGATGAAGTAGAGGCTATGTGCACAAGGAATCGAAAAATGGGGCAGAGGCTTACCCGGTCTACGTTCACCGGCGGTCGGGTGAAGTCCGGCGACCGTGGACTGGCTTCTCCGGTGAGTCAAAGTCCGATTCCTAGCTCGGGGAGCTTCACCGAGGCATGCACAGTCTTTTTCGAGGGTCGGGCGTGGCTGGGAAGGGCTCTGCTGGCCGGTCTACGGTGGCGGGGAATCGGGTGGCCGCGGGCACGCTGTCTGCAGGGCAAACGCCGGTGATCTCTAGCTCCGGTGAGGTTGAGCGTGCGCGGAGGAGTACGGTCGACGTCTATGGGGGCTTTATAGGTGCGGGCGCGGCAACGGCGCCGGCTCGGCTTTGGCGCGACGCGGGGCACGCGGGGGCGTGCGCGGGCGTGCTCTAGCGAGCTCAGAGTGCGTCGAACACGTGGCTCTTTACTTCTGTTCGTGTTCTACCCTCTGCTGAGCGGCCAAAATGTGCGAATCTTGCCCTAAGACCTGTGAGAGATTTCTTCCCTGCACCTAGGGCTACCTAGTTCATGTGAGTTCCAAGGGGTGATGTGGTCGGGTTAGAGAGATATGGGGGTGGGAAGTTGTCTCTGTCCTAGCTGTCCAAACCGAGACAAAACTTGTGCCAAGTCATGTCAAACGATTTAGGGTTGGGTTCAAACTTCTCCAGGGTGTTCTAGAGGTATTTTGGCGCCACTTTGTCAATGGGGCCAAATGGTTTTAAGTTTGGGATCAAGGTGAACATGTTTGATCTTTGAAAAGGGGGTGGTTTTGGACTTAGAAGAATTCTGATTTTCTTTCGTGCTTAACCCTTTTGTGAACCTTTTTGGGGTTTTTCTGAATTCTTTTTGGGGTCACTTTCTTACTATCACTTGTGGGGTATCAAGTGTACTACCTCTTTTATAATTGGCCCAAGTCATGATCATGTGGTTTTCATACCCTTTTGTTCATGCTTACTTCTAGTGCTCCACTTGTCCAAAGGGGTTGAATTAGGGTTTGGGCAATTCTCCCCATTATATGTGCATAACAAGCCAAGGTATGACTTTTAAGGTGGGTTGCACTTACTTAGGATCTTGAGCTCTAATTTTGGTGTACTTTTCCCAACTTAAGTCATAGGTGATGATGGCTTACTTGTGTAGTCTTGAGTGAAAACCCTAAGTAACACCTAGGGTGTTACAGCCCTCCCCCCTTAAAGGAATCTCGTCTCGAGATTTTAGGTAGAGTCCTTTGGAGGGGCGCCATGAAGGTGCGTTGGTGGGTTGCTCCTTCTTTTATCTAAGTTCTCTAGTTAACTGCTCTTCGAATGTCATTCTCTTTGCGACTTCAGAAGGAAGTCCTTTTAAGTCATTTCTAGAGCTTACTACACCTTTAGTATCTAAGTTTTTCTTATATTTAGATTCAAAGGGCAGGTGGGGGTGGGGTTTTAGGTTACGTACCGACTCCCTTGGGCAGAAAGTCGGGGAAGCGAGAGCGTAGAAAATCCTCAGTCTCCCATGTAGCTTCTTCTACTGAATGGTGACTTCACTGAACCTTATACATTCTGATCGACCTTGCCCGCGTTGATCTCTCCTTCTAATCTAATACCTTGACATGGTGCTCTTGATAAGACAAGTCTGGTTCTATCTCAATTTCTGGTTCAGGTAATACTTCAGTGGGTAAGCGGACACATTTTTGTAGCTGAGATACATGGAACACATCATGAACAACTGACATGTGGGGTGGCAACTTCAATTGATATGCTACCGGTCCACTAGTTTCCTTGATCTCATAGGGTCTAATGTAGCGAGGAGCTAACTTGCCCTTGATTCCAAATCTCTGGACACCTTTGGTGGGTGACACCTTAAGATAAACATGATCTCCCATTTCAAACTGTAGAGGCTTCCTTCTCTTGTCATGATAGCTCTTTTGCCTCGCCTGGGTAGCTTCTAGGTTATTCTTAATAACTCTGACCTTTTCCTCTGCTTCAAGTACCAAGTCTGGTCCAAAAATTTCCCTTTCTCCTGCTTGAGACCAATTTAGCGGGGTCCTACACCTTCTTCCATACAAGGCTTCAAAAGGTGCCATCTTCAAACTGGACTGGTAGCTGTTATTATAAGAGAACTCTGCCAAGGAAAGACATTTGTCCCAATCCTTTCCATAGTGTAGCACACAAGCCCTCAACATGTCTTCCAAAACCCGATTTACCCTTTCTGTCTGGCCATCTGTTTGAGGATGGTATGCTGAGCTTCTTATTACATGGGTCCCAAGTGATTCCTGTAGTTGCTCCCAAAATCGTGCCACGAATGGTGCTCCTCTGTCTGATACTATAGTCCTTGGTATTCCATGCAAGCGAACTATCTGGTCAATGTAGATTTCTGCATACTTCTTCGTCCTGTGGGTGGTGTGCACCGGCAAGAAGTGAGCTGTCTTGGTCAATCTGTCCACAATGACCCAAATGGAATCATGGTGCCGGGAGGTATTGGGCAATCCCACGATAAAATCCATGCAAATGTCCTCCCATTTCCAAGATGGTATGGGAAGGGGTTGCAAAGGGCCTGCTACCTTCAAATGACTAGCCTTGATTCTCTGGCAGGTGTCACATTCGGATATATACTTGGCAATTTCCCTCTTCATTATGGTCCACCAGTATAAGGATTTGAGATCATGATACATCTTGTTACTGCCGGGGTGCATGGAGAATTTTGAAAGGTGAGCTTCATCCAATATCTTCTTTCTGAGCTCAGGGTTCTTGGGAACAACCAATCGGTCTCCAAACCATAGGATTCCTTTGCTATCCTGTCGGAAGCATTTGTATTTTTCTGCTTTCTGCTTGATCATTTCCTTAATGACCTGAACACCCTTGTCTTCAATCTGTGCCCTGACTATTTGCTCTTGTAATGTGGGCTCCACCGAGATATAATTTAAAGCACCCGAGGGAACAACTTCCAGGTTTAGTTTGCACAACTCATCACATAGGGTGGTGACTCTTGCATCCATGTTCATACAATTGCACTGGGCCTTTCCGCTCAAGGCATCTGCCACAACATTGGCTTTGCCAGGATGGTAATGTACCTCCAAATCATAGTCCTTGATAAGGTCTAACCATCTCCTCTACCTCATTTTAAGATCAGCCTGGGTGAAAATGTATTTGAGACTCTTATGATCAGTGTAAATGTTGTAGTGAGCTCCCATCAAGTAATGTCTCCATATCTTGAGAGCATGAACCACAGCTGCTAACTCCAGATCATGTGTGGGGTAGTTCTGCTCATGGGGTCTGAGTGCTCGGGAGGCATAAGCAATTACTCTGTTGTCTTGCATTAAGACACATCCCAATCCAGTACCAGAAGCATCACAATAAACCTCAAAGGGCTTGGTGTTATCAGGTTGAGCTAGCACTGGTGCTGTTGTCAAATGTTGCCTTAGCGTATGAAAGGCATCCTCACACTTCTGGCTCCAATCATACTTGACTCCCTTCTTCAACAGTTCAGTCATCGGCTTGGCAATTCTAGAGAAATCCGGAATAAATCGTCGATAATACCCTGCCAATCCTAGAAAACTCCGAATCTGCCGCACTGTGGTAGGAGGTTTCCAATCCATTACTTCTTGTACCTTCTCAGGATCAACTGATATCCTGTCCTGAGAAATTGTGTGGCCCAGAAATTTAATTTCCCTCAGCCAGAAATCACATTTAGACAACTTAGCATACAACTGATGGTCACGCAGTCTCTGAAGTACAGTATGCAAATGTTTAGTGTGCTCGGCTTCATTCTTGGAATAGACCAAAATATCATCAATGAAAACCACCACAAATTTGTCCAGCTCTGGCATGAATACTGAGTTCATCAAGTACATGAAATAAGCCGGGGCATTGGTCAGCCCAAAAGACATCACCAAAAACTCATAGAGCCAATATCTGGTAGAGAAAGCCTTCTTCAGAATATCACTGACACAGATCTTGATCTGATGGTAGCCCGAGCGAAGGTCTATCTTGGAGAACACTTTGGCTCCCACCAACTGATCAAACAAAACATCAATGCGGGGTAGTGGGTATTTGTTCTTGATGGTCACCGCATTGAGAGGGCGGTAATCAACCAACATTCTCAAACTCTCATCCTTTTTCTTCACAAATAAGGCTGGGCATCCCCAAGGTGAAGTACTTGGGCGAATGAACCCCTTGTCCAACAACTCTTGTAGCTGCTTTTTCAACTCCGCCAATTCCACGGGAGGCATCCTATAGGGTCTCTTGGAGATAGGAGCAGTCCCGGGTTGCCATTCAATTGCGAACTTTATGTCTCTATTGGGTGGCATCCCTGGCAATTCATCTGGAAAAACATCTAGGTAGTCACAGACCACATGGAATCTTTCAACTGGTGACTCTATCATAGTGAATGCACAAGAACGGGTACAACCCTGATCAGGCAAGTATAAAGTAGTCTCGCCATAAGTAGGGGAGTGAATCTCGATGGCCCTTGCTGCAATATCCAATACTGCCTAATGCCTGGATAACCAATCAGTTCCCAATATAATGTCCACGCCATCCAATCCTAAGATGAGAAGGGTGGTTCTAATCACAAGACTACCAAATTTTATAGGCACTTGCCTGTTGATTTGATAGGTGGCAACCCTGCCTCCTGGTGTTGAAATTGTAATACCCCCATCGGTGTGGTGAAAAAGTAATTGGAACTTGGCACTAAATTTGGCACTGATAAAACTATGTGATGCACCAGAATCAAAGAGAATAATAGCAGGATAATTCAAAACTGAAAAGATACCAGTCATGACGGGTGCTCCCTCTGGAATATCAGCCATGGTGGTGAAGTTCAGCCTGCCTTGCCTCACTTGCACCTTCTGCCTCTTGCCTTGGTTCTAGTTGGCATTCTGTCCCTGCCGCTGCTCGTTTCTGGGGCAATTCTTGGCATAATGTCCGGTGTTACCACAAGTGAAACACCTGTTGTCATTGGCCTGACGGTACTGCTGCTGCTGTGGCTGATTGTTCCTCTGAACTGGAAACTGGGTGCGGTTGGGTGCCTGCTGCTGCTACTGTGGCCGGATCACCCAACGTCCTTGTTGCTGCTGGGGTCCCCTGTTCTGAGTGTTAGACACGATCCTGAAGCGCTATGGCTGAGCTGAGGGCCCTGCCACAGGGGTCTTCCTTTTCTTTTCTGCCTGACGAGCTATGATACAGTCCTCCTGAGAAATGGCCATGCTGACTAACTCATTGTAGCTTTTGGCCCTGACGGTGTTGAGACAGTCACGGAGCTTAGTGCTGAGCCCCCTCCTGAACCTGTCCCTCTTCTTCTCATCGGTGTCTGCATGATACCCGGCATACTAGCACATGTCACTAAATGCCTGAGCATACTGTAGCACTATCCGGTTCCCTTGAGTGAGTGCCAGAAACTCGTTGAGCTTGCGGTCCATAATGCCTGCTGGTATATGGTGCCCCCTGAAAGCTGCCTTGAACTCTCTCCAATCCACCTCACGGTCAACTGGCTGCATAGCAAGAAAGTGGTCCCACCATGTCCGCGCGGGTCCGCGAAGCTGCTGGGTGGCAAACCTGACCTTAGTCACCTCTGAACAGACTCCATGGAGTAGCGGGAATTTGGATTCCACTACTCTCAGCCATACATCAGCATCAAGGGGGTCCTCGGCCCTGGTGAACAACGATGGCTGGGTACTGAGGAACTCCTGATAAGTGGCTGCGGCGGGGTGACGCTGATGATCACCACCACCATAGTGCTGAGGTGGTGGCTGGCGCTGAGCTAGCTGTCGCAAGATCTCGTTCTGTTGAGCCATCAACTCTTGCAGAGTAGGAGGCGGTGGCGGTGGTGGAGGAACGTGCTCATTCTGACCACGACGCGCTCTTCCTGCCATCTGAAAAATCATGTATATTCCCAATACAACATTTCTGAGGTTCAAGGTTCAATCGTGGTGAAAGAGTCAAAAGGGTAAAACCAATATATTTTGCATAATTATAAAAGATCCCACATGGCATAAACTTTTCTTCTTAAATTTAAAACTGGCATCATTCATCATCCATGCTTCCAAAAGAGTTTGTCATGATTACATCAGTAACTCACAAGACTCAACTCTATCTAGCCTAGTACCCCAAGGGTGCAAAAGCTAAGCTAGCTTCGAGGAGTTCTACCGTTACCGACTTCTAACTCTATCTCGCCGACCTAGTGAGCAAACGAGGCAACGCTTGACTCGGGGGAAGGTGGTCTCCCTGAGCCAGCCGTGTCCAAGCTGGAGGCAGGCTCCTCTCCTCCCTCGATGTCGACATCCTCGTTGGCCTCCATGTCCTAGATCTCCTGATGATGCATATCCAGATGCTGGTTAGCCTCCGCAAGCTGCTGCTGAGTGTTGATAAGCTGATCCTCGAGAACCTCGATGGTGTTCTCCCTCGTTCCCACTAGCTCCTCAAGCTCTTGGATCTCATTTGACAATTGTTCCACTTGTAGGTCTTTTTCTACCATCTCAGTGGACAAATCAACCACAAGTTCCTCTCTGTTATCCAAAGTGATCTTGGTTGCCTTCAACAATGCCATTAGATGGGACATTGCCTCTCCACGCATCACTTGCAGACGATACAGGGCATTCATGCATTGCACCGTCAAGTGAGCAGTCTGACCTGGGTAGATAGCCCAGATATCCTTGGCATGCTCCACTCGGTCCTTCCACATTGGGTCGTCCTCCTTCTTCGCGGGGAACAAGACAATGGGGTGAGTGGACAACTCCAAGGGGTGGAATCCGCAGAAGGTGGTCAGTCCGTGAAGAGCAATCACCTCGATAGTATCCTCGGCCCTGTATCCAAAAGAGTCAGATTCCAGCGAACGCCAGCCTGGCTGCAGGGGATGAGGCTCTAGGGTCATCCTCACCCTACAGCGGGGCACTCGGTGCTTCTCGAACAACTGCACCACGTACTGGGGAGGCGTCATGTAACTAGCTCCCTGAAGTACCTCCCACAAAATACGGGAAAAACCTTCTCGTGCAAGCCCGTCAGTGTGGGACTGTGCATTCCCTTCATCCGAGGATCCGTGAGAAGTCATCTATGTACGGTTAAGCGTAAGTAAAAGAAAAAGAATTATAAAATGAAAAGGGATCGCAACTCAGCCTCTCTATAACTATGACAATGGTACTGGGGTACTTAATTTGTCATCATTGTATATTTAAGTTCTTACCCGATTATTATATAGTTTAATTAAGAATGCATGCATGCTCGTCCTAAACGACCTCACATCAACTTAGAGGGAATAGGAAGGAACTCCCATCCCTTATAGTAGCCTGTAGGGTTACTTAATTAGCCACCTAGCTACCCCTCTATCATCCTAAGGCTTCACGTCCTAGGTCTATCCTTATCGCCCTGACGATCTATCCAAAATTTGTTTCTAACCAGTTTTACTTTAAAAAAGGATGATATTTATAGTTTATTGATTCCTCTGTGGTGGTACGAGCTCCGATACCAGCTGTGGCAGAACTGCCCGAATTATTCCAACTTAAGTACCCAAGTCTCGCCTTAGAGGCCAGACCACACTTAAATGGGAATAACCCGTCAATCCCTCGGATCTAGTCCGACGAGGCCACTGACAGGATCAAGTACCACAATCTCACTCGATGGTGAGTCACAGAGCAAATACAATAAAGCATAAAACCCTACATTAAGGAGTATTAAACTTATTACATCATCATCGGAGTTTTAGTAAAAGTAGTCATCATTGTTCGAAGTGCAGCGGAATAAAACTAACAGTAATTAAACAGAGAGATGGGGAAGCCTGTCCCATCACTCCTCATGCTCCTCCTCAGCCGAGGCAGGGTCCCACTCGACAGTCCAACCCGGTGGCAAGATGGACGACCAAGTCACTCCAGCAACCATGTCCTCCAGAGAACCTATAAAATTATGCCACAAGCAAGGCTGAGTATACTAATACTCAGCTAGACTTACCCGGTGTGAGGAGTCTACTCCTCTACCTCTAGACATGCAGCTGTTTGGCTGAGGGGTTTGGTTGCCAAAAGCACTAGCTGAGTTTATAAAGCAAGTTTTAGCTTTGTCAAGTTTTAGTGTGACTCTCTTAAGACTAAATGTATACCTATCTAATCATACATGGTATCAAATATTTAGCAATCAACAACTTTTGCCAAGTCGTCTCCTTTCCACTTATTACTCAATGTAGCAGCATGGATCAAGCAGTCTCATTAGCTGCGAGAAGCAGACGATTCGAATCGAGTTTTTAAACCTTGCAAGGTAAACCTAAACACACGACGTGGCGAGGCACTCCGTCCCCACACACATCAACCGTCCCCATCGATTCCCTGGCAACAGAAAGGGGCTCACCGCCTTGGCGTACAATGCCTCACTGACCCCGACTGCCGTCGTGCAGTGACCACACTTGTACCCACCATAACCGGAATGGGAGACCACGTCTCAGGTCGCGTGAGGAGGGCAATCTGCGGGCAGGTTCACTCAGGTACTAGGTATACCGATTTACCATATTTCTCGGCATGTGTTTAGTACGTTCAAACGCTTGACACACGGTACCACACCTTAATCCTTATTCAATTTTTCATATCGTAGACAACCAATCCCCATGGATTGTTGTCCACAGACCAAGATCATTGTGATATGAAAGTGGGTACAACCAATTCCTGACCTCGCGCGAGTGCTATAAAAATCACTCTACTTCTACCGAGATCCCTAATTAATAAAGCAGCTACTCGACCTAGCATACTAGTATCCATCTCAAAAGGAATCCTGAGTTCATGCAACTAGGGTTTCAGTCAACTCCTACACTTAAGTGCACAGTACAAGCCTACAAACATTAAGTGCAGTAAAATAACATATATAACGGTTATGCATAAAACCGGGGCTTGCCTTCCAAAGCTGGGGCAGGCAGATTCTCTGGGGCAGGCTCTGGTGCTGGATCCGGGGCTACCTCCTGAGCAACTCCTTGCTCCGGCACGAGGACATACTCTCCGTCAGCGAGGTTGCAATCTATGGAATGCAATGAATAAGAACATGTATGCCATGATTATGCAGGATTTAGTAAACATTATGCTAAGTGAAAGAAAACTAAGTTAGTTAGTAACTTAGGGTTTCTTGGTTATACGTGGCTCTTAGTGGTTTATGCTTATCAACTTTAGGTTTGGGTTTTGCCTAGGGATAAGCATAGTGGATTGAAGCTTGGATTTCCCTTAGATGTTTTAGTAGGCATTTAAGGGTTTTGCTGGTTGGGTTATGATGACATTAATCTCCATTATTAATTTCCCTTTTTCATTTTCTATTTATGAATTCTAGTGTGGGTTTGAACTACATCAGTGTTTTAACTTTTTCCAAAAATTCTATAAAAATTACAGGGGGTTACTAGTTGTCACTGCAGGCTGTTCTATAAATTTGAGGTCTAGAATAATTAAAATATGCACTGGACAAAAAATAACAAAAGTTGGGGCAAAGGGGTCACTTTGCACTACAACTCTTAACTAGGGGCGAGTTCTGTCCTAAGGGTTATTTGTGCTGGTATCTAAAAGTAATAACATGTTTCTGTGCCAAAAATCATAGAAGGATATTTGGTGGTTATTTAGTTGTGATTTTCTAATGTTTAATGCTAAAAGGGCACTTATTACTATCTTGTTATTTGAAAAATGTCAAACAACAGATTTCATATTTTTCCTATGTTCTTAATAACAAAACATAAATTACCTCAAAGTTTGGGGTGTTTTCTCCTTGGGGTTATTTTCTAGGGTTTTTCTAAGTTTTCCTTATTTTCCTAAAATAAAAGGTATCTCATTTATTTTGTACTAAACAAGGGTATAATAGGTTTTTCTAGTGAACTAAACTAAAAAAATGTGGGTGCTCCCTGGTTCTTTATTTAAACTACCTTTGATATTTTCTCTAACTTTAAGCAAAAAGTGTTTTAAATGGCAAATCCTATCTTAATGGGGTGTACAGAAGGGTTTATTATTTTTAAACAGGTTAGGAATTGATTAAGTACCTCTCTAAATTTTCTTAACCCCAGTCAAATAGTGTAACTATTTTTCCTTATTTCTTTTAGCTTTTGACCAGTTAATCATTTAAATCAAAACTTTAAAGTTTTCTGGAACACTTAGGGGTTTTATATTTTTCCTAAGTGGTTTACATTATTTAGGATCTGGCAAAATTAGTTTGACTCGATTTAGGTAAACCAAACTGAAGTTATGAATTTTTCAAGTTCTGTTTGGATTTAAATCAGAATATTTTAAAAGGTTTCCTAGAAAACTACTTTGCATCGAAGACCCCGGGTTCTTTCTAAATCAACCCATCATTTCTACCCCTGCGCCACTATTCCCTTGAGTCACTGACAGCACACAAAACCCCCTGGCCTTTCCTTCTTCTTCCCCGAGGTCCCTCCCCCTATGTAAACAGTAACTGTGGAAAAGAAAAGGGCGACACGGCTTACTGGCAGCGAGAGAGGTCCGGAGAGGGGCGGGGTTGGCTTCGGGAGGTCCTGGCAGTCACGGCGAGGTACGACTCGACGACGGTGGTGGCCGGAATCGACCGGTCCACGTGCGCAGGCGGGTGAACTCGTCGGCGATGGGTGTTTCGGCTTAACCACGGCGATCTAGTTCAATTGAATGGCACGATAAGCTCCACGAGATGAAGTAGAGGCTATGTGCGCAAGGAATCGAAAAATGGGGCAGAGGCTTACCCGGTCTACGTTCACCGGCGGTCAGGTGAAGTCCGGCGACCGTGGACTGGCTTCTCCGGTGAGGCAAAGTCTGATTCCTAGCTCGGGGAGCTTCACCGAGGCATGCACAGTCTTTTCCGAGGGTCGGGCGTGGCTGGGAAGGGCTCTGCTGGCCGGTCTACGGTGGCGGGGAATCGGGTGGCCGCGGGCACGCTGTCTGCAGGGCAAACGCCGGTGATCTCTGGCTCCGGTGAGGTTGAGCGTGCGCGGAGGAGTACAGTCGATGTCTATGGGGGCTTTATAGACGCGGGCGCGACAACGGCGCCGGCTCGGCTTTGGCACGACGCGGGGCACACGGGCGCGCGCACGAGCGTGCTCTGGCGAGCTCAGAGCGCGTCGAACACGTGGCTCTTTGCTTCTGTTCGTGTTCTACCCTCTGCTGAGCGGCCAAAACGTGCGAATCTTGCCCTAAGACCTGTGAGAGATTTCTTCCCTGCACCTAGGGCTACCTAGTTCATGTGAGTTCCAAGGGGAGATGTGGTCGGGTTAGAGAGACATGGGGGTGGGAAGTTGTCTTTGTCCTAGCTGTCCAAACCGAGACAAAACTTGTGCCAAGTCATGTCAAACGATTTAGGGTTGGGTTCAAAATTATCCGGGGTGTTCTAGAGGTATTTTGGCGCCACTTTGTCAATGGGGCCAAATGGTTTTAAGTTTGGGATCAAGGTGAACATGTTTGATCTTTGAAAATGGGGTGGTTTTGGACTTAGAAGAATTCTGATTTTTCTTTTGTGCTTAACCCTTTTGTGAACCTTTTTGGGGGTTTTCTGAATTCTTTTTGGGGTCACTTTCTTACTATCACTTGTGGGGTATCAAGTGTACTACCTCTTTTTATAATTGGCCCAAGTCATGATCATGTGGTTTTCATACCCTTTTGTTCATGCTTACTTCTAGTGCTCCACTTGTCCAAAGGGGTTGAATTAGGGTTTGGGCAATTCTCCCCATTATATGTGCATAACAAGCCAAGGTATGACTTTTAAGGTGGGTTGCACTTACTTAGGATCTTGAGCTCCAATTTTGGTGTACTTTTCCCAACTTAAGTCACAGGTGATGATGGCTTACTTGTGTAGTCTTGAGTGAAAACCCTAAGTAACACCTGGGGTGTTACACCTAGGAGGCTAGTAAACACATTCATTTCATTAGATAATACAGAGTCTTACAAAATACTTATTACATTACCAAAAGCAAGCTCTAGCGAGCTTGGGATAATAGCGGAGCGGGAGAAAACCAGCCCGAGCCACAGGCAAACTAGGTGCAGACACAACCCCCTTTTCTAGTCGAACATAGCAGAAAGGAAGTCTTTGGTAGTTGAAAACATAAATAAAGTTGGGTGAATACTTACATATTCGGCAAGCCTATCCTAACCCGTAAAGATAGAGGGACCTATGCAGTACATGCTTGATATGGTGGAGTTGTAGTCACTCTTTATTTTTCTTTGAGAAAGGCGATACTTGATGTTTTTACCCAATAAAAGAGAGAAGTAGCACTTTTTCATAATCAACCACCACTGAGCTTCCCACTCCCGTGGCTTCATCTTTATTTCCAAAAATACTCATGTGTTTCCCCTTTTCTTAAAAACAAACACTAATTATCATACCACACTAGACTCGTCCATACCAGTGGACACGGACTATTCGAATAGGTTTCAAACTCTGCGCAGAGGTGTACACTTTACCCACTAGTCCGGCTCTACGATCTCACTGCCATGAGATCCGACACCGAAGCTCTTTCCTTCCTTGCACAACCTTACCTTAGCTATTATACCAGAAGGAACAAGGCCACCTCCATGCCCAAACCAGGACAAAATATTCCCCTCCTTATCCTCCCGGTTCTCCCCAGCCGTCATAATCCTGGGATTCGGACCGTGCAAGTTCAGATCGAGTGACTGCCCATATAGTCTCGAGTGGTTGTACTTGTCATGAGTACAGGTAGTGAAGGATGACAAACCGGTCCTTAGATGAGGGGGACAATCCTTCATGCTCACACCTAACCCAGCTGAGCCATCACCTTAAGGCCCTCCCAAACCAGGGAGTCCCTGATCATCCCACTCAAGTGGTGATAAGGTTAATAACCCGTCATCATACACATTTTGATAAACATTTTTCTCTTGAAACCATTACCCTAACCCACACCTTCTTTGTAGCAAAAAGGTATTCTTTAATGCAGGCTATCACTCAACTCACAATGCATAACAACCATCCAATATCGTAACTTAGGTAGTGGTAGAAAGAATAGGTAATTTATGCATCAAGGGTAGAATGAACTTGCCTTCGTCGAAGCTCTCTTGGCACGAAAGTTCTATTTCCGGGAGGTCAGGCTCCTGCCCTTCTTTCGGAGCTATGGGTTCTGGAAAGTCGGACCCCTCTTCGTCTTGCAAAAATAGGCAATAAACAATACATCAAACTTTGCTTGTTGAGTAAAGTGTGTCAAGTTCCTAACATAATCATTTTTTGTGACTTATAAAGTGTTTGGATCATTTTTTGTGCATAAATTATCAACATATAAAAATGTGTGAAAAAGGGGAAGGAAAAGGAAAAAAAGAAAAAGATAAATGATTCTCGGTTAGACGGGTCGAGGGGATTTCGGCCCGAGCCGAGCGAGGGCGCGTGCGGTCACGCAGGCGAGCTGGCCCATGGACGGGGCAGAGCGCCAGCGGGCGAGGGGACGGTGCCATCATCATGGGCCCACGTGTCAGCGAGAGGGAGGGGAAGACATCGTCAGGGGGGGCGAACCGTCCGACCGGGGAGGAAAATCAGTCGCCGGCGGGTTCGACGGCGGTTCCCCGCCAGTGGCCCAGTTTTCGGTGGTCGAGGCGGTGGGTTAGCATGGGCAAGGGTAGGGGTCATGGTGGTGGGGTGGATTTCACCGGTGGCGGTCTAGAAGAGGCCAACCACGGCGGAGTGGCACAGCTCTCGCGACGGTGAGGTCGCCGGCGAGGCCTTGGGGTGTGATAGGGGGGGTGGAATGTGGTGTTCTGTGTTTGTGGTGATGTGGTGAAGTTAGTGAGCTAGCTTAATTTGACACTAGGCTAATTTGACCCCCGCTAGTGGCCCAATCTTCTGTGTTTGTGTAGACGCAAGGGCGATTATAATCCAGCTTGAATAGTACAGGGGTACTGTTTACCTATTTATAGGCACGGGACGCATCCTGGGTAAAAATACATTTATGACCTTAACACAAACACATAATCGTAACATAAATCATCAGGGATTATCTAGTCTTTTCCTCTTCGATTCGACATCTCGTTTGACCTTCGTTGCCACCTTAAGCCGAAGTTATCGCTCTTCGGCTGTAGCTTCGGTATTCGTTGTTGTCACTTTCTGACAATGCCTTCGTCTCGAGAACCTTAGAGGAAGAAGAGGATCCTCACAGTTGCTTGCAAACGATATCTTCGTCTTGAGGACCTTTGGCGGAGAAGAAGACCCCCAATAGTAGCCCCTTCGCGGTGCTAGGTCGTTTTTTCATAACGAGCTCGATCCGCGAAAAATACAAAGTCTTCTGGATGCCGAAGGTCCAAAAAACACCTTCCCTGAGCTTGTTATTAAAAAACAAATATAAAACTTATGGCGGTTACTGTCGGTGTTTTGGGTCCGACCGCGCACCCAGGGTTGCCCCTCGAGGTGCTTTTTGGAGTAGGACAGTGTTACCGACTGTAGATTGACAGTTTGTGCCAGATGCACGAGAGATAGTAGACAATCTTGTATAGGTTCGGGCCGCTTTGAGATGCTTAACACCCTACGTCCTGGTGTGGATCTTTTATGTGGCGGGTTACAGGGGAGTTCTCTAGTACAAGGGATGCTAGAGAGCTGAGTAGATGGCTAATGAGTGAGATGTGTTTGAGGGGGTGCCCCCTAGGCCTTATATACTCGACCATGGGGCGTTACATCCGGATACGTGAAAGGGAAATGTGCCCTTGGGCCATTTCTAAGTATTTTGGTGATTCAGTGTCCAACACAAGTGCCTAAGTGTAAATGGTGGACAAAGTACAAATCAAGTATAAAGGTATGTTTCTCAGACTTAGTACATTGTTTTAGAGACTAATGTATTGTGTCTAAGTGCTGGAAACAGGAAAAATCAAGTTGAAATTAAAGATGGCTTTGTTCAGCCAAAGTCAGCTATGTCTGGGTGCACCGGACAGTGTCCGGTGCGCTAGGCTGGCTCAGGCGAACTCGCTGCTCTCGGGAAGTGATTAACGGCGTACGACTATAATTCACCGGACTATCCGGTGTGCACCGGACAGTCCGGTGAGTCAACGGTCGGCCGCGGAATCCGCGCGCGACGCGTGGCCGAGCCAACGGCTAGAAGGGGGCACCGGACTGTCCGGTGTGCACCGGACAGTGTCCGGTGCGCCAACGGCTCCAAAGCGCCAACGGTCGGCTTCACCAAAGAAGGAAAGAAATCCGCACCGGACAGTGTCCGGTGCGCCAGGCGACAGAAGGCAAGAATTGCCTTCCTGGAATGCACTCAACGGCTCCTAGCTGCCTTGGGGCTATAAAAGGGACCCCTAGGCGCATGGAGGAGTACACCAAGCATTCTCTAAGCATTCCTAATCACCAAGACTTCGATTCCGCGCATTTGATTCCTTGCGATAGCAATTAGAGCTCCATTTGAGTTGTGAACTCGCTGAGTTGTGTTGTGAGCTCTTGTTGCGATTTGTGTGCGTGTTGGTACTGTGATTTCGTGTCTTGTGTGTGTTGCTCATCCCTCCCTTACTCCGTGATTCTTTGTGAACATCAAGTGTAAGGGTGAGAGACTCCAAGTTGTGGAGATTCCTCGCAAACGGGATATAGTAAAGCAAAGCAAAACACCGTGGTATTCAAGTGGGTCTTTGGACCGCTTGAGAGGGGTTGATTGCAACCCTCGTCCGTTGGGACGCCACAACGTGGACTAGGCAAGTGTTGAACTTGGCCGAACCACGGGATAAACCACTATGTCTATCTGTGATTGATCTTCTTGTGGTTATCGTGTCTTGCAAAGACTCTTCTCTAGCCACTTGGCATTCTTGTGCTAACTTCTAATCAGGTTTTGTGGCATTAAGTTTTAAGTTTTACAGGATCACCTATTCACCCCCCTCTAGGTGCTCTCAATTGGTATCAGAGCCGTTCTCTTCAAGAAAGGGACTAATCGCCCGAAGAGATGGATCCTAAGGGCAAGGGGATTGTGATCAATGATAAGGAGAAGGAGTCCTTCGTCAACGAGCCGAAAGATGGCAAGCCTACCGACTCGGGCTCGGGCCACAAATGAAAAGATGGAAAGAAGAAGAAGACGAGGCGCATCAAGGAGATTGTCTATTACGACGACAGCGACGAGTCCTCTTCTTCTCAAAAGGACGATGACAACGACTACGAGAAAAAGAAGACGGTTAACTCAAACTTCTCTTTCGATTATTCTCGTATTCCTCATAGCTCAAATGCACATTTGCTTTCCATTCCTCTTGGCAAACCTCCTCACTTTGATGGAGAGGACTACAGTTTTTGGAGCCACAAAATGCGTAGTCACTTGTTCTCTCTCCATCCTAGCATATGGGAGATAGTAGAAAGTGGAATGAAATTTGATAGCTCGGATAGTCCTATGTTTATCAATAAACAGATTCATAAAAATGCACAAGCTACTACTGTGTTGTTAGCCTCTTTGTGCAGAGACGAGTATCATAAGGTGAGCGGCTTGGACAATGCCAAGCAGATCTGGGACACCCTCAAGATCTCTCATGAGGGGAACGACGTCACCATGCTCACCAAGATGGAGTTGGTGGAGGGCGAACTCGGGAGATTTGCGATGATAAGGAGCGAGGAGCCAACCCAAACATACAACCGGCTAAAGACCCTCATCAACAAAATAAGGAGCTATGGAAGCACGCGATGGACGGACCACGACGTTGTCCGCCTAATGCTAAGGTCCTTTACTGTTCTTGATCCACATCTTGTGAACAATATTCGTGAGAATCCTAGGTACACCAAGATGTCGCCCGAAGAAATTCTTGGGAAATTTGTAAGCGGGCGGATGATGATCAAGGAGGCTAGATACGTTGACGATGCACTAAATGGACCAATCCAAGAGCCTCAAACTATTGCTCTCAAGGCAACAAGGAGCAAGGAGGCGCTACCTAGCAAGGTGGCACAAGTTGAGGCGGCCGGGCTTAATGATGAAGAGATGGCCCTCATCATCAAGCGATTCAAGACGGCGCTAAAGGGTCGCAAGGAGCACCCCAACAAGAACAAGACGAAGGGGAAGCGCTCCTGCTTCAAATGTGGTAAGATTGGTCATTTTATCGCTAATTGTCCCGATAATGATAGTGACCAGGAAAAGAAGAGTGGAAAGTGGGAAAAGAAGAAGAACTACAAGAAGGCGAAGGGCGAGGCACATCTTGGAAAGGAGTGGGATTCGGATTGCTCCTCGTCCGACTCCGACAACGAAGGACTCGCCGCCACCGCCTTCAACGAGTCATCCCTCTTCCCCAACGGGCATCACACATGCCTCATGGCAAAGGAGAAGAAGGTATGTACTCGAAACAATACTTATGCTTCTTCAAGCGAGGATGAGTCTAGTGATGATGATGAAATAGACTATTCATGCTTATTCAAGGGCTTAGATAGAACTAAGATTGATAAGATTAATGAATTAATTGATGCTTTGAATGATAAGAATAGACTACTAGAAAAACAAGAGGACCTCTTATATGAAGAGCATGATAAATTTGTTAGTGCACAAACTTCTCTTGCTCTAGAAGTTAAAAGGAATGAAATGCTCTCTTGTGAACTATCTACTTGTCATGAAACCATTTCTACTTTAAAAGGTGTTAATGATGATTTAAATGCTAAACTAGAAGTAGCGAATAAATCTAACTCTTGTGTAGAACATGTTAAGATTTGCAATAGGTGCAAAGATTTTAATGTTGATGCTTGTAGTGAACACCTAGTTTGCATCTCTAAATTAAATGATGAAGTGGCTAGTCTGAATGCCCAACTTAAGACTAGCAAGAGTGATTTTGATAAACTAAAATTTGCTAGGGATGCCTACACGGTTGGTAGACACCCCTCAATTAAGGATGGGCTTGGCTTCAAGAGGGAAGCCAAGAACTTGACAAGCCATAAGGCTCCCATCTCCATCAAGGAGAAAGGGAAGGCCCCTATGGCAAATAGTGTGCAAAAGAACCATGCTTTCTTATACCATGATAGGAGATATTCTAGAAATGTTTACCATGATAGAAGTTACAATGATATTGTTTCACATGCTTATGATTCAACTGCAATGTTTGCTTCAAGTTCTTCTATTATGCATGATAAAAATTTAGCTAGGAGAAATGCTATTAATCACATGTCTAGAAGAAATGTTGTTCATGTGCCTAGGAAAACAAATAGTGAACCTTCTACAATTTATCATGCTTTAAATGCTTCCTTTGCTATTTGTAGTAAGGATAGGAAGATAGTTGCTAGAAAATTAGGGGCAAAATGCAAGGGAGATAAAACTTGCATTTGGGTCCCTAAGGCTATTTGTACTAACCTTGTAGGACCCAACATGAGTTGGGTACCTAATACCCAAGCCTAAATTGCCTTGCAGGTTTATGCATCCGGGGGCTCAAGCTAGATTATCGACAGCGGATGCACAAACCACATGACGGGGGAAAAGAGGATGTTCTCTTCCTACGTCAAGAACAAGGATCCCCAAGATTCAATCATATTCGGTGATGGGAACCAAGGCAAGGTGAAAGGGTTAGGAAAAATTGCTATTTCTTCCGAGCACTCTATTTCTAATGTGTTTTTAGTTGAGTCGCTTGGATATAACTTGTTGTCTGTTAGTCAACTTTGCAATATGGGATATAACTGTCTATTCACAAATATAGATGTGTCTGTCTTTAGAAGAAGTGATGGTTCATTAGCTTTTAAGGGTGCATTAGACGACAAACTTTATTTAGTTGATTTTGCAAAAGAGGAGGCCGGTCTAGATGCATGCTTAATTGCTAAGACTAGCATGGGCTGGCTGTGGCATCGCCGCTTAGCACATGTGGGGATGAAGAACCTTCACAAGCTTCTAAAGGGAGAACACGTGATAGGTCTAACAAATGTTACTTTCGAAAAAGATAGACCTTGTGCAGCTTGTCAAGCAGGGAAACAGGTGAGAAGCTCTCATCAGGCCAAAAATGTGATGACAACATCAAGACCCCTGGAGTTACTTCATATGGACCTCTTCGGACCCGTCGCCTATATGAGCATAGGAGGAAGTAAGTATGGTCTTGTTATAGTTGATGATTTTTCCCGCTTCACTTGGGTATTCTTTTTGCAGGATAAATCTGAAACCCAAGGAACCCTCAAGCGCTTTCTAAGGAGAGCTCAAAACGAGTTTGAGCTCAAGGTGAAGAAGATAAGAAGCGACAATGGGTCCGAGTTCAAGAACCTTCAAGTGGAGGAGTATCTTGAGGAGGAAGGAATCAAGCACGAGTTCTCCGCTCCCTACACACCACAGTAAAATGGTGTGGTAGAGAGGAAGAACAGGACGCTTATAGACATGGCGAGGACGATGCTTGGAGAGTTCAAGACCCCCGAGCGCTTTTGGTCGGAAGCCGTGAACACGGCTTGTCACGCCATCAACCGGGTCTATCTTCATCGCCTCCTCAAGAAGACTTCGTATGAGCTTCTAACCGGTAACAAACCCAATGTATCTTACTTTCGTGTATTTGGGAGCAAATGTTATATTCTAGTGAAGAAGGGTAGAAATTCTAAGTTTGCTCCCAAAGCTGTAGAAGGGTTTTTGTTAGGTTATGACTCAAATACAAAGGCATATAGGGTCTTCAACAAATCATCGGGTTTGGTTGAAGTCTCTATCGACGTTGTATTTGATGAGACTAATGGCTCTCCAAGAGAGCAAGTTTGTGATCTTGATGATGTAGATGAAGAAGACGTTCCAACGGCCGCAATACCACCATGGCGATTGGAGATGTGAGGCCAATGGAACAAAAGGAGCAAGATCAACCTTCTTCCTCAACAATGGTACATCCCCCAACTCAAGACGATGAACAGGTTCATCAAGAGGAGGCGTGTGATCAAGGGGGAGCACAAGATGATCATGTATTGGAGGAAGAAGCGCAACCAGCACCTCCAACCCAAGTTCGAGCGATGATTCAAAGGGATCATCCCGTCGACCAGATTTTGGGTGACATTAGCAAGGGAGTAACTACTCGGTCTCGATTAGTTAATTTTTGTGAGCATTACTCTTTTGTCTCTTCTATTGAGCCTTTCAGGGTAGAAGAGGCCTTGCTAGATCCGGACTGGGTGTTGGCCATGCAGGAGGAGCTCAACAACTTCAAAAGAAATGAAGTTTGGACATTGGTGCCTCGTCCCAAGCAAAATGTTGTGGGAACCAAGTGGGTGTTCCGCAACAAACAAGACGAGCACGAAGTGGTGACAAGGAACAAGGCACGACTTGTGGCAAAAGGTTATGCCCAAGTCGCAGGTTTGGACTTTGAGGAGACTTTTGCTCCTGTGGCTAGGCTAGAGTCTATTCGTATTTTGCTAGCATATGCCGCTCACCATTCTTTCAGGTTGTTCCAAATGGATGTGAAGAGCGCTTTCCTCAACGGGCCAATCAAGGAGGAGGTGTACGTGGAGCAACCCCCTGGCTTCGAGGATGAACGGTACCCCGACCACGTGTGTATGCTCTCTAAGGCGCTCTATGGACTTAAGCAAGCCCCAAGAGCATGGTATGAATGCCTTAGAGACTTTTTAATTGCTAATGCTTTCAAGGTTGGGAAAGCCGATCCAACTCTTTTTACTAAGACTTGTGAAGGTGATCTTTTTGTGTGCCAAATTTATGTCGATGACATAATATTTGGTTCTACTAACCAAAAGTCTTGTGAAGAGTTTAGCAGGGTGATGACTCAAAAGTTTGAGATGTCGATGATGGGCGAGTTAAGCTATTTCCTTGGGTTCCAAGTGAGGCAACTCAAGGATGGGACCTTCATCTCCCAAACGAAGTACACGCAAGACTTGATCAAGCGTTTTGGGATGAAGGATGCCAAGCCCGCAAAGACTCCAATGGGAACCAACGGACACACCGACCTCAACAAAGGAGGTAAGTCCGTTGATCAAAAGGCATACCGGTCTATGATAGGGTCTTTACTTTATTTATGTGCTAGTAGACCGGATATTATGCTTAGTGTATGCATGTGTGCTAGATTTCAATCTGATCCAAGGGAGTGTCACTTAGTGGCTGTGAAGCGAATTCTTAGATATTTAGTCGCTACGCCTTGCTTTGGGATCTGGTATCCAAAGGGATCTACCTTTGACTTGATTGGATATTCAGACTCCGACTATGCTGGATGTAAGTTTGATAGGAAGAGTACATCGGGGACGTGCCAATTCTTAGGAAGGTCCCTGGTGTCATGGAGTTCCAAGAAACAAACTTCCGTTGCCCTATCCACGCTGAGGCCGAGTATGTTGCCGCAGGACAATGTTGCGCGCAACTACTTTGGATGAGGCAAACCCTCAGGGACTTTGGCTACAATCAGAGCAAAGTTCCACTCCTATGTGATAATGAGAGTGCTATCTGTATGGCGGATAATCCTGTTGAACACAGCCGCACAAAGCACATAGACATCCGGCATCACTTTTTGAGAGACCACCAGCAAAAGGGAGATATCGAAGTGTTTCATGTTAGCTCCGAGAACCAGCTAGCCGATATCTTTACCAAGCCTTTAGATGAGCAGACCTTTTGCAAGTTGCGTAGTGAGCTAAATGTCTTAGATCCGCGGAACTTGGATTGATTTATAGCATACATGTGTTTTATGCCTTGATCATGTTCCTTAAGCATTTTGTGTTTATTTATGGTGCTCAAGTTGTACAAGCACTCCCCGGACCTTACAAGTCAAATTGCAAGTGATGCACAACTTTAGGGGGAGATGTGCTACAACTTGACCCTTTGAGACTAACTGTGTTCTTAAGTTTGCTTAATTTAGTCTCAAAGGAGGTTGAAAGGGAAAAGGTGGACTTGGACCATGCAAGACTTCCACTGCACTCCGATAAGAGAGTAACTCACTCCAAGTTCATCTTTGTACTCTTCTTGCCTTTTTACTCTTAGTTGAAGATTTTGGTGAGGCAATGGGGTTAAAAGGGGCCAAAATCGATCCCGTTTTGGTGCTTGATGCCAAAGGGGGAGAAAATAAGGCCAAAGCAATAAATGGATCAGCTACCACTTGTGAATTTTGAAAATAGTAGAGTTAGAGTTTTTGTTTGTCAAAATACTTCTATTTGTCTCTTATTGTCAAAAGTTGGTCTCTTGTGGGGAGAAGGCTTAATTATGGGAAAAGGGGGAGTTTTTGAACTCTTTGATCAATTTCTCTTGAAATATCTCTCTTTATGTTTCAACAAGTGTGTTTGACTTAGAGATAGGAATTTGAGTTTGATTTGCAAAAACAAACCAAGTGGTGGCAAAGAATGATCCATATATGCCAAATTTGATTCAAAACAAATTTGTGTTCATATTTGAATTGATGTTGCACCTCTTTTAGTTGCTTTATGTTGTGTTGGCATAAATCACCAAAAAGGGGGAGATTGAAAGGGAAATGTGCCCTTGGGCCATTTCTAAGTATTTTGGTGATTCAGTGTCCAACACAAGTGCCTAAGTGTAAATGGTGGACAAAGTACAAATCAAGTATAAAGGTATGTTTCTCAGACTTAGTACATTGTTTTAGAGACTAATGTATTGTGTCTAAGTGCTGGAAACAGGAAAAATCAAGTTGAAATTAAAGATGGCTTTGTTCAGCCAAAGTCAGCTATGTCTGGGTGCACCGGACTGTCCGGTGGTGCACCGGACAGTGTCCGGTGCGCCAGGCTGGCTCAGGCGAACTCGCTGCTCTCGGGAAGTGATTAACGGCGTATGGCTATAATTCACCGGACTGTCCGGTGAGTCAACGGTCGGCCGGGCCAACGGTCGGCCGCGGAATCCGCGCGCGACGCGTAGCCGAGCCAACGGCTAGAAGGGGGCACCGGACTGTCTGGTGTGCACCGGACAGTGTCCGGTGCGCCAACGGCTCCAAAGCGCCAACGGTCGGCTTCGCCAAAGAAGGAAAGAAATCCGCACCGGACAGTGTCCGGTGGTGCACCGGACTGTCCGGTGCGCCAGGCGACAGAAGGCAAGAATTGCCTTCCTGGAATGCACTCAACGGCTCCTAGCTGCCTTGGGGCTATAAAAGGGACCCCTAGGCGCATGGAGGAGTACACCAAGCATTCTCTAAGCATTCCTAAGCACCAAGACTTCGATTCCGCGCATTTGATTCCTTGCGATAGCAATTAGAGCTCCATTTGAGTTGTGAACTCGCTGAGTTGTGTTGTGAGCTCTTGTTGCGATTTGTGTGCGTGTTGGTACTGTGATTTCGTGTCTTGTGTGTGTTGCTCATCCCTCCCTTACTCCGTGATTCTTTGTGAACATCAAGTGTAAGGGCGAGAGACTCCAAGTTGTGGAGATTCCTCGCAAACGGGATATAGTAAAGCAAAGCAAAACACCGTGGTATTCAAGTGGGTCTTTGGACCGCTTGAGAGGGGTTGATTGCAACCCTCGTCCGTTGGGACGCCACAACGTGGACTAGGCAAGTGTTGAACTTGGCCGAAGCACGGGATAAACCACTATGTCTATCTGTGATTGATCTTCTTGTGGTTATCGTGTCTTGCAAAGACTCTTCTCTAGCCACTTGGCATTCTTGTGCTAACTTCTAATCAGGTTTTGTGGCATTAAGTTTTAAGTTTTACAGGATCACCTATTCACCCCCCTCTAGGTGCTCTCAATATGATAACAATGTGTGCCTAAGTAATAGTGAACCGACTAAGCTTATCTTCCTATAATTCTGCCGACTTATCATCATTCAGTTCCGACGCCTGAGGGCGCAGCGCGGGAGAATCGAATCACTGCTGTGGATAATGCTTGAATTCATTGGGTCGCCTGGGCTCGAGTTGATACAATCTTGCGTCGATCCATTCTGCCAGACATTCCTCCCCAGGCCCACGAAGGGATGGCCTTGCGAAACAATGGGCCCAAGGCCTTTCGCGAGGTCTTCTAGCCTTCTAGTCGACCCGGGGGATATCTGTCCCCCACAAGCCCCCAATCTTTGAGTTGATTTTAAAATAATCGGCCCAAAGATTCTAGGTCCAGCTTGCAGTTTTTGATTTTGGTAAGGAATGCTTTAAAAATAGGCCTATCGAGTTGTTGCTTCTGAACTCTGAGTAACTCGGTAAAAACGATCTTCTGTTATCCTCTCCTGTCATTATTCATCGGCCTTCCCTTTATTCTTCAGAAATCGGTGCTCTGTCTCGGGCTTATGCTTTGGAGATCAGCATTCTGCTCTCTGGGGTTAATGATTCATTGGGTGCACCGGAGGTGCACCCAATGGGTGTAGCCCCCGAGCTTTGAGTGGATTACTGAAAATAATCCACTCAAAGGTCTTCATATCATGCTTTTTAGAAATCATTTTTATCTTCATCTCATGCTTTAGAAATCAGCATTTTTTATCTTCATCTCATGCTTTGGAAATCAGCACTTTATCGTTAGTTCATGCTTTAGAGATCAGCATTCTGTCTTTTGGGGTTAATGATTCATTGGGTGCACCGGAGGTGCACCCAATGGGTGTAGCCCCCGAGCTTTGAGTGGATTACTGAAAATAATCCACTCAAAGGTCTTCATCTCATGATTTTAGAAATCATCCTTTTATCTTCGTCGAATGCCTTAGAATTCAACATTATATCACCAGCTTTATGCTTTAGAGATCAACATACGGTTTTGCCTTTGAGATCAACAACGCGGTCTACCCATGTCCTGTTAGGTTTGAAATTTATTTGATCTGCAATAGATTGGACGTTCGGTAGATGGCTCTTGGCTGGTCTTCATTTCACTTCGTGCTTCAATGCTTCTGTTGATTAGACTTGTACTTCAGCAGCTATTTTTGGCTTTCCTCCGATTTCTATCGATATCTTCCTTCTGTCTTGATACATTCATTGCGTATACTGTATGGATGTGACTGCTTTTGAAAATCTATTGAAAATTCCTGGACGTCCCCCCAATGGGTGTAGGCAAGGGACGACTTGGTGCGCTGAGCGTTTAGCAAACTGCCCCTGAGTAGTAACTTGACGTGGCCGCGGGGTGTAATCATATCGTCCAAGCAGTTGACTTCAGTCCCAATGGGTGTCGTGTTACGTGAAACGACGTCTGCTGCCTGACTTGTTTCCAGACGATTTGAATGGCTTCTTGAATATTTGCGACTATTCGGTGACCGTGGTAGGAGATGAGCGGTTGCCTTCTTCCTCTATAAATAGAGCGCTTGCTTCACTGGTGTCTTCACACATCTTTCTGCAGTTTGTTGCTTATTCTCTTCTTTTCTCTTCTTTTCTACTCAAACATGGGCAAGAGAAAGAAAGGCGGAAGTTCGTCGCACCACTCCGGCGACAAGCGGAAGCGCGAGCCGAGCCCTCCCTCGGAGGACTTCGGTGATTCCGAGTACTCGGAGGAGGAGTTTTCCTCCGAGTCCGAGAGGTCACCGGTCTACACCTCTCCCCCGGCATCGTCCGATGACTTAGACGATTCCCAGGGGATCGCCGCCGAGGTGTGGACATACATCCGGGCCGTCGAGCGCTTCGGGCTCGAGGGCTCGGATGAGTCGGAGGTCTCCTTGGACGAGGAGAACTCCTCTGACTCGTCCGAGGAGGAGAGCGGCGGTGACGGCGACGATGAGGGCGACGGCGACGACGGAGGCGACGGTGATGGTGACGGCGACAAGGGCGACGGTGGCGACGACAAGAGCGGCAGCGGCAGCAGCAAGGCCAGTGGCAAAGCGCCACTGGCTTAAATATTAGTATAGATGAATAGTAGTAGAAGTAGTATTAGTGGAATAATGTAGTAGTAGTATAGTGTAGTGTAGGTAGTAATGTAATGTAGTAATGTAATGTATCGAAAAATGGGAAGAAGACCGACTCATAATGAGTCGGTCTTTGAGTTTGTGGAAGGACTTCCCCTTTTATATAATGAAGAAAACTTTGGCTTGTTCTGTGCATATCTTTTGCCTTTCCATCGTTCCTTTATAGTTGATCGACAACTTGTATTTGTGCCCAACGCATCCATTGTTCTCAGAGATAACGCTCGAGTAACGACTTGTAATTGCTGCGTTGTATTTGCCTGCATTTACATAGAGAAAAAACGGCTGAGTTACTGCTGGTGTCTTCAGAGGTAACAGTCGAATTATGCTAGATTGCATCGGTGTTTTAGAGGCAACGGCCGAGCTATGCTGGGCCATGCTGGTGTTTTAAAAGTAACAACTGAGTGGTGCTTGGCGACGTCGGCGTTTTAGAGGTAACAGCCGAGTCATGCTGAGCCACGTCGGCGTTTTAGAAATAAAATCCGAGTGGTGCTTGGCGACGTCGGTGTTTTAGAGGTAACAACCGAGTCATGCTGAGCCACGTCGACGTTTTAGAAATAAAAGTCGGGTGGTGCTTGACGACGTCGGCGTTTTAGAGGTAACAACCGAGTCATGCTGAGCCACGTCGGTGTTTTAGAAATAAAAGCCGGGTGGTGCTTGGTGACGTCGGCGTTTTAGAGGTAACAGCCGAGTCATGCTGAGCCACGTCGGCGTTTTAGAAATAACAGCCGAGTGGTGACTAAGCACTTTTTAGAAATGGTGTCTGACCCGGGAAAACCCCATTTATATCACATCGCCGCACGCCTCTGCATTCTGAGCCCTAGCCTCACTTTTTTGCCTGCGAACATCCTCTGTTTTTGTAACACCCCAGGTGTTTATATTCCGCTCGACAACGAGTATGGATTTAAGCACGTAATATCAGTGGATAAAACAGATACCAAAATTTTAATCATCTTCGCCTACCGCGATTTTTATATCACATCTGTTTCGTCTGACGCGAGTGCGACGTCATTTTTATTTTCATCTGATCGGGCTCTTCCAAAATTTTCGTGATGTTCGGGACATCGTCGTTCCGAAAATCGGTGTGTCCGATGATTAATTAAAATTCATCGCCGCGCGAATCCGAATTCAGAAGCTCGACCTCCTTTTACGCCTTTTATCCCGGACAGATTAATTTGAACTCGACGGCTAAAATACTCGAAGCAAAATAATCCGAATCGTGCGTCGTCTAAGTGAAATCGTGTGCGAGGATATAATTCAATTTATTCTTCGGCACGCTGTTTGGCGACGAAATCACGTATGCATTTGCGGATTTGGTTTCGGCTAATTTCGGTCGAATCACGTAGAGCAGATTAAAATACCGAAGCCGAACTTGTTTCAATCTGGTCTGGTTACATCGTTGCCGGAATAGTCACAAAAATTACCCTGGCTGTGGAACCAGATGTTCAAACCGCAGAATTCAAATATCTAAAGTTTGCCTTTTTCAATGGAAACGAGAAACGAAAATGAGAAATAGCTTCCCTCCTGAATTTTCTCCAGTACTTGTCCTTTTCGCTGGATATTCCTGGCATCCGCTCACACCACTGTGCTGGGTCAATGGCCTTATCTTCTCGTTGATTTTTCTGAAGCCTGGCCGCACAAGCTACAACAACGCCCTGGCTCCAGCTCTTGCCCGTGCCGACCGCTCACCCAGCTCCCTTGCGCGCTCGTTCTGCCGCGCGTTCCTCCAGCTCGCCGGTGTTATCCCTACGCCGCTTTAGCCTGCGATAAAATCCTGCCGCTGTTCTGTGTATTTATCTCCCCTGCGCTGGTTGCTCATCTTCTTGCAAACGCCTCTGCTTCCTCCAGCTCTGGTAGCCGCGTGTCCCTGCTTCTCTGCTTTGCGCCCTCTCCGTCGATGGCTGAATCACAACTTCTGGATCGGAGGAGCATCCCCGCCTAGGTCTCTACAGCCATGTTTCGTGGATCAATCGACAAGCTTGCAGCTCGCGCGTGCCCCTGCTCAGACTACGTCTCTCTCATCCTCTCCCTGTGTCCCTGCTCGGTTCCTGCGCTCGCCGGCCGGAAACTTCCTCCTGCGCGTGGAGCCTCTCCAGCCGCGTCTCCTCAGTTCGTCTGCCTAGCTCGGCCGCCCGGCTCCTATTCCTCCTCTCTGCACGCACGAAGTTTTCCCTGCGTCGGCCTCCTGCGCGCAAAGATCTTCTGTGGCCGCGCGCACGAATCCCTGCTCACCTCCCTAGCTCGGTCTTTGGGCCTGTTTGGTTCGACTTTTTTTCTGAACAACTTTTCTGAAAAGCTAGCTGTGGGGAAAAGCTGGCTGTGGGGAGAAGCTGTTGGTTAGAATCTGTGTGTTTGGTTCGACTGCTGTGGAGAGAAGCTGATGGGTAGAATCTGGGTGTTTGGATACGTAGATTATGAGATTTTAGATCCTGATTGAAAAAAGAAAACAGATAAATTTAGACAACCAACCAGATTATTAAATATCAGTTTTTGAAGTCTATATGCTTAAATGTCCAAATTATCGTATTGTTAACATCTGAAGCTGAGGTTTTAAGGTACACTTAACAGCTGCAATGGCAACAGCACATGGATATACTGTTCCAAACATGAGTTAAACCTTCATTAGAAACATGTGTAATTGCAACGCTATAGAAAATAAATGAAATATCAATTGCCATGGATATACTCAAGCCTAAATTTTTTTACACGCTCGACAGCATAATTGCAACTGGAAAAATTAATTTGGCACTGTAGAAAATAAATGAAATATCAATTGCCACATGCAAACAAAAGCTACCGACATGCAAAAAAGCTACGGACAGGCACAGTCGGTTAGTCGCAGGGGTGCGCGCGAGCCAAGAATCGATCGACTTCTGCCAGACACGACCTCCAACGCGCTTCTCAGTCCTCATTGTATTTCGGCTTTTAAACGAAGCGCTTCGTCGAGAATCCCAGCGAGAATCTAAGCGTTTGGATGACAAAAGCTGCTTTTGGTCACCAGAATCGGCAAAAAGCCGAACCAAACGCGGCCTTTGTTTCTCTGCAGCGTCGTACACGGCAAGTCGTCGATGCTCCCCATCGCGCCGTCGATTCCTCTTGAGCCCCTTCGCGTTCGTCGATGTCCCCTAGCTCGACTCTGCCCAGTTCGCGTCCTGCTAGTCTTTGCGTCGCGCGCGTAGCGTTCCGTTGTTCCTGCGCGTACTGTCGCGAAGCTCCCTGTTCAGTTCTCCTTCGTCGCGTGTCGTGCGCGCAAAACTACTCGCAGTCGACATCGAGTCCGTAACACGCGCGCGGGACACGATGAAATGCTGCGTGTGCTTGTGTCCGTGCCATAGAATTCGCCCGACCGTGACATTGCTTTACTCCTCGCGTCGTTGCTCGCCAAGTCCTTTCTCAGTCCGCGCCATAAAATTCACTTGGACACGATCTTGTCGTCGTTCCGCGTGTCGTCAAGAAATCCCAAGAATCGGGTGAAGACGGAGTTAGCAGCGCGATATTCCCCAAGCGCTCGACAAATTGCCTGGATCGGAAAATCGCTACCGATCTCGCGGATTCGTGTCAGCTGTGGAAACGGTAAGCTGATAAATTATTTAGAATAGTTCGATCGGTGAATAAATTAATATGCTAGTGCGATGCTCATTTAGGTGCTCAATAAATTGCGCAAGTCACGAAACTCTCGTCGACTACGCAGTTCTTGTGATTATTGAGCCAGGTTCAGTTATAGCGAGTTATTTCGCTATCCTGGTCAATTAGTTGAATTAGTGTCCCGAGTAGAATTTTAGTAGACATGTGTGCTGATGAAATATTTTAATCACTTATAAAGATGTAGTATAATTTATAAAGTAAGGGATAAGTTTAGAATTTAATTAATTAATTGATAAGTTGTGATTAGGCTAATTGTATTTCATGTGAATAGTTTGTTGTTCGTGATGTTTGCGTTAGGTTCGAGAAGCGTAATTATTACGCGTAGTCGTATATTAATAACTAGTGTTTTTGGTATAAAATAGTACAGCGCCTCGCTGCTAGGTGTTTAATTCGCTGTCGTGTAGCAATATTTAATCTTGTACTATTCTTGTTAATATGCATTCATGTGCATTATGCAAATCATTTAGGTACGTTTATTAATTACGAAATGCGGAAGACAAGCCAAGTCGACTCCAAGCGCGGGCTAATCCGCATGATAATGCTGATGGACGAACCTGCCTGATCAAGTGCTAGGACAAGGATGGTCGTCAAGTGTTCGACGCCTAACAAACACTAACGTAGTGTTTATCCCAGGCAAGCCCCGGTGCATGCAACCCCTTCCTTGTGTTTTTAAAAAAATTTGCACACTTTAAGTCTAGTGAAATGTGCATTAGGTTTATAGCAGTTGCTTGAAACCCTTTGATGCATTGCCTTCCTTGATATCCATACCTTTATAGATACTTCTGGTGAAGTATCAAAATCTGATTTACAAAAATGCTTAGCCCTGCTCAGATCTCGTGGATAGAGGTTGTCTTTTGCATTAAGGCCTAGCTTAGGGGTTATCCTGAGGAAAGATGACTTCTACCTGCAAGCATATTTTCATTGAGAGCGTGGTGGGATCTTACTACAAAGTTTCCTTTGATGCACTTTTCATCCTAAGGAACACAAACAATCCTAAGGATGGAAGTACTTAAATCGGGACTTGGGCTAGGAACAGGTGATGTTCTACCCAGGTTAGTTAAGGATTGGATGCGTATGTAGGCCTGTTGATCAAGGACTATCTTAACTAGCCACATGCCCTGGAAATGGGACATGGTAAGCTTAAACCCGGTTATTCCATACATGAAAAGACAATCCACACTGGGAGTGGAGAGATGGCGAGAGTGGCACGTACCCTCCTGGCAAAGGACCGCCTAAAAGGGGTGGTGTGCTCTCGGGTGGCGCGGACCTGTTCATGCAGTGGAGGATCTGTGGGAATGGTAGACATGCAAGGTTTATGAGAAACATATGTCGTGTGGTTAGAGATCCTCAGCTGAGTAAATCGATTCGGATCGCCGTTATATCCCCGGAGAGTGGAGACTTGATCGCTGCCCTGCAACCTAAGTCAGGATGTGAACCTCATGAATAAAAATGATGTTGTATTGATGAGATGGTGAAATTAGACCAGATACAAACAAAGTCTATTAATATTTAATCTGGCATTAAAATATTGAAAGTAAGGACTCACTTTAGTAAGCTAATTCTGCAAAAGTATCTAAGTTGATTCTTGCTAAAGCCTCTCCTTGATTCCCAAATCCAGCATATCCTTGAGAGTCTTTTCTTTAGTCGGGTAAGTCTTGCTGAGTAATTCCATATTCAGGGTTTTATTCCCTGTTGTTTTTCAGGATATAACTTTGTGCTGCTGTGATGGTGTGAAGTGCCGGTGGGCTCAGCCTTCTTATATAAGTATACCCCGTCTTTATCTTCTTATTGAGGATGGTCACTTGAGCTAGCATATATTTCAAACTTATACTCGAGAGATGGCGAGAGTGGCACGTACCCTCCTGGCAAAGGACCGCCTAAAAGGGGTGGTGTGCTCTCGGGTGGCGCGGACCTGTTCATGCAGTGGAGGATCCATGGGAATGGTAGACATGCAAGGTTTATGAGAAACATATGTCGTGTGGTTAGAGATCCTCAGCTGAGTAAATCAATTTAGATCGCCGTTATATCCCCGAAGAGTGGAGACTTTATCGCTGCCCTGCAACCTAAGTCAGGATGTGAACCTCATGAATAAAAATGATGTTGTATTGATGAGATGGTGAAATTAGACCAGATGCAAACAGAGTCTATTAATATTTAATCTAGCATTAAAATATTGAAAGTAAGGACTCACTTTAGTAAGCTAATTCTGCAAAAGTATCTAAGTTGATTCTTGCTAAAGCCTCTTCTTGATTCCCAAATCTAGCATATCCTTGAGAGTCTTTTCTTTAGTCGGGTAAGTCTTGCTGAGTAATTCCATACTCAGGGTTTTATTCCCTGTTGTTTTTTAGGATATAACTTTGTGCTGCTGTGATGGTGTTAAGTGCCGGTGGGCTCGGCCTTCTTATATAAGTATACCCCGTCTTTATCTTCTTATTGAGGATGGTCACTTGAGCTAGCATTTATTTCAAACTTATACTCGTGTAATCACTCCGATAAAATAATGTAAAACTTTTGTAACCTGTAAAATTTGGTACTAAGATTTCCGCTGCAAAAATGTTGTGTGTGTGATTTGTGTTTACTTAATCCCACGGTTCTGGTTGTAAGTGGTTTATCCGATGTCCTTGGGCAATCAGACAGATCCTGTCAAGTTATCTGGTGCACATGCATAGCCGTCTAAGGTCTTTGAGACAAGGGCAGGTGCATGTGGGCCCAATAACTTGGGAGGTTTTGCTACAGTTTTCCTTTGATTTTGCTTCCGCTCAATCCACCGATGAGATTGCGATGGCGCCCAAGCGGAAGAACCAGAATTCTGCTGCTGCAGTCATTCCTCCTATCAATCTCAATAGCTAGTTGCCTTTCGCAGGTAATCATATGTCTGTTGTTTCCAAGTTGGATCTTCCCCACCTTGTCGATGTCGGAGTTCTTCCTCCGAAGGAGCTTTGCTCTTGGCGGATTTGTCGTGGGGTTACTGTCCTGACAGAGGATACTCACGAGTCCGTTGTTTACATCCCTTTTCTTATCCACGGCCTTGCTCTTCCCATTTCTCCCTTCTTTCGCGGTCTCCTTGACTTTTACAATCTAAATCTGACTCACCTGAATCCCAACTCTATTCTGCAAATTTCTGCCTTTGTTCATCTGTGCGAGGCCTACCTTGGAATTCTTCCTCACTTCAGTTTGTGGAAGTATTTGTATCATTGTCGTCCTGGGATGGCTGGGGGGCAGCACCAGCTCGTGGGCGGTGCGAGTCTGGAGATGCGCCGTGGGAGGAAAACAGAATACCTTGATATCCCACTTAAGGATAGCATTAAAGGATGGTGTTTAGAGTGGTTCATTGTGGAAAACCATGGCAAGTCCCCCCCTCGGCCAGGGAGATAGCCGGATGTTTGCACTCCAAGTTAGATTGAGTCTCCTACAAACTTGGAGATAACAGAAGCCAATGTTCTGCTTGCTGAAATTTGTTTGTTGAAGGAGAGAGGTCTGACTGTTGAAGCTGTGGTTGCATACTTTGTTTTTAAGAATATTCAGCCACTGAAGGACAGAGCATACCCGGCTTATTTGTACAGTGGTGTCACCGACTCAACCCGGGTTACCAACAAGAGGATTCCTGTTGTGGATTTGGTGAGCCGACTGGAGATGATCTTGAGAGGAAAAGTATCAAATATTGGTGCTCCTGTTGCATATTTTGCTTGGAATCTGCCACCTTCTAAGTCCTTTTTCAATTTTGTGTCCAATCCTCCTGTTGGTGATAGTGGTTTGGGTCTTAGAGTGTGACCCTCTCTCGAAGATGTTGAGGTCCTGGTTGCTTCACTTGGTGATCTTCCCAATGATGAGAGGCAAGTTCACTTTGAGATGCCTACGAGTCCAGGTGATGCAGAGATAAGTGCTATGCTGGACATGTTGGCTGGGGATTCTTCTGACTCGGTCCCTGCTGAAACAATGGCTGTTGCAACTATCCTAGAGCTCGAAAGAACCATGGACACCCGAAAGCCTGAGGGTACTCGCCCGAAACGTCTCCACCAGGTCAGTCATCCAATTGCACTTGCCGAGGGGAAGAAGAAGAAAAAGAGACGGCTTCGGCGAGCGTCGTGTTTGGACCAGGATGCTGGCCCTTCTGCTCCTGCTGCTGAAGAAGTACCGGTGGAAATCTTTACTGGAGCTGAACCCAATGGGTGTGACCCTGTTGATGCTGAGCCTAATGATTGTGACCCTGCCAGAGCTGATCCCAATGGGTGTGACCCTGCTAGAGCTGATCCCAATGGGTGTGACCCTACGCTGTTTATTGTCCGTATTGTTGACGAGGACAAAGAAGAAGAAGAGGAAATCCCATTGATTCGGAAGAACAGTCGGTGTTACAGAGCCAGTGGGGGAATAGTGATATTCCTTCTCCAGCTTTGTCTGCTCTTGTTGGCCTGCAAGAGTTATCCATAGCAAATTTTGATCAGGCTCTCGAGGATGTTGTTCCTGAATATATGCCGTCAGAGCCAACTGATGGTGATATGATGGACGTCTGCTCTGACACTCTAGATGTGGGATTAGAGGTATCCCGGGCAGCATCTCGTGCATCGTCGACCTTGGAAGGCGGTCTTCGGAGCCAAGAGGTTGGTCAAGGTCGCTCAATTCCCATGGAGGTGACTGAGAATCCTTCAGCCTTAGAGGTGACTGTTGCAGAGAACCCAGTCTTCAAGGGTGGTACTGGCGGTTGCCCAGCCCCCGAGGGTGTTGCCGGTAATGATCCGGCTCGGGTGGGTAGCGCAAGCTGCAACCCAGCCCCCAAGCGTGTTGTCGGTGATGATCCGGCTCCGATGGGCAGTGCGAGCTGCAACCCAGCCCCCGAGGGTGTTCGAGCGAGCTCCCCTTCTCATACCTCCATGGATGTCCACGTCGGGTCTTCTCCACCACATTCTGTGGCATAAAAGTAGCACATGCTTCAAATGAGGGAGTTGCCTTAGAGGTCGGCGCACCGGATGCTAGAGTTCTGATGCCTGCTAGTGGTGTTGAATTAATCCCTTGCGATGTTCTTCAGATTGCCCCGGTTGATATTCCTTCGTCGAGCCACCACCTAGCTTCTCGTGACTTGGGATTTCCTTCATTCTTTTCTAATCTTCAGGTAATTTGGCTTTTTCTGTTCTGGCAATACTCCTGGCAAATTACTGTCTTTATACTTATTTGTTTTTAATATCAGGCTTTGGTCGACGGGATGGCTGGTCAATTGAGATCACAAGGTGCCTCTATCCCAGAAGGAGCTCTGTCTCTGACGCAATGGAATCTGTTGCTGCTTCAGAAGCAGATATATGATTTGAAAATGTCAAATGCTGGTTAGTGTCTTTGCTTCTTCCTTGGCTGATTGATTAGTCTGTTTTTAACCGTGTGTCCTTCTTTGACTGGTTTTTGTTAGATATGGCCCGGCGGTACTCTGAACTCGAGGGGAAGTATTCCCAAGGTTAGATTGACCTGGCTCGGGTTTCTGCTTCTTTAGACGATGCCAATTCTTTGAATTCTTCTCTTAGTGCTCAGCTTGACTCTGAAAGGGCGGCTAACGAGGTAAGCTTACTTGTCTTTTTCTGCTGTGTTTTTACTGCTTACTGGATACTTGAGAGCTGATTCTTGTCTGTAGGAGGAGAAACGAGTACTTGCAGCTTCTCGCGATAACCTTGATAGGCTGTATCGTGACGCCAGCAATTCTCTGACCATCTTGGAGAGGAGCCACCGTTTTACCATGGCAGATTTGGATCATCACCATCACGAGCTGCAAGTATCCCAGGATGAGGTCCTGCGTCTTAGGCAGTTGGTGTCGAGCAAAGACTCCATCATCAAGGATCTGCGCACCTCCAAGAGATCAGTCATCCAGGAGCTAGAAACCGCTCGACTGGCTGCCAAGGTTGCCGAAGACAATTCCACCATTCTGAAGGCTCAGCACGACAAGGCTATGGATAAAGTCATTCGCGCGAGGTGGATCTTGATGAGAAGGCCGGGCGTAGTTGTTCCTGATGATATAGTTGCCGATGTCAAAGCTGCTCCTGACTCCTCGAGTCGCCCTTCTTCATCGGTTGCTCCTGAGAAAGGCATTGCCAAGTAGAAATACTGAATACATTCATGAACTATATGTGTATGTGATCAATGTGCCCGAATACTCGGTTAGAACGTGTTCTTGGTACTGAATGCTATTTTTGTTTTCTGTTGTTGGAATTCAACAGTTGTTATAATTGCAGAAGTAAATGCAGTGTGCTGGTTTTGAAACTTTTTCCTATTTTATGCTAATTGATTAGCTAATGAGGCATAGAGATCACCCTAAGATGAGTGATCGTAAGCATGTTATACTAGGTCGAGTAGGGGTGAGCATGTTGCACCGTCTTAAGTCATTGCCGACTTAAGCCGATTGCTCCGTTAGTAGGGTATAGTGGTCACCCTAGATTGAGTAAGCGTGAGCATATTGCACCGTCTTAAGTCACTGTCGACTTAAGCTGATTGCTCCGTTAGTAGGGTATAGTGGTCACCCTAAGTTGAGTAAGCGTGAGCATGTTGCACCGTCTTAAGTCACTGCCGACTTAAGCCGATTGCTCCGTTAGTAGGGTATAGTGATCACCCTAGGTTGAGTAAGCGTGAGCATATTGCACTGTCTTAAGTCACTGCCGACTTAAGCCGATTGCTCCGTTAGTAGGGTATAGTGGTCACCCTAGGTTGAGTAAGCGTGAGCATGTTGCACCGTCTTAAGTTACTGCCGACTTAATCTGTTTGCTCCGTTAGTAGGGTATAGTGGGCACCCTAAGTTGAGTAAGCGCGAGCATGTTGCACCGTCTTAAGTCACTGCCGACTTAAACCGATTGCTCCGTTAGTAGGGTATAGTTGTCACCCTAAGTTGAGTAAGCATGCAGATTGATAATAAATAGTTCGAGTGCCCTTGAGGATGAAATCTTTTTATTGATGATGTATTTTTCGATTACAGGATACAATGCTGCTCCGATAGCTTTTGAAATCTAGCTAGGGGTAAAACTTCCTGAGATGCTCTATATTCCATGAACCCTATTTCCGTGCCATCCATTTGAGTAAGCCGATATGATCCTGGCCAAGTGACTTTTGCTACCATGAATGGCCCTTCCCATAGTGGCGACAATTTGTACCGTCCTTCCCCCGTTAGAATTCGGCAAAGGACCAAGTCTCCCACTGCGAAGGATCGATGTTGTATGGCCTTATCATGATAGCGCCTTAGGGTTTGCTGATATCTAGCTGACTGAATTACTGTATTCAATCGTTCTTCTTTTAATATATCAATATCCTCTAGTCTGGTAGCTTCTGCCTCAGCTATGTTTTCGAAGACCAGCCTTGGTGCCCCAAACCTGAGGTCGGCAGGTAGCACTGCCTCCGAACCATAAACCATGAAGAAGGGAGTGTTTCCATGCAAAGCTCGACTAGGTTGAGTTCTTAGGCTCCAAACCACATACGACAACTCTCTGATCCACTTTCCCGCGAACTTTTCATTCTTGTCAAAGACTTACTTCCTGAGTGCTTCCAATATCATTCCATTAGCCCTTTCTACCTGACCGTTGGCTCTTGGGTGTGCTACTGACGCATATTTGATCTGGATGCTTCTTTGTTCGCAGAAATCAAAGAATTCAGAGCTAGTAAAATTGGATCCCAAGTCAGTTATTATGCTATTCGGTATTCCAAACCTGAATATTATATATTGTATGAATTCCACTGCCTTAGCTGAAGTCAGAGAAGCAATGGGTTTGTACTCTATCCATTTAGTGAATTTGTCAATGGCAACCAACACGTGAGTGTATCCTCCCTGAGCTTTCTTGAAGGGTCCAATCATGTCAAGTCCCCAGCACGCAAATGGCCATGTTATGGGTATGGTCTGCAGTTGCTGTGCTGGTAAATGCTGCTGCTTTGATAAGAACTGGCAAGCTTCACACCTCTAGACTAACCCGGCTGCATCACTCTTTGCTGTCGGCCAGTAGAAACCAGACCTGAAGACCTTCCCAACAAGAGTCCTGGATGCTGCGTGTATCCCGCACTGTCCGGCATGGATCTCATCTAACAGTTGCTTCCCAGTAACCGAAGGAATGCACTTCACGAGGACTCCTGCTGCGCCTCTTCTGTACAGTGTATCCCCAATGAGGGTGTAGTTGGCTGACTGTCTTGCGATGCGTTCTACTGCAGCTTTATCATCCGACTCCTCTTCATTTTTTATATACTTAATAATAGGCTCCCTCCAGTCATTAGAGTCTGACTCTGGCTAGCTCAAAACATTGCACTCTTCTGCCCGATGTAAGGAAATACTCGGGCGTGATACTTCTTGGACGAAAACTCCAGGTGGGACCTGGGTCCGACTGGATCCTAGTTTCGACAACGCGTCTGCTGTCGTGTTGCGATCTCTTTCCACATGATGAAATTCCAGCCCTTCAAATTTGTCTTCAGCTTTCGGACGGCTGTGCAGTACTTGCCCATAGAGTCATTCGAGCAATCCCATTCTTTATTTATTTGACTTATGACCACCAGTGAATCTCCGTATACCATCAACCTCTTAATGCCCAGTGATATGGCAATGTTCAATCCATGGATCAAAGCTTCATATTCTGCTGCATTATTGGATGCTGAGAATAACAACTGAAGATCATATTTGAGTTGTTCACCTCCAGGTGCAATGAAGAGGATCCTTGCGCCTGCCCCCTGCAGCTTCAGCGAGCCATCAAAATACATCCGCCATACTCCTGCAGTCTCTGAGTTATCTGGTACCTGTTGCTTGGTCCACTCTGATATGAAGTCGACTAGCGCTTGGGTCTTTATTGCGGTACGAGGCCGAAACTCAATATCGTGAGCTCCAGCTCGCAGGCCTACTTGGCTATTCTTCCGATGGCTTCTTTGTTGTGGAGAATATCCCCTATTGGAAATCCAGTAACTACTATGACTTTGTGGTCGTCAAAGTAGTGACGGAGCTTGCGTGCAGTTAGAAGTATTGCATACAATAGTTTTTAAACTTGAGGATATTTCTTGTTTGAGGGTCCCAGAACTTCACTGATGAAATAGACGGGATGTTGTACTGGATTTGCATGTGCTTCCTCTGCTCGCTTGACTACCAACGCGGTGCTCACCACGTGAGTCGTGCAAGAGATGTACAACAACAGATCTTCGGTCGGCTGACTTGGCGTGGCTTGGCGTGGTGGCTTTAACACTGGCGGTGTTGTCAGGAACTTTTTCAGTGCATCAAGGGCTTCCTGAGCTTCTGAGGTCCACTGGAACTTGTCTACCTTCTTGAGCAATTTGTATAACGGTAGGCCTTTTTCTCCTAGCCTTGATATGAACCTGCTCAAAGCTGCCATGCATCCAGTAAGCCTCTGTACTTTCTTCTGTGATCGTGGTGCTTCTATTCTCATGATAGCTTCGATTTTCTCTGGGTTGGCTTCAATTCCTCGGTGACTGACAATGAATCCGAGCAATTTTCCTGCTGGTACTCCAAAGACACATTTTTGTGGATTAAGCTTCCATCGATATCGTCGCAGACTGTTGAAGACCAGCTACAAATCTTCAATGAAGTTTTCTGAGTTTTCTGTCTTGATCACCACGTCATCCACATAAGCTTCTACACGCTTGCCCCAGTGATCGGCTAAGCATGTCTGAATGGCTCTCTGGTAAGTCACTCTAGCGTTTTTGAGACCAAACGACATGGAGGCATAGCAGAAATCTCCAAACGGAGTGATGAAAGCAGTTTTTTCCTCGTCTTCTTTTGCCAGGCTGATCTGATGGTACCCGGAGTAGCAATCCAAGAAGGACAACATAGAACACCCGGCGGTCGAGTCTACCACCTGGTCTATTCTAGGAAGTCCGAAGGGATCCTTCGGACAGTGTTTGTTGAGATCCGTATAGTCGACGCACATGCGCCAATCCACTTTATTCTTTTTGTGTACAAGAACAGGATTTGCTAACCACTCAAGATGCAGTACTTCTGTAATGAACCCTGCTGCGACTAAGCGAGCTAGCTCGACACGAATAGCTTCTCTCTTGTCGGGCGTGAAAAGACGCAACTTTTGTCGTATCGGTCTCACCTGGTGTCGGGTACCATAATTAGGGGTACCCCCAGTGCTCCTAAACGTGGCTGGAGAACATCTTTAAAACAAATCATAAAGACTGGTAAGCACGGTTCAAAGTCAAGGCCTCGTCTACCAAGGGACGCGGTCCCGTCTCACCCGAGCCTAGCCTCGGGCAAGAGCAGTAGTCCCGTACGGATTCACGACTCGCCCGAGGGTCCCCTCAGGCAGTGGGCGCACCCCTGGCTCGCCCGAGGCAAAGCTCGGGTAAACATTGTCGTACGCAGCCTCGGCCAAACTGCCTCGACACCAACCGTATCACATGCACATTAAATACGGGGATCACCTGACACCTTATCCCGACACGCGCACCTCAGTTAGCAAGGTCGAAATGACCGCAGTCACTTCACCCTTTTACTGACCGTTCTGACAGGATAACTACACTATTCACCCCGTTCCGACCACTGTGCCAACCACCAGGGTAAGACTAACAACAGTAAGTTACCGCCTCTCCCGAGTTCAGCCTCGGGCGCAATAGGAAGTTCCACCTCGCCCGACCCCAGCCTCGGCCTCGGGAGGAATCGTCACCACGCCCGACCCAGGCCTCGGCCTTAGCTTCAGCCTCGGGAGGAGGCCTTCACCTCGCCCGACCCAGGCCTCGGCCTCAGCCTCGGCCTCGGAAGAGGCCTTCGCCTCGCCCGACCTAGGCCTTGGCTTCGGAAGAAATCACTGCCTCGCCCGAGACGTCCTCGGACCGACTACGCGAATAGGGAGTACAACACTATCCTTCCCCTAGCTAGCCACCTCAGGCTACGAAGGAACAAGAACGGTGTCACATAAAATTACTCCAGTAACATGACACAAACTTCAAGGCCACCTCGACGACCAGGCCATGACGCCGACCACGTCGCTACAGAATTCGGCTTCAACTCGGCGGAGCCGGTCGCACCGCTACAGGGGTCAGGACCTAGGTCCACGCCGCCGGCCACGCTTCTACAGAACTCGGGCACGTCCCCGCCGTCCACATTAGAGCATAGCTACACCCCATGTACGGCTGGGGCACCTCCTTGTGCCTATAAAAGGAGGTGCCTAGGGCCTTCCTTGCGGGGGGAAGGAGATCAACGAATCAGGTTTCTCGCCAAGTCCACGATCACAGCTCACATAGCTCATACAACACCAACAAAAAGCACTTCAGTGCAACCTTCTCACCACATCGCTCGATCTCTCAAGAGACCTGGGACCCGTTCCCTCTCTCGCAAAGCTTGTATCCACTACTACAAGCACCCCGGTGCAAGATAATATAAGCCTCATCCTCCCTCTGCTGGAAGTAGGGCCTTCTTAGCCCGAACCAGGACAAACCTTGTGTTTCATCTTGCATCAATCCATCCGGGCAGGGACACACAACATAAAATTTACTAGTCGGTTGAGGGTCCCCCAGGTCCAAAACACCGACACCTGGGGATAGACCTTCAGTTTGTGCTCGACCAGCTCTCTCGGGACTCCCGGCATATCCGCGGGTTGCCATGCGAATACGTCTCGGTTATCTTGTAGAAACTAGACGAGCGCGCTTTCTATTTGTCATCCAGGCTGGAGCTGATGATGGCAGTCTTGCGTTCATCAGCGAACCCAAGGTTGATTCTCTTTATTTCCTCAATCGGCCGCATAGAGGTCATGGCTTGAGCTTCGCTTGCAGGTACTTTGAGGTCCTCCTCAGGCTTTGAGTTCGCCTGCGCAGAAGAAGTCGTCGATGGTCTGGTGGTGAGGGCCGCCTGAATGGCCACTCGGAAGCACTCTACGACGCCTTGGAAGTCAACACGCACAGTGATGATTCCTTGTGGTCCAGTCATCTTCAATATCATGTACGTATAATGCGGGATGGCCATGAACTTCGCTAATCCAGGCCTGCCGATGATGGCGTTGTATCCACAGTCGAAGCTTACTACCTCGAACATCAGGAACTCGGTTCTGTAGTTATCCAGAGTTCCAAAGGTGAACGACATGTAGATGTGTCCGAGTGGATATTCTCCTTCAGTCGGAACGATGCCGAAGAAAGGATTATCTGACTCGTGGAGATCTTTGAGTGCGACTCCCAAGCCTAGGAGTGTCCGGGGGAAGGTTACGTTGATGCTGCTCCCCCCGTCCACTAACACCTTCTTTACCCTGCTCTCTCGGATCACCGGATCTACGAGGAGCGGGTACTTGCCCAGATGATCGAAGTTTAGCCACTGATCCGCCCGAGTGAAGGTGATCGGGTGTTCGGACCATCGATACGGGGCGAGAGGACCGGTGGCTGCCACCAGTACCTGACGGTCGTTGAGCTTCTGCTGCCTCTTACTTTCTTGCGACCCATGTTCGCCGAAGATGACGTTGACTTCTCCGTCGACGTGCGGGAATGCTCCGCCTCCTCCCCCTTCCTGCTACTGAGGTTGTCGAGGTTCTCCAGGTCCTCCTCGTGGTGGGGGAGGTGGTAGAGGTTGGAAGGGTCGGCCGTTCCTGATGGAGTGCTTGAAGTTTCTGCAGTTCCGAAGGGTGTGGCGCATGTCCTTGTGGTACGGACATTGGGCATCGAGGATGTCGTCCAATGTTCGTTCACCTCCACGGGGTGCCCCTCGGGTACGAGAGACGGGTGGTCCAGCGACGTGAACCTCGTCACGAGGCCTCTTCTCCCAACGCTTGTCGGGTTGTTGGTTTGCATCGCGTCGTGGTGCCGGTGGTACAGGCTTCATTCCTCCGATGAGGTCCTGAGCCCGTTCGTCGGCGGTGATGTAGAGGTCCGCCTCCCTGAACAGCTGCTCAGAGGTAGTCGGCGCCTTTTGAAGTATGGCTCGGACGAAGGCCGAGTCATTGGATCCCCGATAGAAGACCTCGATCATTGCTGCTTCCGCAACCTCAGGGATACAATTTCTCATGGTCTGAAACCTTTTGAGGTATGACCGGAGAGTCTCATCCCCTTGGCGCCTGATGGATTTGAGGTCCCATGGCTGCACTGGCTTATCGGAGAGAGATTGGAAGTTGGCGATGAAGCACCGACTGAAGTCGCTCCAGTCGTCTATGCAGTGTCCGGGTAGGTGTCGTAGCCATTGCAGCGCATCTTGCCTGAGGACGATGGGCAAGTACATAGTCATCACATCTTCAGTTGCCCCAGCGGCTTAGGCAGCGGTGGTATAGACAGCGAACCAGCCTCTTGGGTCCTGCTTAGGCTCGTACTTGTCGACGTTGGAGACTTTGAAGTTAGGTGGCCACTGAATGGCCCTGAGACATGGAGTGAGTGCCCATACTCCACATGTGTCCTCCTGTCGACGATGATGATGTCGGTCCCAGGGAGGGGAGTTGTCGACGTGGTGCCTCGACCGTCCCCGGGTTGTACCGCCGGTTGAAGCTATGGCCGACTCAACTCTGGTGGTCTGACTTCGTGCAGGGATGCCGTGATCCCAATCATACTCTTCTCGGCGCCGAATCTCGTTCTCGTGTCGTCATTCGCGCGAAGCATTGATTGAGCTCCGTGCGTCTCGCCGACTGTTGATGGCGTGTCGTAGATCGCTCGGAGGATGAGCGAGAGGCAAAAGATGATTAGCTACCCGAGTGAGCAGCCACCGATAGCCCTCGGCGTCTGGAGTCCGGGGAGGCCATCGGCTATCCGAGCCAACACTCCACCGACCTCGCTCGGTGTGTTCATGGCTCGGGCGAAGTCGGGGTTCAGGTTCCGTCCGAGAAGAGGGTTCTCTCGACGTTGTCTTGCCTCCTGTTCGGCCTGCTCTTGAGCTTGCCGACGATTACGTCGTTGGGAATTCCATCTTTCCCTGAAGACCCGCTCTTCTGGTGTTTCTCCCACCTCCGAGATCTCATCTCGTGACACAGGCTACGCCGGTCTCGCTCTCCGCCTTCATGATGTCGCCAGATATTTCGGCGTTGGTTCCTTCGTCGGCGAGATTCCCGCTGAAGAGGTTCCTCCCCCGGCGCGGTTGGTTCATCATTGGAGACGGGGGACGATTCCACTCTCCCCCCGATGAAGAGGACGTCGGGGTAGAATGGAGCTGTCGTAGCGACAAGCTTCTTTCTGTTCTCCTTTGAGGGCGGAGGTACCAGAAGAGCAGCTTGACGAGCCTTCACCTCGTTCGTTTCCTTTTTCCTTGTGATCCGTGTCCATTTTTCCGTAGATGAGGTGGATAACGGAGTTCTCCGGGTAGACGGATCCTCTGTTCCTGGCTTGCAGGAGGTAGTCTTCGCTCGGAGCGTTGGAGGTTGCGCTTTTTCCTGCTTCGCTCCAGCTTTCCCGGAGATTGTCGAGGAAGGTTTTCTCTCCAGTAGATCCGCGATGCGATGTAGAGTTCCTTCTTCGTCTGCCATGGACAAGATGGTTCTGAAGCAGAACATGGATCCAGGGCGAAGGATGATCTTGTGCTAAAAAGTGATGGCCATTGAGCTAGCTTGGATGGGTGACACACGCCCTACCTGGCACGCCAGCTGTCGGTGTTTTGGGTCCGACCGTGCACCCAGGGTTGCCCCTCGAGGTGCTTTTTGGAGTAGGACGGTGTTACCGACTGTAGCTCGACGGTTCGTGCCAGATGCATGAGAGACAGTAGACAATCTTATACAGGTTCGGGTCGCTTTGAGATGCGTAACACCCTACGTCCTAGTGTGGATCTTTTATGTGGCCGGTTACAGGGGAGTTCTCTAGTACAAGGGATGCTAGAGAGCTGAGTAGATGGCTAATGAGTGAGATGTGTTTGAGGGGGTGCCCCCTAGGCCTTATATACTCGACCGTGGGGCATTACATGCAGATATGATAACAATATGTGCCTAAGTAATAGTGAACCGACTGAGCTTATCTTCCTATAATTCTGTCAACTTATCATCATTCAGTTCCGACGCCTGAAGGCGCAGCGCGAGAGAATCAGATCACTGCTGTGGATAATGCTTGAATTCATTGGGCCGCCTGGGCTCGAGTTGATCCAATCTTGCATCGATCCATTCTGCCAGACATTCCTCCCCAGGCCCACGAAGGGATGGCCTTGCGAAACAATGGGCCCAAGCCCTTTCACGAGGTCTTCTAGCCTTCTAGTGGACCCGGGGGATATCTGTCCCCCACAGTTATCGGTCCACCGATCAGCCAGTACGCTCATCTTGGCGGTTTGCCTTCTTCACCTGCAAGGCTATATAAACAGACGGGTTGGTGAGAAGTTACCACATCATTCATTGCTACTGCGTCGTTGTGCTGCTGAATTTTTTTTACCGAAGCCAAAGCTTCCTGCTTTCTGTGAACTTGCTGTACAAGCTTCGGACAATCGTTCAATTGTTTGAGTGTAGCTTCGTCTGACAGAATTTGAAATGGCTAGAGTGAGGTCTACTGCCAAGGTAACGCGTGAATGAGAAGAGGCTGGAGCCTCTGAGACGGCCCCTATCTCAGAAATGATGAAACGTTCCGAGTTAGTCGTGCAAGAAGAGAAAGAGTCAGTTCCAACAGAAGATGTTATTGATGTCGAAGCTGAACCAACCACCGTCGAAGCTGATAGTGAAGATGAAGACGAAGTTGGTATTTTGAGTCCGAGCAAACCCAGCCATATTGAGTTTGGGAGATCCACAGTTAAAACAGAAGATCTGGTTTTAATGAAAAAACTAGGATATTTTGGAGAGAAGGATGATGAACTAGTTCGGTTTGCTGGGGAAGAGGTGATTCCAGAACCAAAAGATGACAAAGTCGTAGTCTTCAAAAGCTTCTTTAGGGCAGGACTTCAGTTCCCCCTATATGAGATGATTGGTGAGGTTTTGAAGAAGTTTGAGATTTACCTTCATTAACTCACCGAAGCCAAGGAAAGAGTGCTAACGCTGAAGTGTTTTACCTAGTGCACGAACTCTACTATCAGATGAAGGCTAGAGCTGATGGGCTCCACAAGAACTTTGGTTGTTACAACTTCACATAATGAAAGGATACCAAGGCTCTTGTGATTGGTTATCGCACCAAGTGGTCGACTGGCTAGACAAATGAATGGTTTTATGTGAAAGCTGACGAGAAGAAGAGGGAGAAGCTTATGAGTATGGTGATGAGTCCCTTAAGGCTGAGCTTCGGCATGACACGACCCTTGTGCAACATGCAGCTCAGATCTCCCTGTCAGCTGGCCGAAGTGGAATTTAGAGTCGTGGCAGAGCATATTAGCACTCGGGACTTGGTGCAAGAATATTTGGCAAACAGAACATTTCCAACTTCTAGTGGATGGGGAATGCCGAAGAAAAAGGAAGAAGGGAATAAGTATGAACTTGTACGACTTCCCTATCAGTTTAAATTTCAAAAAAGCTTCAGCAAGCCCTGCACCGAATGGTTGGAATTGATAGAAACAATGTGCAATGAAATTCTTAGGAACTACACAAAGAAAGAAGATCAGTTGATGACAGCTGCCTTCGGCACCCGTGTAACACCCACTTAGTAAATTGCTAGAAATAATACCAATAGAGAAACAATTTCTCTTTATGTGAGTTTGATCTTTATGCATCATCATATGTGAACACCATGTCCAAAAACAATTAATAAAAATATATACTACCAAATTATGCATCATGCTGGTATTTTTTTATTTTGTGTGCATTTTGTGATAACATAGAATAGTGTGAAAAGAAATATACTTAGGACCCAAATGAAAATTTAAAATCTAAAAGAAATTCTAGAAATTGGAAAGAAAGAAAGAAAATACTATGCAATACAAAAAAATAAAACTTATAAATAGATAAATTTATTCCACAATGATTTACCCAAATCATATACTCAGAAATTTGAGTACAAGTTCATCACATATTTGAAATTCAAATTTAGATTCAAAAATAAGAAAAAAAAGAAAAAAGAGAAAGAAGAAAACAGAAAATAAAAGGAGAAAAGGATAAAACCTTACTTGGGCCAAGAACACCCTATTCGGCCCAACACCGGATTACCTCCACTGCGGCCCAACTTCACCCCCCTGCGCGCGCGCCCACTGGTCAACCTCTTCTCTCGCGCTCACGCTCACTATCTCACTGGAATGCGGGGCCCGCTCGACAGTTTCACACCACTCCCGCGCGCACACCCGACTTACTCGCCTATGCCACTGAGTTCTAGGACCCGCACGTCAGGAAGGGTCGTCGTCAACCACTCGCCCGAGCTTCGCGCGGGTGATGGCGAGTCGACCGGCGCAAAATCCGTGTGTGCGGTGACGATTCTTCCCCTGTGCCTATAAGGAATTGAGGTCGCGGTTCTTCCCTCTCCCTTTCCCCGAATACGCTAGCCGTCTGACCCTTGAATAGCACCGCGGGCGCCTCGCCGCGGACAAAAAGAGAGCAGAGCGCCGCCGTGCGGGGATTCCGTTCAACCGACGATTTGGTCCTTCGATCGGGACCGGGGTGGCTCCGCGACATTGTGGGGGTGGTTGTGCGCCTCGTTTCGGTTAGGACTGGCGAACCGGGAGCCCGAAATTCCTCACCGAAGCTCCGTCACCACCACCGTACCGCCCTTCGTCAACATCGGGTCGCTACGCTCTCCGATTCCTCGGTAAGACCTCCCCATTGAGTTCGCATCCGTCTTACCTACAAGTAGCCACCTTCACAATAGGGATTAGTGTCTTGCACCCTCGATTGGCGTGGATCCGACTCCCCCTCTGCCGTGGCTCGGCGGCGCCGCCATGGTCGGCTATCGTGGAGGGAGAGAACCTGGTGACCGTCGATTCCCGATGAACGGTGGGGATTAGAGCTTGGCGTACCCTTTCGCGTGAACGATTTGAGCCACTGATCTGTTAACGGACGGATCCTGTTGGATCTCATCTCATAAAACCACGACCGTCGGATTTAGATCCGAGGGCTACAGCTGCATACCGGTTCAGTAGTTGGCGGTCTAATCCGGGCCGTTCATTTGAGATCGTGCAGCTCTCGGCGATGGATACCCCTTCGCGGGCACTTTTGTTAAAGAACCCCCTGGTAATTAGAGATTCAACCCGCCGTCCACCAGTGATATTCCCTGTGTCTCTGGATTCTTACCCCGAGCCCCCTGGACTTTCCAGGAATGGAGGCCCAGTCCAGTACTGTTTTAAATTGATTAAATGAATAGGAAATTGGATTTTTAATACAAAAATAAACCCTAGAACTTGTATAAATCATAAAAAATCCATTTTTAGTCCAAATTAGTCCATTCCAGTTCCAAAAATTTTGTAATATTATTATCTATCACCTAGGGTCTATGTTTTATCATGACAACAGTAAAAAAATTTATCTCACACTTAATCTTATTTAAAACACATAAAACCTTTGAAAATCCATAACTTAAATTCTATAACTCCAAAAATTATGATTCCTGTTCCTAGATTTTTATTTTATTGTGTAGATTATTAATGTATATTTTGTATATATGTTTGGTGTAATGTTAATTTCTCTATATGCACTGTGCTTGTTTGTATTGTGGCGAGTAGAAGAGCCCGTTGTTGGGGATCCTGGTGAGCAGCAGGTTGAAGTAGCTGAGCAGGAGCTCATTGAAGGCAAGTTGTGCCCTTGACCACTTTTTACCCAATAATGTTCTTTAATATCATTTATCCATGCATAGGTTAATTTTGATGGGACCCGATAGGTCACCCTAGATTGTTTATCTCATTACCTTGTTTACCCCTGAATCACTTGGGTAGTTTGCTATTGCTTTACATGGTTTTGGGGATAATCATTTATTATATCTATGTTCCAATTATTCTTGTTATTCTATTTATGTTCATGTCAAGTTCATTAATGTTAATTGGAACATAGAGCTTAACTTGAGAACCACGTGCCACCACAAGGGTTTAATGGGACGCCCTTGGCTGACTAATTAGGAAAGCTAGTGGAAGACTACCTTACCCGAAAGGGGCAACGGCAGTAGGGGAGTGGTCAGTGTAGGGAGGTCCTTGGTTGATTTTGCTGCGATGGCGGTCAGGCAAGAACCCTGCATTGGAGCTTCCTATAAACTGTAGCGGGTTTTCGGAAGCTAGTGGAACTTTGTAAAGGCCTCGTAGTGTTGCCCTGCTGCGCTTCCTAGGTAGAGGTGTATGGGATTCGCGACCCCTTGGCAGATGGGTAACATGACTTGTGGGTAAAGGGTACAACCTCTGCAGAGTGTAAAACTGGTATACTAGCCGAGCTCACGGTCATGAGCAGCTCAGGACTCTCTGATGATTAAATTATGGAACTTAAATTCAATTTTGTCATTTGCATATGCATGGGTTTATTATTAATTTTGTTCTATTACTTTAATTAAGGTTTGGTATTTACTTACATCTAGTAATTGCTAGTAAAAGTTTGACCAACATTAAAAGCAATGCTCAGCTTTAACCATTCTCTTTGATAAGCCTTACACTCAATGAGCTCCCACCTTTGGTGAGTTCATGTCACATTATTCCCCACGACTTGTTGAGCGATGAACGTATGTGAGCTCACTCTTGCTGTCTCACACCCCCCACACAGGAGAAGAGCAGGTGGTTCAGGAGGAGCCACAAAGCGAGGAGTTTGATCTGATCTAGGTGGCGTTTCTCAGTTGACATTGGCGCCAACGATCCTTAGTTCGTTTTATGTTTATTCTTTTATTTTGTAATAAGTCTTCCGCTATGTAATAAATACTCTGATTATTGTGACATTTATCTCTATACACTCTGTTATTATATATGTTGTCTTCTTGGCGCATGTATGAGATGCACCTGGCTTTGTTCCTTAAAGTCGGGTGTGACAACCCGGGAAAAATGAAGATTGAATCGAGTGATGGATGCTCTTAACTTTGAATATCCAGATTACGAAAGGCTTGACGAAGGGCCCAGGGGAGGAAAGAAAAAGAGGGCTGTGAGTATTATGAAAAGGCAAGCCATTCGATCCATCAAAGAAGATTAGAGGGCTGGTAAAAAACAGAAAAATTCTCAAGGAGCCGAAGGATTCGACTCCCAAGAAACGAAAGCCTACCAAGATGGCCCCTGCCGAGACGAAGGTACAAGATGTACCAAAAAAGACTACCGATACTTCTCCGTCTTCCTCTATCGGTGTTTCAGAAATATTGAAGGTAATGATTGAACCTTTCTCGTTTGCCATGCTAAGTCCCCTGGGGTCGGATCTGACTAGCCTATTGCAGACAAAGGAGAAGGGAATTGAACAAAGCTTGGGAGGGAAGGAGACTGCTTTGGCTACTGGGGGAAATGCCAGGGGTCAGAAGAAATGGCGAATGATGAACATAATGAAAGCCATCCAAAAGACCCCCTAGCCTCGGCGGAAAGAACTGTTGTGTCTGCTAATGCCGAAGGTAATACCGATGCCGAAGCTGATGAGGCCGTAGCTGAAGTTGAGAACCTCGAGACCACAATTTAGAGATTGACAGACTTATAGCTGATGTGACTCCCGAGAAGGACATAGCTAAAGTATCCACTGATAAGGCTTCGACCTTAAAAATGAAAGAGTTGAAAAAGGCTTCTTCGGAGGGCTTAGAGTTGGACCTACGGTACCTGGGCGACCAAGAACTCTTCGATGACGATATTTCTGAATTGAAAGAATTCGCCATTGCTGGTGGCTACAAGTCCGGATCCGTGCTCTTTGCCGGTGTCGACAAAGAGATTTTAGGATGCACCCCAGACCGCACCGGAGCAAAACTTGTTAATACTTTATCAAAGAGTATCGAATTTTCGAAGCTCGAGCGGGATCTTAGTAACTATAGAAGGCAACACATTACTGGGAGCTTATTCTACTCGAATTTTAAGGTATAAACTCTTATGTCTGCCTCTTTGACTTTTGAGTATTTAAATTTCTAGATTTTGTGGCTAACTTTTGTTTTTTTGATAGAGCTTAGTGCTAAGTAAAGCTTTAAAACTTCAACAAGAAAATGAAGATAGGAAGAATGAACTCGTTGTCAATAACCTAGAAAAGAGAGTGAAAGAACTTGAAAGTTTTCTGGCAGAGAAGGATTCGAAGGTTAAAAATGTCGAAGCACACCTGGCCGAAGCTCATCTTCGGATCAAGGATCAGGCTGCTCGCATTTCTGATCAAGATAAACAGCTTGAAGAAGTTCATTCAAAATTAAAGGAAGCTAAAAATCGTTATGAGCACGAAGTCAGAAGCTTGAAAGATAAGATCAAGGCCAAAGCAGAAAAACATTCTAAATTATCTGAAGCTCTAATGTTGCTTTGGGAGGCATGCTCAGGCTTCGCAGCTCGATGCTCCACCCGCCTATGCGAAATTTTCAGCTCAGTTGGGGCAATATTAGGAGAAAATAATTACTCTGCCGAAGACATTCCAAAGGCACTCGATTTCGTGGAGAAATAAATTAATGAATTTGACGAAGTGATGGAAAGGCATGGGGACTTTTGCGCGCTAGTGGCCGCTCGGGGAACAGTTAACATCTTCACAAAAGCTGGATGCAAACAATTAAGAGATGTCAACAAACCCACCTTCTCTATTTCTCCAGCCAACTTAGCTAATATTCCAGCTGAAGTTAGAAGTATAGGTAACAGATTTATTACACAAATTTGGGCTAAGGGCGACCGAGAGACTGCCAGAGACGAAGCTCGAGCTTTGCTTGGCGAAGCATGGCAATTTTCTTTACTTTCATGTTTTTATTCCAGATTTTTCCTTATTACATTTTCTCAATACCTTTGCCTTGTTTTTAGGGCGATGTTGGCGAAGACTGATGAGCCGAAGCTTACTCTAAAGCTCGGAAGGAAACTTCGGAAGCTTTTCTTTGTTCTACTAGTGACTGAAAAAACATCTTTAAAGCTTCTTTGTACAAGAAAAATGTACTATTCAGTAAGGAGTTGTAATTGAATGTAATTTTTTTTGTAAATATTTGTGGATACCTCGTAATGTTGTTTTACCTTTTATCCCACTGTTATTTGCTTTGTTGTGGACGAAACCGATGCTCCCAGCTTTTTGAGCCGAAGATGAAAAACACCTTTTTTTTTCTTTTCGTTCACATTGAAGCACCTTCGGATCAATATCAATGAATGGTCTTTTCATACGTAACGAAGCATCTTCACGCTGAGGGCAAAAAGCCTTTATTTTCTTATTGTCCTTATTGTCTTCTTTTATAACGAAGCATCTTTGTGCTGAAAGCCGAAACTTTCTCTTTTTCTTTTGTTAGTGCCTTATGCGATATGTCATGATGCAATGAATCTATAGATGTCTAATGTATGTTCGTGTGAATGTAGAAGATGATGTGATGAAGTATGCAAATGTATGTCGAAGATAAAAAACTCACGTAAATACACACCCAGACTCTGCATCCCCTTAGGAACAACTTTAGAGTCTTTTCACCTTTTACTTAGGTGGTATTTTAGCTCTGCATCCCCTTAGGAACAACTTTGGAGCTAAGCTCTGCATACCCTTAGGAACGACTTTCGAGCTTCTTCACCTTTGACTTAGGTGGCATTTTAGCTCTGCATCCCCTTAGGAACGACTTTGGAGCTAAGCTCTGCATCCCCTTAGGAACGACTTTAGAGCTTCTTCACCTTTTACTTAGGTGGTATTTAGCTCTGCATCCCCTTAGGGATGAATTTGAAGCTTTTTCATACTTTTTTACACTCAATCGTGTAATCTTAGATCTTTACATTTTACATGTGGGGGAAGCTGGCCCTTGTATTGCACAGGGCTGTACAAGAAAAATGAATATTACAAACCTATGGCCCCATTAAAAACCTCTCTCCTCTTGAAAGGAAAAGGGTGCCATAAGAAAAAGAAAGAAAATTACATGGTTTACACATAATACCACTGAAGCTCATCTGCATTCCAAGATCTTGGGACATCATTCCCATCCATGTCTTTCAACCTGTATGATCTGGGTCTTGACGAAAACACTACCAAGAAGGGACCTTCCCACTTGAGTTGTAATTTCCTCACTGTGTCTGGGTTGGCTATTCTTCGAAGCACCAAGTTTCTTGGCTTAATATTCTTTAGTCTTACTTTTCTGTTTTGCCACTTGACTGTTTCGGCTTGATGTTTATTGATGTGGTCTATTGTCTGAAGTCTGACCCCTTCTATAGTGTCTTTTGTTATTTTGCAAGCATCTTCGTTCTCTGCCGAAGCTAGAGTCCTTATTGATCCTGTTCTTGCTTCTTCCGGTGTTATTGCTTCATCCCCGAATAAAAGCTTGAATCAAGTAAACCCTGTTGACCTTGTGACAACAGTGTTATGATTCCATACCACTTTTACCAGCTCATCTGGCCACTTTCCTTTTTGCAGATTAAAGATTGATTTCATTATTCCTGAGATGATGATTCCGTTAGCTCGCTCTACCAATCCATTGGATTCTGGATGTCTCACAGATGCAAAGTGTTGGGGGCCTTCGTCTTCCGAAGGTCCTCAAAAACATGATTAACAATGTTTCCCAAGCATGATATATGTACAGGAACCTTCGGACTCGGGATGAAGCTGTACACAATATGGAGAGCAGGGTCAGAACGAAGGCTGAACCAGTGCCGAAGCTGCGCGCAAGGGAGCTTTGGCTCAGTAGCAGAAAAAGGAACCGACTTAAGGAGGAAAAGGCTATCTAGTCCCTGACAGATTGTTCTTAAGTCAATAGTGAACATGAAGGGCATGAATGTAATTTTACCCAGGTTGCGCCCTGTGCTTATAAATAGATGAACAGTACCCCCGTACTGTTCACGCTGACTTGTATTCGCTCGTGTGACACGCTTGTACTTTTGTCTTCTGTCAAGCCGAAGGTACAAATGTAATTCAATGTTGTTCTTATTCATTCATGATGATATAATAAAGATATATAAATAATGTCATATAATTATTCATGTTATTTCTTATGTTCCATATGCTTCGTCTTTCATCAATATGTACTGTGATGATGAAGGTACGTCCTTCATGACCTTCGTCCGAAGATCGTTATATCCTAAGGGAAATAATGTAACACCCCAGAGTCCACAAACACCCCGGAATGCTACTGAACTACACATCTGACATCCATATATAAAATTTCGGCAGCATCTCCTTTGAAAGATTGCATAAACGAGGGGCAACAGTGTATAAACATATATCATGACAAAAAACATACTGAGCATTATTAATATGCTTTCAAAGGAAAGTTAAACATAACAACATGAACTGAATTAACCAGTGCACACGACTAGAAAAAACAAACATCATTTGACATCGAGTTTCTAATTAAATCATGGCTGCAACTGGGCAGCGTTATTATAATAGTGAAGGTGGACGTGCTGCTACTTCCTTCATTCCCAACATGAATCAAATACCTGCATTGAGTAATGCAAGAGTGAGATGATACATCTCAGCAAGCAAATTATTTTGACGAGATATTTAAACCACAAATTGAATTAAACAACATTTTAAAGGAATCCCAATTGAGATCAGAAATACTTGTAGATATAGAACTCAATAGTCCCAATATAACCAATACCATCTCATTTCCTCGAACAACCACAATAGGTTGTATAACCCTTCCCTGCGTCAACAATACCTGCAGATATCACTTCAATGTATGCATAGGAATGCAATGTGTAGGTCATCTGCCCTCGTACCTCTGAGAGTATAAAACCACATCATCTGCTAATATCACTTCAATGAATGCATATAAATGCAATGCATATGTCCTCTGCCTTCATACCTCTAAGGGTATGAAGCCGCATCGTACCCCTCCTCGGGCAATGTACGATGCTAAGTTGTACCGGTACGGTCGGACCATAGGTCACGACCAAACTTCAGATGCAAATGAATAATGTAATGCATATGGCATGCTGCATTTATCAATATACTTCACTTCATTCAGATACAAAACAAACCTCAAATAATACTTCATCTGCCTTCAGATACAATACAAATCTCAAATAATACTTTATCTGCCTTCAGGGGTGTAAATTAATCTCATGGGTCATACTCGAACCATAATCATCATCAATATATGATTGAGCATCAGTATAATACAAGCAAGTAAAGCATCACCATAGAGTTCAGTTATGAAAGAATTCCATAATTCTGAATATTAGAGCGTAGGCGATAAAAAAACAACAAGTCAAAACGGTAGCAACCACTTCTACATTTACTTGCCTTCATCGAAGAAGAAAGATGTACTAGGCATGATCCGGAGTGTAGCCACCAATTCTTGGAGAGGAACGACGATGATGGGCGACAGTATGCCCTCATCTCCCCTCTCTTCTCTTCTTTTTTGTTCCTCTCTTCTCTTGGGGCAAGGCACAAAAGGGTGACGGCTGCTAGGGGTGGGAGGACGTGGCTTCTAGGGTTAGGGAGGTATAAATAGAAGAAAACTTCCACAATCCTAATATCCAATGGCTCAGATCAACCGGCACTCAAAAAGACTCATCCGGACTCCAAACAAGGCAAACTAGTGATTGATCGGAATCATCTTGATGAGATCAATACATCTACGGCCTCCGATCATCCATAGGACATACCATATTTGGATTATAAAAATGGTTTATTTTTTTAGGGTGTTACAAATAATGCTTCGAAGGATGAAGGACATTAACCATTAACCTCCTTTTGTGTTGCCTTGTCTTAATTCATAGCATTTGAGAACAAGTCCCTAACATTGGCGCCCACCTCCGTTGTACTCACTTCCACAACCTTCGGCAAAGCATCAACCTTCATCATGCCGCCGAAGAAGATAACAGCGCCAGGGGCTGCACTGCAGCCACTGGACACAACCAAGACACTCTCTCTCCAAGAGGCCAGAAGCCAAAACAGGAAGGCCACCAGTCCAACACTTCAGGAGGAGGAGTTGGACCAGGAGATTAGGGACCTAGAAATCATTCACCAGTAGGTGCAAAGGAAAAAGGAGAAGATGGCTCGGCTGGCCGACCTTCAGAAGAAGATCGATGAAGCTACTGAGGAAGTGCGTCATATTACTCAAGATGATCACGACCGAAGGCCCCAACACCGGGAGCTTCGTCAAGAGGGCTCATTCAACGAAGATGAATGGTACGATGATTTTAATCTTGGTACCTTTGCTTTTGATGATGCTTCTCCTCTGGCAGCAGAATTGCAGGCTATCCCATGGCCACAATCCTACAAGCCACCTCAGCTATCCATGTACGATGGGCACTCAGACCCAAAGCAATTTTTAATGAACCATGAGGCAACAATATCCTCATATGGAGGCAACACAGCTGTTATGGCAAAGTCCTTCGTCATAGCAGTCCGAAATGTGGCCCAGACATGGTACTCTTCTCTTCAGCCAGGGACAATCACGTCATGGCAGAAGCTCAAGGACATACTGGTTACCAGTTTCCAGGGCTTTCAGACGAAGCCAGTCACAGCTCAAGCCTTGTTCCAGTGCACACAAGACCATGAGGAATACCTTCAGGCGTATGTCCGAAGGTTCTTGCGACTGAGAGCACAAGCGCCCACACTGCCCAATGAAATTGTCATTGAGGCCATGATCAAGGGTCTTCGGCCAGGACCTATAGCCCAGTACTTCACCAGGAAACCTCCCCAAACTCTGGAGAAGTTGCTTCAAAAAATGGATGAGTACATCCGGGCTGACAATGACTTCCGACAAAGAAGGGAGGAAGCTTACAGATTTTCTGAGATGACTAGGGGCTTCGGAGGGAGAGTCCACCCTAGGCATGTCAGATCAATCCATAGCTCTAGTCAGAATGATGATAAAGGAAGCCAGCTTTAGAGGCCACATCACATCTCACAGTCTTCGGGATAGCAGCAAAGCTCCTTCAGGCCGCCAGCTCCGTGGGGCAGAGGCGTCAGGGGCTTCGGAGGAAGATATGGGGATCAGCCCAGGAAAATCTATTGCTTATTCTGTGGTGAGGACAAGGGCCATACTACAAGAACATGCCAAATCACTATTCTGAAGCAAAAGGAGATCGCCAAAGCCGAAGCTCGGCAGAATCAGCCGAAGCAGGTCTTGCACACTGCTTCGTGCCACTCTCCCTACATACCGGAATATGTGGGCAATCATCCTATAGCTTATGTTGCTTCGGCAAGCCATTCATAGGCTTCTTGGCCTCAGCTCCCACCGCCACCACCACTGCAACCTACTTATTCCCAAAGCCAGCAGCCAGAAGGGCGCCAACATTCCCAACAGCAAAATGAATTCAGAGAGGAATCCGAAGCCAAGGATTTTTCAAAGCACCTTTCCTTGGATGTGCGAAGTTCTTCAACATTTTTTTCCAGATGATTTTTCCAATATTTGCTAATTTCTCGGTTAGCTTGCGCGAGTGCACAACTTTCCTTAGCTTCGGCCAGCTGTCTCCGAAGGTCTTCAATTTCAGTCTTTTGAGCTTCGGCCTGAGCTTTGAAACTAGCTTCATCTTCCTTCACTTTGTTTACCTACGAAATTAAGATTTCATCCTTCTCTAGACCTTCGTTTCTTAGTTCAATAACTTCTGAACGAAGGTTATTCAGAGCCATTGTATAGCTTTCATCTTCAATATTCTTCTGTGCTCTCAGGGCATTACTAAGAATCAAGCCCTGTTAATAAGAAGAAAGAATTAAGTATGACAATGAAATATGCTAGTTTCCAACTTAAAAGTAAACTTTTATACCTTTATACTATTGTATGCTAGGCTATCAGCAAGTTCATCCTTCGATAAAATCGAAAGACTGTCTTCTAGCTTCGGGAATCCGATGCTCTTACCTGTCTCCCGGCAAACGGATATTTCTTTGTTGTCCGGGAGACAGTATAAGAAATCATCTTCATTACTCCCATTAAAAACCAAGGCACCCTTTGGATATTTCAACTTTTGCGCATAGTGCCTGGCTTCCAGAATTTCTTCTTTGGACAACTTCTTCCCCGAAGCATGTCGAATGATGTAGTCAATATTTTTGATCAAAGTTTTGGGGGTAGGAGTCTCAATCTTTCCAAGAGCAATTTGCTCTGCCGCTTTTTCTTCAGGTGCGGCAGGCTCTGTCTCGGTGGGCACTGAAGGCCTAGCTTCAGCTTCAGCTTGAACTTGCGTATCTTCGGCTTCTGCTTGCCTAGTTTCGGCTTCGGCCTGCGATTTGGCTTCAGTTGGAGCGACTTTCTTTGTAGGAGCAGGGCTCAGCGCCTTTGTAGTCTCCAGCACTGCATCCAGAACGTTGGCCATCCTTCTCCTCTTAGGAGTTGCAGCAGAAGTCTTTTGCACCTTCGACAGATTTGCCTCTATCGGATGGCTCAGAATCTGTGGCATTTTTATTATCTCTTCAACCTTCGGCTCTTCAGCCTTATCAACCTTATCTTCGACTAGCTCAACTATATGCGTCTTTGGCATTACAGTTGGTTCTTCAGCACTCTGTGCAGTCGGAGCAGTTTGTATTGCTTCAGCTGCTGAAGAGGACCCTGCGCCAAAGTCAGGCACCATGGACGGTGGGTCAGAACCTTCATCTTTTTGCCCTTCGGCACAGGCTCAACTAGGGTGACCAAAGCAGCAATCTTCCTCTTTTTCTATTGTCCTCGCAGCGGGTAACGGTAATCAGGGTATACGAAGCCAATAGCATCAATTACCCTGTTTAGCCTTTTCTTCCCCCGACCACCGAAGGCTGCGGACAAAGCATTATCTTCGGCTTTGGAGTATGCTCCAAGTAATTCATCACTAGTAACTTCAATGCACTTCAGCCAGTCGTCATTGGGCTCGTCAAGCTTCTCCCTAAATCTGAAGGTATATTTTAGTCGGACCAGACCACCATCACTAGAATCAGTGGTGGTTTCCTTCGGCATTTCCTAGCTTTCCACAAGAGGCCATACCCTGAAGGCTATATGTTCTTGAATCAAATCTCTTGTGCCAATGAAGGAGCAAACAATGCTGAAAGCCCTCTGGCACGCTTCGACAGCGTCATCAATTTCCACCTTCGGCCTTTGAAGGCCGAAGCGTGACCAAATAGGGCGCTAGATGATCTCTTTAATGTCTTCCCTCGCCTTTAAATCATTCTTCACATAAAACCATTCCTCCATCCAGGCTCCAGGCCATCTCTTCTGGAATGTTGGCATCGGGTGGCTTGCGTTGGGGCGTGCAATAAACCCATAACAACCAAAGTTATTGTGGTACTGTTCTTTGCCAGTGGCCTTCATCTCATATAAAAGTTCGTGCATTCTGCAGAAGCACTTAGCGCTTGGCTCCAACCCTTGACTTCTCACAGCCCAGACAAAAATCCCCATCCTCATAATAGCTTCGGGGGTGATCTGATGAAGGAAGATCTGGTAGATCTTTAGCACTTCAACTACAAACTTGCTCAAAGGAAACCAAAGTCCAGCCTTAAAAAAGCTTCGGTAGATAACAACTTCGTTCTCCTCAGGAGCAGGGACGTTGTTGTCCCCGCCAGCCCTCATGATAGACATGTCCCGAAAATACCTTCCTCTCATGTTGTCAAGATGACTCTGTTTAATAGTCGATTTTCTGAAGATAGTATGGCTTGGCCGCCACGGCCGATCTTTAGAATCTTCGTATCCGCTTTCCACGTCATAACTATCACTCTCATCAGAATCTTCGGATAAACCCTCCAGGATCTCCTTAGTGATTTTCTCTGTATTTGTTTTTTCCATGGATTCAATAAATCCAGCAATGTAAGGATCTGCAACCTTCTTCTCTTCAAACAGCTTTGCCTCCTCAGTCAGCTTAGTCTCCTCAGTCATTTTCCCCAGACATGGTGCAAACATCTTTAAGCCAAAGCTCAAAAAGCTTGAAAATCTAGCAAGCGCTAGTGAGCAAGAGCTAAAAGTTTGAGAAAATAATGCAAATGGCAGAAACAACGTATCAAATGTTGCCGGTGTGAGTTCATATTTATACGCCTAGCACGCTACAACTTGGAGGGGCCCGTTTGTCATTGATTGTTGTTATTCTAGCAAAGGGAAGGTGTTTTTTCGGACCTTCGGCTTAAGGCCTTGATTCACGTCGCAGTCTGAATTCGTTGTCATAATAAATTAATACTGCGAGGGGCTACTGTTGGGGGCCTTCGTCTTCCGAAGGTCCTCAAAAACATGATTAACAATGTTTCCCAAGCATGATATATGTACAGGAACCTTCAGACTCGGGATGAAGCTGTACACAATATGGAGAGCAGGGTCAGAACAAAGGCTAAACCAGTGCCGAAGCTGCGCGCAAGGGAGCTTCGGCTCAGTAGCAGAAAAAGGAATCGACTTAAGGAGGAAAAGGCTATCGAGTCCCCGACAGATTGTTCTTAAGTCAATAGTGAACATGAAGGGCATGAATGTAATTTTACCCAGGCTACGCCCTGTGCCTATAAATAGATGAACAGTACCCCTGTACTGTTCACGCTAACTTGTATTCGCTCGTGTGACACGCTTGTACTTTTGCCTTCTGTCAAGCCAAAGGTACAAATGTAATTCAATGTTGTTCTTATTCATTCATGATGATATAATAAAGATATATAAATAATGTCATATAATTATTCATGTTATTTCTTATGTTCCATATGCTTCGTCTTTCATCAATATGTGCTATGATGATGAAGGTACGTCCTTCATGACCTTTGTCCGAAGATCGTTATATCCTAAGGAAAATAAAGCTTCGGAGGACGAATGACATTAACCATTAATCTATTTTTGTGTTGCCTTGTTCTTAATTCATAGCATTTGAGAACAAGTCCCCAACACAAAGTGTATCTTTGTGCCAATTTGATCACAAAAAGTGTGACGGAACCTCCAAGGTATTAGGCCCACCTACAGTTGTCCTTGTCCTAGGGACCTTGGACAACCCTATAGATGCACCTAATCACTCAACAAGTTCGATAACTGTATCCTCATCATTTCGTCCAAGAGCGCTTCAGCTGTCACGCAAATATTACATCACATCGGAGGAAAGAATAAGCGGAAGCAAATTACAATAACTTAATTCACATTCATAAAATATATATAGAGAGTATTATTATTACAATACCAGGGTATTATGAGTGCATAAAGTATTATTACAGACCAGGGAGGCAAAACACCCTCTCGCACAAAAGTTTATTACTTTCAAGGTGGGAGGAAAACATCCTCCCGCGACCAACTTCACTGCTGGGGCTCTTCCTTGGGTACCACATTTGAACAGAAACAACAAAACTCTGCTGTTTCCTCACCTATAACAACATGGGTTCGAAAACCCTGAGTACGAAGTGTACTTTCGCAAGTCTTACCCGACAAAATAAAAAGACTCTCAAGGATATGCTGGCTTGAGGGAGTCAAGGTAAGGTTATTCAAGAATCAAAGACTCTGTTTGCAGAAATGCTTACTAATAGTGGATCCTTAAAAATCCAGTTTTATTATCAAGTTAAGTGATTACCTATAGCTAATGTTCTTTCTACCCTAGTTCAAGCACTTGGCCTACACTAGCCGTCTTTTATCATCCCTTCATTACACTGGATTGCTACGTGTAGGGCAGTGACCAAGTCTTCATGTCCGAGAAGTAACGGCGATCCAAATCGATTAATACCCAGCTGGGGATCTCCAACTACATGACATATGTAGCACTTAACCCTTGCATATGTCAACTCGCCACCAGGTTTCTCAAGACCAGACCGGGTTCACGCCAACCAAGAGCACAGATACACCACCGTCTAGCCTCTTGCCACGGAGGGTACACGCTACTCTCGCCATCTCTCCACTCCCATTGCGTGTTGGCCTTTCTGGTATTTGTCTGCCCGAGGCAAAGCTTACCCATGACGAGGCATGTGGCCAGTTAAAAAGTCCTCAATCAGCAAGCCTACATCGGTACGGTCCTTAATCGACTCAGACAGAGACACTACACCGAGACTTCCTTCTCGTGCAAGTCACCCGCCCGGTCTCGTCTTTGTCATTTTTAATTCCAAAAGTTGGTACCTGACATAGGTACATCTTTTTCGATGTTGAACCCATCACGGCCATGATGGATCCACCATCAAATCTTTTCTTTGAAAACTCCCCTTCCCTCATGAAACATCATCTTTGCTTAAAACAAATCATTTTGTTTTCTAAGGCAAGACTGAGCATCAGAAAACTTTTAAGCAAAACAGGTATCAAGGAAGGTAAACAGTTCCAAGGAAGGAAATGCAACAATAGTTTATCACTCAACTCCTATCACCTAATGCATCATTTCAAGTGATAACGAGTTTAAAACCACAAGGAAAAGGGTAAATGCACCGGGGCTTTCCTTGTGTTGTAGGGGATTCAGGATCTGTTCCACAGATATCAAAATAAAAACTATTCCTGGCAGGTGGAGTCTTAGCTGGTGGTGCAGTCTCTTCTTCTTCAACAATTACTTCTTCTTCGTTTTCTATATATAACCATACATATACCTGAATGCTCATGTGTTGCTATGAATATGCAGCTGTAATAAAACATGGTAAGTTATATCTTGAATATAACTTTCCTTCACGGTACACCTGGGTAACTTGGGTTTCTTAGGTTAATACTCTATTAGGGTTAAGCAAGTTCTATTCTAAGAAGCTAGGGTTTTGGGTTTGGGATCAAACAATATCCAAAACATACCAAACTTTACCCAAGGGTTCTAATTATCAAATTGAGCTAGACCGCACCCTAGCGGAGGCAAGGGCTGGTGCTCTGGCATCGTAACAACCTAGCGGAGCTTACTGGGGCATCAATTTATAGAGTGCAATCGTGAATACGACAAATTTAGGCGGGGAAGGGCAGGCAATGAGAAAGAGGAGGAGTTACCGAAGTTATCTATCGTGGCATTCACCGGGGCACTATCACAGGCAATGGATAGACTACCTACGACGGTCTACTGCGACGTGGTAACACCACTGACTACGTGGTGCACGAGCGGCAAGCGACCAATGCCGGCGAGGATCATCACGGTCGGCCGTAGAGCAAGTGGGTACGGTGAACCATCCAGTGACCGCGTTCGAGCTTATCCTGGCGCCAAGATCTTTTACTCCCCTCGGTTATCCACTTTGCACCGAGCATGAATCGCGACGCCCGGCGTGAATCTGGGCGCGGGGTCACCGGCGACGAGTTCACTGAACCTGGATTCTCCTTCAGGTCATTGTACTATCAGAACTCCATTCAGAGCGCCTGTCAGAGCATTTTCAGGGGTGATTTTCACAAATTTTTATGTGGCAAACCTTTAATTGGTCTGTAGCAAAATTAATCTCCTACAAACCAGCTTTGATTTTTTTTATAGCGACCATAATCTAACATCCACTGGATCTTACTCAAAATCGCCCCCAAAGTCTGTCCCAGTTCACTGTCACTCAAAATTCAGCTTCAGGGGTGACTAACAGCCTGACTTCATGTCCATTTATCTCCCATTTTCATACAACACTATTGCTTAGTCTCTTAATCAAACTTGTACCCCTAACATAGCTCTACAATTCTTATGTATTGACCTAGGGAAAAATCCTCATGAATTGAGCATTGCAAAGCTCCAAAGTTGGCTCAGTTTCACTGGATTTCAGACTTAGCCACATAGTGCTCATGTGACCCTTTTGCAAATAAGTCCAAATTTCATCATTCAACTTGAAAATTCTCCAATGTGAAAGTTACTTGGTTTGTGGTGTTCTATCACTTTGATATTTGCACTTTGGTCCAAAAGTGCATAGAATTTGCATTTACCCCCTAGGGTTCCAATAAGGGTTTTCTAGGGTTTGTTTTTAGGGTTTGGGCACACTAGGGTTTTGTGCCACAAAAGTTCATCAAATTTATATCTTGTGAAAATTTCTAATGACTTTTGAGGTTTTCTCATTTTGGGCTTACTACTACCCTCATGTCCTAATCCCAGGGTTAAGTATCCTACCTTAGGGTTAATCACACATCAAGTCACCTCATCACAACTTGTTTTGAAATTTTACATAGTGAATGCATTCAAGGTGTGACAAATAACATGAAATGTCAATGCACATGATGTTATGTTCAAGTTTTAGTGCCAGTAACACTAGGGGTGTTACAAAAAGTTTTGATTGTTTCGGCATCAAATTGGGTTCCATTATCAACTGTGATAGCCTTCGGCACTCCGAACCGACAAACGATGATCTGCCAAAAGAACTTTTGGACTGCAGCCAAAGTAATCATAGCTAGGGGTTTAGCTTTGATCCACTTTGAAAAGTACTCCACTGCAACCACATCATATCTCAAGTTCCCTTGTGCTGGTGGAAGTGGGCCTAGAAGTCTAGGCCCCACCTTTGCAATGGCCAAGTGGGCTAAATCAGCTGTGACGGAACCTCCCAAGTCATTAGGCCCACCTATAGTTGTCCTTGTCCAACGGACCTTGGACAACCTTGGAGATGCACATAATCACTCGACAAGTTCGGTATCTGTATCCTTTTCCTCGCCCAAGAGCATTTCACCCGTCACACAGATATTACAACACATCGGAGGAACGAATAAGCGGAAGCGAATTACAATAACTTAATTTATATTCAAAATACAAAAAGAGTGATATAATTATTACAACCCAGAGTATAAGAGTGCATAAGTATTATTATTACAAACTTGCGAGGCAAAAACCCCTCTCGCATAAAAGTATATTGTTTTCAAAAGGGAGGCCAACATCCCTCCCGCAACCACGTCACTGTTGAGGTTCGTCCTTTGGCACCACGTCCTTGGGCACCACCTTAGTACAAAAACTGCAAAATTCTGCTGTTTCCTCACCTACAACAACATGGGTTCGAAATCCCTGAGTACGAAGTGTAATTTCGCAAGTCTTACCCGTCAAAATAAAAGACTCTCAAGGATATGCTGGCTTTAAGGGAGTCAAGGTAAGGCTTAATAAAGAATCAAGACTCTGTTTGCAAAAATGCTTACTAAAAGTGGATCCTTAAAAATCTAGTTTTATTAGCAAGTTAAGTCATTACCTGTCACTAGAGTTCTTTCTACCATAGTTCAAGCACTTGGCCTATACTAGCCATCCTTTTATCAACCCTTCTTGTTCACTGGAATGCTACGTGTAAGTTAGTGACCAAGTCTTCATGTCCGAGAAGTAATGGCGATCCGAATCAATTAATACCCAGCAGGGGATCTTCAAGCACACGACATATGTAGCACTTAACCCTTGCATATGTCAACTCGCCACCGGGTTTTTTAAGACCAGACCGGGTTCACACCAACCGAGAGCACAGATACACCACTGTCGAGCCTCTTGCCACGGAGGGTACACGCTACTCTCGCCATCTCTCCACTCCCATTGCGTGTTGGCCTTTCTGGTATTAGTCTACCTGAGGCAAAGCTTACCCATGATGAGGCATGTGACCAGTTAAAGGGTCCTCGGTCATCAAGCCTACATCGACAAGGTCCTTAATTGACTGAGACGGAGACACTACACCGAGACTCTCTTCTCATGCAAGTCACCCGCCCGGTCTCAGCTTTATCATTTAAAACCCAAAGTTTGGTACCTGTCAGAGGTACATCTTTTCCAATGTTGAACCCATCATGGCCATGATGGATCCACCATCAAGTTTTATTTTTGAAAACATCTCATCCACTGTGAAGCATCACCTTTTGTTTTAAAACAAAACATTTGTTTTTCTAAAGCAGGACCAAGCATCAGAAAAACCTTTTAAGAAAACAGGTAATCAAGGAATGATAAACAGCTCCAAGTAAGGAAATGCAACAATTGATTTAGCACCCAACTCCTATCACCTAATGCATCATTCAAGTGATAAAGAGTTTTTAAAACAGCAAGGAGGTGGCAAATGAACAGGGGCTTGTCTTGTGTTGTAGGAGAGTCGGGCTCTGTTCCACATCAAAATAGAAACAGTTCCCTGCAGGTAGATTTTTTGTCGATGGAGTAGTCTCTTCCTCTTCAACAGTCACTTCTTCTTCGTTTTCTATATATAACCATATATAACCATGAATGCTCATGTAATACTTATGAAAATGCAAAAATAGAAAAGATGTATCAAGTTGTATCTTGAATACAACTTTCCTTCACGATGTACGAGGGAAACTATGGTTTTTCTAGGTCAGTACCTTAGTAGTGTTAGACATTTTTACCCTAAGGAGCTAGGGTTTTGGGTTTCGAAATCAAACAATGTCCAAAGCAAGTCAAACTTCACTCATAGGATCTAATTATAATTTTATGCTTATCCAAAAAGTTTGGTGATTTCTAGAGTTATTAAATAATTCCTAAAATTCCAAGAGACTAGGTTTTGGCCATTTTAAATACTACATAATTCCTAGTTTAGACTAAAAATCTTGGAACTATTTTTATCAAATACTGGAGAAATTTAGGAGTCCAACAAAATTAGTCTCATATTTTTACCATTTTTCTATAATTTTCTATGGATTTCTTAAGTCTGGTGGAAAAAGAAAAAGAGAAAGCATAAACAGTAATGGGCTGAAACTAGCCCAAGTCGGCCCACGCATAGGCAAAAACGCGCCCGCGGTGTCCATCTTGCACAAAGGTCCCTGGTCATTTGAAAAAGTCGTAAAGTATCCTCTCCACTGTTTCTTTGTCTCACTATCATCTGCATTAAGGCCCTTCCCCTTTCCGTTTCTTTACAACCCGAGATCCCCGACCGTGGGCGGCGGAGCAGTGACTCCGGCGAGCCCGTTCTGGCTGGATAACTCAACTACCGGTGCTCCTGTGCGATTGACACCGAATTCGACCCCTAATGATCAGTACCCGTCAACCAATTTCAAGGTTATAGCCTTAATCTCTCTGCCCACAGTGACAGCGCGATCAACGGACAAACCGAGGCGTTCCCGATGATCCAAAGTGTTCTAGCTCAATTGGCCGGGTCGAGAAGCATCAAGAGCACATAATGTAACGCCTTTGGTGATACTGTCACTAAAATTTGAGCATAACATCATGAGCATTGGCATATCATGTGTTTGTTACACCTAGAATGCATTCTCTAGGTAAAAATTTCAAATAAGTTGTACTGATATGACTTGATGTGTGGTCAACCCTAGGGTAAAGTGCTTAACCTCAGATCAGGACTTATGGATATAAGTGAAGCCCAAATATGTGAAAACCTCAAAAGACATGAGACATGATCCTAAGATATCATCTTGGAAGGACTTGAAAGGCATCAAGACCCTAAAGTGCTAAAAACCCTGAAAAGACCCTTGGAAAACCCTAAGGCTATGTTCGGTTCCCTGGGATATAATCCCCAAGATGAATTTTTCCACCCAGGGAATGAGTGATCCCCATGCGGTCACTTAATCCCGTTGGGGGTACAATCCCTGTCAGGGAATAATCCCTATGCCAAAATCCTGTTCGGTTAAGCCATGGCGTAGAGGAGGTTGGAGAGGCACACAATTGAGCAGCCAATGCCAATGCCAATTATGAAGCAACTGTTCAAATGAGTAGCTGCAGATAATTCATAGATCCATATAAACAAAAGCAAGTCGCACGCTGCGTGGATGATTCAATTACAAAATTCAAAGGCAAAATTAGTTTACAAGAACCACATTATTACAGTACAGCCCTTGTTCATAATACCTAATGTTCATTGGTTTCTTCAGATGCAGCTCTCTGTCATAAACACCAAATATAAGAGCAAGTTAGGCCTAGGAGACAAGATATAAATAGAGTAACTTTGCACAGTTAAAGAACAAAATGCATATTTTAATGGAAGTGATTTTTTTTCATTGGTATGGTCCTGACCAAACTAAAAAAATATGAGCCAAAGAAAGTTACAAGGAACGAATTTGCTGCAAGCTCCGTTATGAAGCCATGGGAAAACGCATAGAGCAACAAATCAAATTGGTACATGTAAGATTCTATAGATTATAGAATAAATGGAAAAAATGCTAGTCAAGAGCAGCAAGCAGCAGCATCATCAGAGCACGCATTAGCACAAGAGCAGCAAGCAGCAGCATGCATGTGACCAATCCATGCAGTCAAATCTGTGCATATCAGAGGAGGGCCGGGGTGGGGGAGGGAGGATAGAGAAGCAAAACAAGAAGCTAGCTAGAAAGAACTTCATCTGAGAGAGTGTATGATGAACATTTTGCACATTTTGCACATTTTGGCACTAACACTGAACCCTCATTACTGGCATGCATGATGAACTAACGGCAAATAATAAACCCCGGATTTTGGAATGGTAAGAGACAAATTATGCTGGACTTTGCTACTAATATACACATACACAGCGGCTAGCTACAAAGGAACGAGTTTCTTATTATATATCCAGTTTATACATAATTATTATTATATAGAATGCACTGCACATATATTACTATTACCAGTTTATACATAATTTATTATTTGCAACTGATACACGAGGCATGATCCCTCGTATTATGTGCATCCAAAAGACATGATTATATCCGGACGGTGCATCATCGCCACTAAAATTTTAAAGGCAAGTATAAAAATATTATTATAGCGTTAGGAGACTAGCGCAAGTTGTTGGAAATACTATGAAAATGAATCAACAATAAAGTGTGCTTGTTTATATAGGTATACCTGCTAAGCCATCTCATCCCTCAACCACATCAATGCAGCCTCTCTATCATCATTGCATGCACTCAAGAATATCTGTCGATTGTCAGGGTCCTTGAACACCTTATATGCTTTGACCTTCTCCTCTTTTGTGACTTCCAATGTGTTTAGAACTGCTATGCAATTCTTAATTGAGAAATCATCACCTCCCCTTGCCTCCCTTTCTCTTGCCAATTGTGTCGCTTCATCTTCAGCTTGTTTGCTTCTAATGTCTAGGTACCTCTCCATCAGTGTTTCTATGTTGGAACTCTTCTTCGGCCTCTTTGGTCCTTTTTCTTCTTCATTCCTTGAAATAGCAGAAGTCCTTTTTGACCTTTCATCATGCCTATCAGCATTTACATCAACCCCTTCAACTTCATACACTCTGTCTTCTACTTCATTTTGTCTGTGATCCGCCAAAGGGTCTCCCACATCTTCACGGTCTTCTACATTGATAGGAACATCTCCAGACCCAATTTGTGTGAGATCTGGACCATTTGGTTGAGTAGAAGTGAAGTTGTAGGTCCCTTCAGCAGTATTACCTATACAATGAAGTTTTAGTGCAAGAAATATTACAACATAGTGAATAAACTTAGTTACTGGTAAAAGGAAAACTAACCATCATGTAGCTCTCCCAAAGCTTCAAACAGAGGAAAAGATTTGTTGCGGAATTTTTTAGCCCTTGGAAATGACTGCACAATAAAGTAAGAAACTAAATGTGAGATGAATAAAACAAACAACACTTAAATATTCATGTAGATGCCAAGCTAAGAACTGACAACACACAAAAAGATCTCAAGTTTACAGAAACATGGTAATAAACTTACTTTGATTATGTTGTCCCATATCGGTGGATCAGCTTGAATCATACACCTTTTCTCATCCCAAGAAACTCCGCTTTGTTTCCTCGCATCTTTCAACATCCTGTAATCTCTCTTTAACTCCTTTTCCTTTTCTTGGATTTGAACTTTTGAGAAACCTGCATATCTTTCCCTCTCTTGAAATTCCTTGGCAATCTTGTTCCATGCATCGGGTGTCCAACCATTGTTACCCTTATATTCAGGTGTATTGTGTTCATGTAACAAGTCAACAAGGGTCTTCTCTAACATAGAATTCCAATTTGCTCTTGTTTTCCCTGCAAATCAGCACATAAGCAACATAAGAAAGAACCAAAACTAATCAGAAAGAACCAACATATATACCTTTTGGAGAGCCTCCATGTGTCTTTGAAGTAGTAGCTATAGGAGATGTTTTCTTTTGTGCACCTTTAGATAAGAGCATGTTAAATCTAGGAGACCCCCTTGCAAGCATGTTTAATCTTGGAGACCCCCTTCCAAGCATGGTAACTTACAACATGAGCATAATTAGAACATGAAAGCATAATTGTGAACAACAATAATTTTTAAAGCATAACTGAAAGCATATTCGAATAATATTAAAGCATCATAACTAGTACAAACTACATTTCTTAAGAACTTACTGCAATCCCAATAACAATAAAACATATTCTAATGCATCACTAATTGCTTCTATGTTGTTGATAATCAATCCACATTTGTTGTGCAATTGTGTCTCTGAGATTGTTGCCTTGTTCACTGCCTTGATCATTGCTTTGATCTCCATCTGGAAGGTCAACAACATTGCCTTGAACATTTTCTGCCTGATCTTCTAACCATTGTTCATCTCCTTTGAGAGACCGAATAATGTTGTGCAACACGGCAGCTGCTACCGGTATCTTCACTTGGTTTTCTATTTTGTGAAACGTGGCAACCTTAAGGATGGGGAAGCGTTTCTTTATAACTCCTAAGGCCCTTTCAATATGATTCCTCAACACTGCATGGCGATGATTGAAGATCTCCTTGTAGTTCTGTGGTCTTCGGCGACCTGCCCCATACTCCTTCAAATGATACCTGACTCCGCGATATGGGGCAAGGAAAGATGGTGTGTTGGCATAACCGCCATCTACTAAATAAAACTTCCCCGGGGGCACTTGAAAGCCACTGTTCATTGCAGCTCTGAGAACTCTAGCATCCGTCGCAGACCCCTCCCACCCAGTGGATATGAAAGTTACATTGAGATCAAAATCACACGCTACCATTACATTTTGAGTAAGGGTTCCCTTCCTATTCCTAAATGGAGCGGCTTTATCTGGTGATATTGATATAGGCACATGAGTGCCATCAATTGCGCCAATGCAATTCTGCATAGAAAAAACTACATGTGATTTTGCATGGAAGGAAAAGAACTATTGACATATGATAGGATAGTCCATGTAATCACCTTGAAGTAGGGATAAAACCTAGGATTCCTTTCAATTTTTTGATGGACATGATTAGGATTTGGTGGCTTCAGGAATTGCTTAGAGAGGGTAGGAACAACTACGTCAAAGAAATGCTTTATGTGACGATGATATGTATCACCACTATGCCCAAATTCTTCTATTAGGTCTTCAAACGAGGCATTATGGCTGAGCATGTATAAGAAGAATGCTAGCTTTTCCTCGACCTTAATCCTTGTATCACGAACCAGCCCCTCCCTTCTAAGATAACTTGCCAACGATTTGAAAATTTCAGGCTCCATCCTGAACGCTACCCGACAGTTCTTCAAATGACCTTGAAGCAACTCATGAACATGTTCTTCGCCACTTAACTTTGATGTATGCCTTCGCTTCTTCTCCCTTACTATGTTTGAACTAGAACCCAATATATGTAGCATAGGAAAAAAAAACAGCATCATATCATCATCCTCCTCATCTCTCCTCCGTCTAAGGTGATCTCTTAGTGCAACATCCATTGCTAACTAAAAAGAAATTCATAAAAGAAAATAAACACCAACAAAAATAGAACATGATGTAATAAAGAACATTTAGGATATAACAAGTACCTAAAGGAGAGGGTATAGGGTCCCAAGACGGTGGAAGTTCGTCTTCTCCAACTCGAACTGGTGCAGGGATAATCTAGAAATATAATAGGTTTTTGTTAGAAATACATATAGACAAGTACAAGTAAATATATGTACTCTAAACTGAAACATTGCGGGGTTATTAAGGTATTCTCATGTGTTAGTTATATACATGATATATAAATATCCCATATAGTTTAATGAACTTTGTTTCTTTATGCCATGGCCCGTGAAAATAGTGCTGCCTTGCATTACGTTTATCACCATCTTTTTTACATAGCAACAACAACAAACAGGAAGAACGTGTAATTGCAGAACAAGGCATAGAACAATCTGCTAAAGCTGAGCCTAGACAGTAGTTCATTTCTGCAATCTTGATACCTTGAACAAGTAAACAAATATCTAGGACCACGGCGCTGCTTGGATCCAAAGCTACGTACTGTCTAGGTTCTAGAACCGCAGGCTTGAACAAGTAAACAAATATCAGGACCGCGTCAGCTGCTAGCCGTAGCGGGTGGCGCGCGCTCGTCTGGTTCCACGGCGCTCCCGTCTCGTCCTCTCGCTCTCGCTCTCCTCCTCTGCCTCTGTCTCGTCGGCGCCGAGCAGACGGCCCCTGCGCCCGGTGCCACCGGAGAGAGACGGCGCGTGAACGTGGACGTGGGTGTGATCTTGGACCGCACGACATGGCTGGGGAACATCAGCTGGGCGTACTAGCGAGATCTAGCAAGACCTAGGCACAGAATCAGGATTTGAACGCCCAGAACTAGATTTTACTGCGATTCGGAAACTGGAATGTCAAGTGCGTACTAGCGAGGAGTCTGAGGAGGAGGACATGAGTACCGGTGAAAAGCTGATGTTCTCCACGCTGGTCTTCGTGTTGTAGGTAGACGCCGATGTAGCCGCCGCCGTCGCCTCGCGCTGAGCGCTCTCGCTCGTGGTTTGTTTCCACGACGGGGAGACGAGTAATGTTTCCCGACCGGGTTCAGCTGAGAATAGCCGGGATGGGCCGGTGTTGAGGCCCCTGCGGGGTGAAACGAACGCTGTTTTGTTGTGGGCCGGGATGTTTTCCAGACCGGACTGATCCACGGGGGATTGGGCCTGATCCCGGCCGGGATTCACTTAAACGAACATGGCCTAAATGGGAGCCCTAGGGGGTTAAGTGTAAATTTGGTGAACTTTTGAACCAAAGTGCAAATATCAAAGTAAAAGAGCACCTCAAACCCACTATCTTTCATATTGGAGGATTTGCAAGTTGAATAGTCTGAATTCTAGTAATTTGGGACCATCTTTGGAGCTGTATATCTCTTCATTCATGAGGATTCTGTCCTGGATTAGTACATCAAAATGGTAGAGCTACTATAGGGGTATAAGTTCAATTGAGAGACCCAACCCTAAAACCCTATAAAATCTAATGAAAACATACCCCAAAACATAGCTAACAGAACTCTGAATTTTCAGACCGAACACAGTAATCTGAAACCTGTAATGCAGTGTATCGAGCTAGGTTTGGAGTCTTTTTGTGACCAATCTAGAGGGTTAAAGGCTGTGAGTTGTGTAGATAAATTAGAGACCATTAGAAGGTGATTAAGTGTTCCTAAGACAAGTAGGCTTGATCCGGTACAAGTATTGAGGTAAATGCTGCTAAAAGTCGGGCTGTTAGGCTGGTGGTTTCGGACTGACGATCAGGCTACCCGGTTCTGAATTTCTGCCTGTCTGCTCCACTTTGAGGACTTGTAAAAGCTATCTTGTGTAACTTTGTGCCAGAATGTTTATAGCAAAGTTGGAGAGTTAGTATTCATTTATTAAGTGACCCTGACTTGACATTATATAAACTTAGAAGATATGGGCGCCCAAAAAGGTCTCTGTGAAAAGGGAAGGGTCAGGGTTCAGGCAGAAGAATTGGTAACCAAAGTTTGCAGCTGATTTTTGGATACTGTAATGTAATCTAGGAGGTTTGAGTCTAAGAAACCTGTAGAAACTTAGTAGACCTTGGACTAATGAGCAAGTTCTATTAATAGTGACTAATCTGTTCTTAATCAAAATTAAGAGAAAAGGCTAATTGAAGTCGGGTGGATTAGTAAAGAGATGTAGATTCAAAATTACAGAAATATCTACCTTTGATCTTTTCATCCCTTGCCGTGTCCTACTTTGGTATGGGAGATGGTAGAAATAATTTGAGGGCAGAGATATTCAGAATCATGCACATCACTGAAATATCACCAGTAGAAATATCTACTACAGTGCCCTCCTATCCTTACCCCCTCCATTTGCCATGGATAAACTTCACCTTGCATGATTGGTGAAGCTCACCAAGAAGTCCGTTTGATCATTACGGTCATGTTTGGTCGGAACATGAGTTTGACGCCGCATGACCTGCACTGGTGTTGACCAACCCAAAACTCAGTTGGTCCGATGTCAATTCCTGTAAGCATTGCGTTGCCCGTGTCTTGCTCATGCTCCCTATGCCCTTAATTTGAATCATCTGGTACTTAAATCAGCTGGGCAAGCACTGCGGAATCGGGACCCCATCGTGGGCGCGGTCAAGTCGCTCTGTGGGTTTATGAGCTAAATCCATGCCCATAACTGCTTGATTTAGGCTAGAAGTAGGTCTGGCGATTGTTTACTGGGCGCTTAGGCTCTCCGCCACCGTGGTTCGACGAGGGATTCATCCGCGCCGCTGGCCGGGGTCAGGGACCTAATTTTAAAAGACAAAGAACTTGGAAGGGGTAAGGTGTAATGTGTCAGTGACACATTAAGGTCAAATGAGGACTTCCTTTCAGATATTCAAACCGGCGAGGGCCTTTGCGCAAATATAACGGCGCAGTCGTGGGCGTGCCTGTATTCTGTAGAGGTCTAGGCCGAATGGGCTGATGACGGCCCAATACTATTGAAAGCTTTTTCCTTTTCTTTTTCTGAGAAAGTTTGGGAATCCATAGAAAATTCTAGAAAAATGATAAAAATATGAGACCAATTTTGTTGGACTCCTAAATTTCTGTAGTATTTATTAAAAATAATTTCAGAATTTTTAGTCCAAACCAGGAATTATGTAGTATTTAAGAAGGCCAAAATCAAGACCTTTGCAATTTTAGAAAGTACTAAATAGCTCCAAAAATCATAAAACTTTTTGGGTGAACTTATTTTGACCATTAGAACCCTTGGGTGAAGTTTGGTATGTTTTGAACATTGTTTGATCTCAAAACCCCAAAACCCTAGACCCTTAGGGTAAAACTATTTAACCCTACTAGGATGTTGACCTAGAAGACCCTAGTTCCCTGGAGTACCGTGAAGGAAAGTTGTATTCAAAATACAACTTGATACATCTTTTCTATTATTGCATTCTCATAAGCATTATATGAGCATTCATGGTTATATATGGCTTTATATATAGAAAACGAAGAATAAGTGACTCTTGAAGAGGAAGAGCCTACTCCGTCAACAAAAAATCCACCTGCCCGGATCTGTTTTTACTTTAACATTTGTGGAACAGAGCCCGACTCTCCTACAATACAAGGCAAGCCCCGATGCATTTGCCACCTCCTTGCTATTTTAAACTCTTTATCACTTGACTGATGCATTAGGTAATAGGAGTTGGGTGTTAAACAAATTGCTGCATTTCCTTCCATGAAACTATTTACCATTCCTTGATTACCTGTTTCAGTAAAAAGGTTTTTCTAATGCTTAGTCCTGCTTTAGAAAAACAAATGTTTTGCTTTAAAACAAAAGGTGATGCTTCACAATGGATGGGATGTTTTCAAAAATAAAACTTGGTGGTGGATCCATCAGGGCCATGATGGGTTCAACATCGGAAAAGATGTACCTCTGCCAGGTACCAAACTTTGGGTTTGAAATGATAAAGCTAAGACCAGGCGGGTGACTTGCACGAGAAGATAGTCTCGGTGTAGTTTCTCCATCTTAGTCGATTAAGGACCTTGTCGATGTAAGCCTGCTGACCGAGGACCCTTAACTGGTTACATGCCTCGTCATGGGTAAGCTTTGCCTCGGGCAGACTAATACCAGAAAGGCCAACACACAATGGGAGTGGAGAGATGGCGAGAGTAGCGTGTACCCTCCGTGGCAAGAGGATGGACGGTGGTGTATCTATGCTCTCGGTTGGCGTGAACCCGGTCTGGTCTTAAGAACCTCGGTGGCGAGTTGATATATGCAAGGGTTAAGTGCTACATATGTCGTGTGATTGGAGATCCTTAGTTGAGTATTAATCGATTCGGATCGCCATTACTTCTCGGACATGAAGACTTGGTCACTGACTTACACGTAGCATTCCAGTAAACAAGAAGGGTCGATAAAAGGATGGCTAGTATAGGACAAGTGCTTGAACTAGGGTAGAAAAAATCTAGTGACAGGTAATGACTTAACTTGCTAATAAAACTGAATTTTTAAGGATCCACTATTAGTAAGCATTTTGCAAACAGAGTCTTGATTCTTGATTAAGCCTTACCTTGACTCTCTTAAGCCAGCATATCCTTGAGAGTCTTTTCTTTTGACGGGTAAGACTTGTGAAAGTACACTTTGTACTCAGGGTTTTCGAAGCCATGTTGTTGTAGGTGATGAAACAACAGACTTTTGCTGTTTTTGCACTAAGGTGGTGCCCAAGGATGTGGTGCCCAAAGATGAACCTCAACAGTGAAGTGGTTGCGGGTGGATGTTGGCCTCCCTTTTGAAAAACAATATACTTTTATGCGGGAGGGGTTTTTGCCTCCCAAGTTTGTAATAATAATACTTATGCACTCTTATACCCTGGGTTGTAATAACTATAACACTCTTTCTGTATTTTGAATGTAAATTAAGTTATTGTAATTCGCTTTTGCTTATTCGTTCCTCTGATGTGTTGTAATATCTGCGTGATGGGTGAAACACTCTTGGGCGAGGAGAAGAATACAGATACCGAACTTGTCGAGTAATTATGTGCATCTACAGGGTTGTCTAAGGTCCGTTGGACAAGGACAACTGTAGGTGCGCCTAATGACTTGGGAGGTTCTGCCACAGCTAGCATCGGAGCGAAGCCCATCTCTTCAGATATTATGAAGCATTTCAAAAGGAATTTTCAAATGCTTATCCAAGAAATATTCTTTCATTCTTCCCTTGCCACTTTCTGGAAGTTCTCATCTTGTAAGACCAGGTAATAGAGTGCAAAATAGAGGAAGTAGGATCAACAAAGGTTGATTCTGTAATTATGCATGCATCATGTTTAAAAACTATACTAATAAATTTTCCCCCTTATGGAGATATGCCGCGCACGAGGAAAACTGCGCGTGAGTCCACTGGACCCATTGGCGTGCCTTGTCATCAGTTGGCTCCACGACATGAAGGGAGCAGCAGCGGCAGCAACGATCCAATCGGAGACTTAGAAGCCCAAGTGGAACAGCTTCGGACAGAGTTACGTCACCGAAACAGGGTGTGGGCAGAGGATGGTCAGCGTATAAATGAGTTGGCAGCTGACGTCAGACGCCTGCAAGATGAGCTTGTTGAACGGGATCTGGCGGTCGATTGGGCTGTCAACTCACGTTTGGTTGCTTGGGACCGGGAAGCCAAAGCTCGTGCTCGTGTAACCGAGCTTAGGGCGTTCCTTGATAACTTGCAGGTATACTGCAATACTCTACATGAGGAAGTGCATGTACTGTATTTGCGACTGCACCCGGACGTGCCTGCCGACCCTGTTGCAATGGGAGTCAGTTCATCAGGGACAACAAGTGAAGGAACTGATGAGGAGCTAGACCATTTTAGGCGTCCTCCTTCCATGAACCTGGCTGACGATCGGTCTCCCACGACAGGAAATGAAGAAACCAAGGACAACGAAGACTTGACTAGTATAGTGTAGGAACTTACCTATGTAAAATAAGTAATCATGTTGTACACTTGAGTCTGTATCATTACATCTTGGTAACGTAAAATGATGGTGTGTATCAGCATGTTATATTTTTCCCAAATGTTTCTTTGCCTCAGATGCCATCAAGGACTCGTGCGCATGATGGTGCTGGTACTTCCCGTGGTCGGGAAGATACTCCTAATCTACCACCTGTACCACCAACGCTGGCCGAGGCTATCGCTGCCTTGGTCAACGCGACTGCAGATAATACCCGCTTTTTACGCGAGATGGCGGATAATCAATTCCAGCAGCATGGCGGAAGGGCTCCTCCACAGGGACCGCGTGAAACCTCATATCTGGACTTCTCTGAAACGCGTCCCCCACTCTTCGTTAAAGCTGAAGACCCTCTTGAAGCTGATGAGTGGATAAGGGTAATGGAGCAGAAGTTCGAATTACTCCGTTGCATGGAAACACAGAAGCCGTTGTTCGCCGCCCAACAACTAAGAGGTCCTGCGAGTACCTGGTGGGGAAATTTTGTGGTGATTCAACTAGCCGGACATCAGGTCACTTTTGATGAATTTAAATTGGCATTCTGTGAGCACTATATTCCAGAAGGAGTGCTTCACAGGAAATAAGAGGAATTTATTCGACTAAAGCAAGGAGGGGAAACTGTGATGCAGTATCTCAACAAATTTAATCATTTATCCCAATATGCAATTGACCAAGTAAACACTGACCTGAAAAAGAAGAATTGCTTTATGAGAGGACTCAACGACCGGCTCCAAAGGAAAATGGCTACCTGCCTGGATCTTGCGTACAGCAGAGCTGTCAGTACAACGCTGGCAGTAGAAGCCAAGAATACAGGCCAAGGAAAATCCAAGGGATTTGGAGGTGACAGGTCCAATCAGGGACCTGAGAAGCGAACAAGGTTGGTAATTCGACCTTTCAAGCAGAATTGTTCTTCGCCTCGTCCACCCTCCTATCTGTTTAAACAGTCTGTTTTCATTCGTCCTACCACTGCCCCCACTTCTACAAATCAGCCGGGTGCCCCTGGTGCTCGTTTCCCCGCCCTCCCTAGTTCCTCAACTGGCTGCTTCAACTGTGGGAAGTCTGGTCATTTTATAAAAGATTGTCCATATCCGAGGCAGAATAAGTCCAACAATCAGCAGAACTCTGGGAGCTCTAATCAAGGCAAGGGAAACATGGCTAATAATTCAGCGGGCAAAAATGTTAAGAAGACTGGGCGAATTTATTACACTCAAGTGGCCACTACACTGGAAGGAGAGCCAGTAATGATGGGTACGTTCCTTGTGGCCAATCACGCAGTAGTCATTCTCTTTATTCTGGTGCTTCGCATACATTCATAAGCAAGAAATTCGTGGAAAAATATTGCATTCCTTGCACTGAATCAAGGGAAGGGTTTATTATTCTTTTGCCCGGGGGGACAAATATTTACTAAGGAAGTAGCCTTCCATGTGCCAGTAACATTGGCTGAACGGGATTTTCCCACCAACATGATTGTCTTAAAAGGGCAAGATATAGATGATATTCTGGGCATGAATTGGTTAGCCCAGCATAAAGCTATCCTCAACGCTGACTTAAGGACTATCAAGTTGAGCCACGACCATGAAGAGGTTCTCTTGTCCATCCCTATAGTTGTCCCAGCCAAACCATTTGGAAGGGTCTATGAAGCTATCATACCTGAAATCCAGGATATTCTGGTAGTATGTGAATTTCCGGATGTCTTCCCTGAAGATCTGCCTGGATTACCTCCAGAAAGGGGTACAACCCCTATTTCTAGAAGATCGTACCGGATGCCACCAAATGAATTGGCAGAGTTCAAGACTCAGTTACAAGACTTGCTTGAGAAGGGATTCATTCGGCCCAGTTCATCACCTTGGGGATGTCCCGCAATCTTTGTCAAGAAGAAGGATCAAACACTTAGAATGTGCGTGGACTATAGACCCCTTAATGAGGCCACGATAAAGAACAAGTACCCTCTTCCCCGGATCGATATCTTGTTCGATCAACTTACTAGAGCACGGGTATTCTCTAAGATTGACCTCAGGTCGGGCTATCATCAGATCCATATTCGACTTGAAGATATACCCAAAACCGCATTTACTACGCGGTATGGATTATTCAAATATTTGGTTATGTCCTTTGGATTGACAAATGCTCCTGCCCACTTCACATATCTAATGAACTCGGTGTTTATGCCCGAGTTGGATAAATTCGTGGTGGTCTTTGTTGACGATATCTTAATCTATTCCAAGAATGAAGAAGAGCATGCTAAACATTTATGGATCGTATTAACGCGCTTAAGGGAACACCAATTATATGCTAAATTCAGCAAGTGCGCGTTTTGGCTGGAGGAAATCCAATTTTTGGGACATGTATTGTCTGCAAATGGGATTGCGGTTGATCCCAGCAAGGTCAAGGATATTCTTGAGTGGAAACCACCAACCACTGTACATCAAGTTCGAAGTTTCCTTGGGCTGGCTGGCTATTACCGCAGATTTATCCCAGATTTCTCCAAGATTGTGAAGCCAATCACAAGTCTATTGAAGAATGATACAAAATTTAACTGGTCCTCAAGATGCAACGAAGCCTTCGAACAGTTGAAGGTATTATTGATCACTGCTCCGGTACTAGCTAAACTGGACATCGAAAAGCCTTTTGATGTATACTGTGACGTATTGGGCAGTGGTCTCAGATGTGTCTTAATGCATGAGGGTCGAGTTATAGCATATGCTACAAGACAGTTGCACCGCCATGAGGAACATTATCCAACTCATGACTTGGAATTAGCCGCTGTGGTTCATGCCCTTAAAATATGTCATCATTATCTGCTAGGGAATATCTGCCATATATATATAGATCATAAAAGTTTGAAGTATATTTTTACCCAGTCAGAACTAAACATGAGGCAGAGAAGATGGCTTGAGCTGATTAAGGATTATGAATTAGAAATCCACTATCACCCAGGAAAGGCCAATGTGGTGGCAGATGCACTAAGTCGCAAGGCTTCTTGCCATTGTGTTACAACAAGGACCTCTGACATCACATTATGTCAAGAAATGGAGAAGTTAAACCTGGGAATGATTCAACATGAAACCTTGAACCAATTGAAGCTTGAGTCGATTCTTCTACAAATGATTATTGATGCACAAAGAAGTGATAAGGGTATGAAACATATTCATGAGAAAATAGAAGTTGGCAAAGCAAATTATTTCAGAAGGGATAATCAAGGCTTAGTATGGTTTAATAACCGCATAGTTGTGCCTAAGGATGATGAAGTCCGCCAGCAAATATTGGACGAAGCTCATCTTAGTCGATATTCCATTTATCCCGGAAGCAATAAGATGTATCATGATTTAAAGCAACACTATTGGTGGACAAAAATGAAGATCCAAATTGCACGCTATGTGGCGAGATATGACACCTGTAGACGTGTCAAAGCCATACATATGAAGACTGTCGGTCCACTGCAATCTTTGCCCATCCCGACTTGGAAATGGGAGGACATTAGCATGTACTTCATTGTGGGATTACCCAGGACAGCAAAAGGATTTGATTCTATTTGGGTTATAATTGATCGACTTACCAAGATAGCCCATCTTCTGCCCATCAAGACATATCACCCAGTTGTTGTCTATGCTTAGATATATATTGCTCGTATTCTTAGTCTACACAGAGTTCCAGAGACAATAGTGTCGGATCGCGGACCACAATTTGTATCCAAGTTTTGGGAAGCATTACATAAGTCCCTGGGTACTAAGTTGCTCCATAGTTCGGCCTATCATCCCCAAACAAGTGGGCAGACTGAGAGAGTGAATCAAATACTCGAAGACATGTTACGAGCATGTGTTCTAGAATTCCCACAAAAATGGGATGATTGTTTACCATTGGCAGAGTTTTCATATAACAATAGTTATCAAGAAAGTATCAAGATGGCACCATTTAAAGCTTTGTATGGACGACGGTGCCGAACTCCATTGAATTGGTCTGAACCAGGAGAAAGGTGGTTTTCAGGCCTGATATGGTAAAAGAGATGGAAGAAAAGGTTCAATGAATCATACATAACTTGAAAGAGGCACAAGCTCGACAAAAGAGTTATGCAGACAAACAACGCCAACCCTTGTACTTTCAAGTTAAAGATTATGTCTACCTGAAAGTATCACCAATGAAGGGTGTGACTCGTTTCGATGTAAAAGGAAAGCTTGCACCCCGATACATTGGTCCGTTTTCAATTCTTGAACAATGTGGACCAGTGGCATACCGACTCCAACTACCAGAAACATTGTCTATAGTGCACAATGTTTTCCATGTATCCCAATTGAAGAAGTGCCTTCGGGTTCCTGATCGAACCATTGATGTTGTGGATGTTACCTTGGAACCAGACTTAACATATTCAGAACATCCCATTCGAGTCCTGGATCAAAAGGACAAGATCACCCGAAGAAGAGTTCTCAAATTCTATAAGATACAATGGAACCAACATACTAAAGATGAAGCTACATGGGAAACCCAAGACTTCTTAGAGAAGAATTTCCCTGGCTTTTTAGCTTCATGTAATTTGTAAGATGTGTACAATTGTTTGTAAAAATGGAATAAACCCATACCACCCCCTGCCTTGTACAAGAAATAAGGAAATAAAAATGTGACGCGTTTCCTTTTCCACTACTTGCCCTAGGACTTTAAATCTTGGGACGAGATTCTTTTATGGGGGGAAGGATGTAAAGCCTCTGGTGTTACTGTCACTAAAATTTGAGCATAACATCATGAACATTGGCATATCATGTGTTTGTTACACCTAGAAAGCGTTCACTAGGTAAAAATTTCAAATAAGTTGTACTGATATGACTTGATGTGTGGTCAACCCTAGGGTAAAGTGCTTAACCTCAGATCAGGACTTCTGGATATAAGTGAAGCCCAAATATGTGAAAACCTCAAAAGACATGAGACATGATCCTAAGATATCATCTTGGAAGGACTTGAGTGGCATCAAAACCCTAAAGTGCTAAAAACCCTGAAAAGACCCCTGGAAAACCCTAAATGGGAGCCCTAGGGGGTTAAGTGTAAATTTGGTGCACTTTTGGACCAAAGTGCAAATATCAAAGTAAAAGAGCACCTCAAACCCACTATCTTTCATATTGGAGGATTTGCAAGTTCAATAGTGGGATGTGCGGGGGTATTTATAGGTATCTGAGTGCCCAGCGTCCAGTGTTAAGGACGCATGTGCCCTCAAGCACCTAGGTTATCCCCGGAATATTCCCATAAAGCAGGGTTACAGACCGTAATTACAGGGAGACCTTTACAAATTAGGCCCGTAATGCGCAGCGGCCACGCAGGGCCTGTTACAATGGGCCGGATCACACGTGGGCCTCCATGTTGGACGAGGTCACAAGATGAGACGACCTCGTCACAGGTCTTCGTCAGGCGACGTGTAAGACGAAGGGTGAGTCTGCCCGTCGTCTTGCCTCCGTTGGTGCAGCGAGGTCGGCGAAGGCATGGAGCGAAGGGTGGCGTCTTCGCCTTCGCCCCAACAGGACCCATGAACACCATATGACCAAGTCTGAATTCCAGTAATTTGGGACCATATTTGGAGGTGTATATCTCTTCATTCATAAGGATTCTGTCCTGGATTAGTAAATCAAAATGGTAGAGCTACTATAGGGGTATAAGTTCAATTGAGAGACCCAACCCTAAAACCCTATGAAATCTAATGAAAACATACCCCAAAATAGAGCTAATAGAACTCTGATTTTTCAGACCGAGCTCAGTAATCTGAAACCTATAATGCAGTGTATCGAGCTAGGTTTGGAGTCTTTTTGTGACCAATCTAGAGGGTTAAAGGCTGTGAGTTGTGTAGATAAATTAGAGACCATTAGAAGGTGATTAAGTGTTCCCAAGACAAGTAGGCTTGATCCGGTACAAGTATTGAGGTAAATGATGCTCAAAGTCGGGCTGTCAGGCTGGTGGTTTCGGACTGACGATCAGGCCACTCGGTTCTAAATTTTTGCCTATCTGCTCCACTTTGAGGACTTGTAAAAGCTATCCTATGTAACTTTGTGCCAAAATGTTTACAACAAAGTTGGAGAGTTAGTATTCATGAGCAAAGTTTATTAAGTGACCCTGACTTGACATTATATAAACTTAGAAGATATGGGTGCCCAAAAAGGTCTCTGTGAAAAGGGAAGGGTTTAGGTAGAAGAATTGGTAACCAGAGTTTGCAGCTGATTTTTGGATACTGTAATTTGTAATCTAGGAGGTTTGAGTCTAAGAAACCTATAGAAACTTAGTAGACCCTGGAATAATGAGCAAGTTCTATTAATAGTGACTGATCTGTTCTTAATCAAAATTAAGAGAAAAGGCTAACTGAAGTCGGGTGGATCTATAAAGAGCTGTAGATTCAAAAATACGCAAATATCTACCTTTGATCTTTTACTCCCTTGTCGTGTCCTACTTTGGTATGGGAGATGGTAGAAATAAGATGAGGGCAGAGATATTCAGAATCATGCATATCACTGAAATATCACCAGTAGAAATATCTACTACAGTGCCCTCCTATCCTTACCCCCTCCCTTTGCCATGGATAAACTTCACCTTGCATGATTGTATCCTGTGAACCAGCGTGGGCCTTCTTGGGTGAGCCATGACTACACCCCATGCTCATAGTTATCCCTCCTGTAAACTCAAGAATCCAGCCATCTCTTGATCTTTTCACTGCCTATTTAAAGAGCAACCCGGGGGGAGGAAAGAAGGAGCAAACCAGTGATCCTTTCCTCGATCATCAACCACAGTGTGTTGCTGCAGTTAGCAGTATTACTTTCCTTTCCCCAAACCATACCCTGGATGCGCCCAGTTCCATTGATCAAGCTACCGAGCGTGTCTAGTGACCACCTCACCAACACATCAACCTCACGTGGCCAGGCGATTACGGTATGGCTCAACCCCTAAGAATTTATGTTCTAGCATCTCTATAGATTCGGTGAAGCTCACCCAGAAGTCCGTTTGATCTTTACGATCCTAGTTTGGTCGGAACATGAGTTTGACACTGCATGAACTGCCCTGGTGTCGACCCACCCAAAACTCAGTTGGTCCGATGTCAATTCCTGTAAGCATCGCGTTGCCTATGTCTTGCTCGTGCTCCCTGTGCCCTTAATTTGAATCATCCGGTACTTAAATTAGCTGGGCAAGCGCCACAGAACCGGGACCCCATCGTGGGTGCAGTCAAGTCGCTCTGTGGGTTTATGAGCTAAATCCATGCCAAAACTGCTTGATTTAGGCTAGAAGTAGGTTTGGCGATGGTTTACTGGGCGCTTAGGCTCTCCGCCGCCGTGGTTCGACAGGGGATTCATTCGCGTCGCCGGTTGGGGTCAGGGACCTAATTTTAAAAGACAAAGAACTTGGAAGGGGCAAGATGTAATGTGTCGGTGACACATTAAGGTCAGATGAGGACTTCCTTTCTAGACCTTTGGAAATCCATAGAAAATTCTAGAAAAATGATAAAAATATGAGACCAATTTTGTTAGACTCCTAAATTTCTGTTGTATTTATTAAAAATAATTTCAGGATTTTTAGTCCAAACCAGGAATTATGTAGTATTTAAGAAGGCCAAAATCAAGACCTTTGGAATTTTAGAAAGTACTAAATAACTCCAAAAATCATAAAACTTTTTGGGTGAACTTATTTTGACCATTAGAACCCTTGGGTGAAGTTTGGTATGTTTTGAACATTGTTTGATCATAAAACCCCAAAACCCTAGCCCCTTAGGGTAAAACTATTTAACCCTACTAGGATGTTGACCTAGAAGACCCTAGTTCCCCGATGTACCGTGAAGGAAAGTTGTATTAAGAATACAACTTGATACATCTTTTCTATTATTGCATTCTCATAAGCATTACATGAGCATTCATGGTTATATATGGCTATATATATAGAAAACAAAGAAAAAGTGACTGTTGAAGAGGAAGAGCCTACTCCATCAACAGAAAATCCACCTGCCGGGAACTGTTTTTACTTTGACATTTGTGGAACAGAGCCTGACTGTCCTACAACACAAGGAAAGCCCCGGTGCATTTGCCACCTCCTTGCTATTTTAAACTCTTTATCACTTGACTTATGCATTAGGTAATAGGAGTTGGGTGTTAAACAAATTGCTGCATTTCCTTCCTTGAAACTGTTTACCATTCCTTGATTACCTGTTTTAGTAAAAAGGTTTTTCTGATGCTTAGTCCTGCTTTAGAAAAACAATTGTTTTGTTTTAAAACAAAAGGTGATGCATCACAATGGATGGGATGTTTTCAAAAATAAAACTTGGTGGTGGATCCATCAGGGCCATGATGGATTCAGCATCGGAAAAGATGTACCTCTGCCAGGTACCAAACTTTGGGTTTGAAATGATAAAGTTGAGGCCGGGCGGGTGACTTGCACGAGAAGTCTCGGTGTAGTGTCTCCGTCTGAGTCGATTAAGGACCTTGTCGATGTAGGCCTGCTGACCGAGGACCCTTTAACTGGTCACATGCCTCGTCATGGGTAAGCTTTGCCTTAGGCAGACTAATACCATAAAGGCCAACACACAATGGGAGTGGAGAGATGGTGAGAGTAGCGTGTACCCTCCATGGCAAGAGGCTGGACGGTGGTGTATCTGTGCTCTCGGTTGGCGTGAACCCGGTCTGGTCTTAAGAACCCCGGTGGCGAGTTGACATATGCAAGGGTTAAGTACTACATATGTCGTGTGATTGGAGATCCTCAGCTGAGTATTTAATCGATTCGGATCATCGTTACTTCTCGGACATGAAGACTTGGTCACTGACTTACACGTAGCATTCTAGTAAACAAGAAGGGTCGATAAAAGGATGGCTAGTATAGGCCAAGTGCTTGAACTAGGGTAGAAAGAACTCTAGTGATAGGTAATGACTTAACTTGCTAATAAAACTGGATTTTTAAGGATCCACTATTAGTAAGCATTTTTCAAATAGAGTCTTGATTCTTGATTAAGCCTTACCTTGACTCCCTTAAGCCAACATATCCTTGAGAGTCTTTTCTTTTGACTGATAAGACTTGCGAAAGTACACTTCGTACTCAGGGTTTTTGAACCCATGTTGTTGTAGGTGATGAAACAACAGACTTTTGCTGTTTTTGCACTATGGTGGTGCCCAAGGATGTTGTGCCCAAAGATGAAACTCAACAATGAAGTGGTTGCGGGAGGATGTTGGCCTCCCTTTTGAAAAACAATATAATTTTATGCGGGAGGGGTTTTTGCTTCCCAAGTTTGTAATAATAATACTTATGCACTTTTATACCCTGGGTTGTAATAACTATAACACTCTTTCTGTATTTTGAATGTAAATTAAGTTATTGTAATTCGCTTCCGCTTATTCGTTCCTCCGATGTGTTGTAATATCTGCGTGACAGGTGAAACGCTCTTGGGCGAGGAAAAGAATACATATACCAAACTTGTCGAGTAATTATGTGCATCTACAGGGTTGTCTAAGGTCCATTGGACAAGGACAACTATAGGTGGGCCTAATGACTTGGGAGGTTCTGCCACACATAGGAATGCTAAAACAAGAGTGAGGAGGGCATGATCGGACCTATGGAGAGCTGGCCACGGCGAGCTCACACAGTACGGTGTTCTTGACTGATTTTGGGGAAATCTCAAATTAGAGCTCTCTGGTGGACAATCCGATACACGAGTGGGTGCGTTGGATGCTTGACTACCTAGCGGAGCTGATGGCACGCTCAATTTATAGGGCCCGAGGGTGATGGCTCGTGAATTTGGAATGGTGTGCTGGCGGCCGAAGAGAGGGAAGAGCACTGGCGCAAAGGATTGGTGGCTTTCACCGTGGCGAGGTCACCGGCGACCAATGGACATGCTTAAGACGAGTTACTGCGACGTTGTAGAACACCTAGGCACGTGGCGCGCGGTCGATAGGTGGCCAACTCCGGTGAGCTTACCTGAACCAGCCGTGAGTCAGGCGGACATGGTGGCCGGGGCTAAACAGTGGCCTAAGTTCATCCTTAATGCGATATTTCTTACCCCAAGCAGTTATCTGTACTCCGTTGAGCACGAATCGCTGCGCCTGGCGCGAATCCGAGCACAGGGTTGCTGGCGGCAAGGTTCACTGAACTAGAAGATCTTTTCTCTACTGTACCATCAGGGGCTGCTTCAGTTGTTCTGACAGAGCAATTTGCAGGGCGATTTGCTTCAAATTTCATGTAGTGACTTGACCATCTCTTTGTATCAAAGTTGTAGCTCTACAAACCAGCTACAAATCGACTATAGAGACCTGACTCATTTACCTACTCCTCTGAGCTTGAAGCGAGTCCAAAGTTGAGCAGATTTCACTGTCAGTAAAAATTCAGACTATAGGGTGACCGATAGCAGTACTTTGAGTCCATTTAACTCCAACTTTTGTATAGCACTTATGTCTGATGACTTAACCAAAGTTATACTCCTTTAGTAGCTCTATATTCTTGATGTGTTGACCTAGGGCAAATTCTTTATGAATTGGGAGATATAAAGCTCCAAAGTTGACCCATTTCAACTGAATTCAGACTTAGACATATGGTTGTATGGGGTGTCGTTTTTGCAAATAAGTCCAAATCCCAAAATTTGACTTGCAAATCCTCAAATGTGAGAAACACATAATTTGTGGTGTTATATTACTTTGGTATTTGCACTTTGGTCCAAAAGTGCACCAATTTTACACTTAGCCCCCTAGGGTTCTAATCTCGGGTTTTCTAGGGGTCTTTTCAGGGTTTTAGGCACTTTAGAGTTTTGGTATCACTAAAGTCCTTCAAATGTGATATCTTATTATCATGTCTCATATCTTTTGAGGTTTTCACATATTTGGGCTTCACTTATATCCATAAGCTCTGATTTGAGGTTAAGCACTTTACCCTAGGGTTAACCACACATCAAGTCATATCAGTACAACTTATTTGAAATTTTTACCTAGTGAATGCATTCTAGATGTAACAAACACATGATATGCCAATGCTCATGATGTGATGCTCAAGTTTTAGTGATAGTAACACCAGGGGTGTTACATCCTTCCCCCCATAAAAGAATCTCGTCCCGAGATTTAAAGTCCTAGGGCAAGTAGTGGAAAAGGAAACACGTCATATTTTTATTTCCTAATTTCTTGTACAAGGCAGGTAGTGGTATGGGTCTATTCCATCTTTACAAACAACTGTACATATCTCACAAATCACATGAAGCTAAAAAGCCAGGGAAATTCTTTTCTAAGAAGTCTTGGGTTTCCCATGTAGCTTCATCTTCCATATGTTGGTTCCATTGTATCTTATAGAATTTGAGAACTCTTCTTCGGGTAATCCTGTCCTTTTGATCCAGGACTCGAATAGGATGTTCTAAATACGTCAAATCTGGTTTCAAGGTAACATCCATTACATCAACGGTTCGATCTGGGACCCGAAGACACTTCTTCAATTGGGATACATGGAACACATTGTGCACTGCAGACAATGTTTTGGGTAGTTGGAGTCGGGATGCCACTGGTCCACATTGTTCAAGAATAAGAAACAGACCAATGTATCGGGGTGCAAGCTTTCCTTTTACACCGAAACGAGTCACACCCTTCATTGGTGATACTTTCAGGAACACATAATCTTTGACTTGAAAGTACAAGGGTTGGCGTCGTTTGTCTGCATAACTCTTTTGTCGAGCTTGTGCTTCTTTCAAATTATGTATGAATCGTTGAACCTTTTCTTCCATTTCTTTAACCAGGTCAGGTCGGAAAAACCACCTTTCTCCTGATTCAGACCAATTTAAGGGGGTACGGCACCGTCGTCATTATAATGCTTCAAAGGGTGCCATCTTGATACTTTCTTGATAACTATTGTTATATGCAAATTCTGCCAATGGTAAGCATTCATCCCATTTTTGTGGGAATTCCAGAACACATGCCCGCAACATGTCTTCAAGTATTTGGTTCACTCTCTCAGTCTGTCCACTTGTTTGGGGATGATAGGCCAAACTGTGGAGTAACTTAGTACCCAGGGACTTATGTAATTCTTCCCAAAACTTGGATACAAATTGTGGTCTGCGGTCCGACATTATGGTCTTTGGAATCCGTGCAAACTGAGAATACGGGCAATATACACCTAGGCATAGGTGAGGACCGAATAGGATGTCTTGACTGGTAGAAAATGGGCTATTTTTGTAAGTCGATCAATTATAACCCAGATAGAATCAAATCCTTTTGCTCTTCTGGGTAACCCCACAATGAAGTCCATGCTAATGTCCTCCCATTTCCATGTTGGGATGGGCAAAGATTGCAGTGGACCAACAGTCTTCATATGTATGGCCTTGACACGTCTACAGGTGTCACATCTCGCCACATAGTGTGCAATTTCAACCTTCATTTTTGTCCACCAAAATGTTGCTTTAAATCTTGATACATCTTAGTGCTTTCGGGATGAATGGAATATCGACTAAGATGAGCCTCATCCAAAATTTGCTGGCGGACTTCATCGTCCTTAGGCACAACTATGCGGTTATTAAACCATACTATGCCTTGATCATCCTTTCTGAAACAATTCGCTTTGTCAGCTTCTATTTTCTCATGAATATGTCTCATACCCTTATCACTTCTTTGTGCATCAATAATCTTTTGCAGAAGAAATGACTCAAGCTTCTATTGGTTCAAGGTTCCATGTTGAATCATTCCCAGGTTTAATTTCTTCATTTCTTGACATAATGTGGTGTTTGGAGTCCTTACTGTAAGACAATGGCAGGAAGCCTTGCGACTTAGTGCATCTGCCACCACGTTGGCCTTGCCTGGGTGATAATGAATTTCTAATTCATAATCCTTAATCAGCTCAAGCCATCTTCTCTGCCTCATATTTAGTTCTGACTAGGAAAAATATACTTCAAACTTTTATGATATATATATAGCAGATAATGACGCCATATTTTAAGGGCATGAACCACAACAGCTAATTCCAAGTCATGAGTTGGATAATGTTCCTCATGCCGGCGCAACTGTGTTGGGGCATATGCTATAACTCGGCCCTCTTGCATTAAGACACATCCAAGGCCACTGCCCGATGCGCCATAGTACACATCAAAAGGCTTTTCAATGTCCGGTTGAGCCAATACCGGAGCAGTGGTCAACAATACCTTCAGCTGCTCGAAGGCTTCGTTGCATCTTGAGGACCAGTTAAATTTGGTATCATTCTTCAATAGACTTGTGATTGGCTTTACAATCTTGGAAAAATCCGGGATAAATCTGCGGTAATAGCCACCCAGTCCAAGGAAACTTTGAACTTGATGTACAGTGGTTGGTGGTTTCCACTCTAGAATATCCTTGACCTTGTTGGGATCAACCGCAATCCCATTTGCAGATAATACATGTCCCAAAAATTGGATTTCCTCCAGCCAAAACGCGCATTTGCTGAATTTAGCATATAATTGGTGTTCCCTTAAGCGCGTTAATACGATTCGTAAATGTTTAGCATGCTCTTCTTCATTTTTGGAATAGATTAAGATATCATCAATGAAGACCACCATGAATTTATCCAACTCGGGCATAAACACTGAGTTCATTAGATATGTGAAGTGGGCAGGAGAATTTGTCAATCTGAAGGACATAACCAAATATTCGAATAATCCATACCATGTAGTAAATGCGGTCTTGGGTATATCTTTGGGTCGAATACAGATCTGATGGTAGCCTAACCTGAGGTCAATTTTGGAGAATACCCGTGCTCCAGTAAGTTGATCGAACAAGATATCGATCTGGGGAAGAGGGTACTTGTTCTTAATCGTGACCTCATTAAGGGGTCTGTAGTCCATGCACATTCGAAGTGTTTGATCCTTCTTCTTGACAAAGATTGCAGGACATCCCCATGTTGATGAACTGGGCCGAATGAATCCCTTCTCAAGCAAGTCTTGTAATTGCGTCTTGAGCTCCGCCAATTCATTTGGTTGCATCCGGTACGGTCTTCTAAAAATAGGAGTTGTACCGGGCTTTAGTTCGATTACAAACTCTACATCCCTTTTTGGAGGTAATCTAGGCAAATCTTCAGGAAATACATCCCTAAATTCACATACTACTGGAATATCCTAGATTTATGGAATGATAACTTCATAGATCCGTCGAAATGGTTTAGCTGGAATAGCTACAAGGATGGACAGGAGAACCTCTTCATGGTCATGACTCAACTTGATAGTCCTTAAGTCAGTGTTGAGGATAGCTTTACGCTAGGCTAACCAATTCATGCCCAGCATTACCTCTATATCTTGTCCTTTCAAAACAATCATATTGGTGGGAAAGTCCCGTTCAGCCAATGTTACTGGCACATGGAAGGCTACTTCCTTAGTAAACATTTGTCCCCCGGGCGAATGGATAATAAACCCTTCCCATGATTCAGTGCAGGGAATGTAATGTTTTTCCATGAATTTCTTGCTTATAAATGTATGCGAAGCACCAGAATCAAAGAGAATAACTGTTGGGTGATTGGCCACAAGGAACGTACCCATCATTACCGGCTCTCCTTCCTATGTAGTGGCCACTTGAGTGTAATAAATTCGCCCAATCTTCTTGACATTTTTGCCCGTTGAATTATTAGCCATGTTCCCTTTACCTTGATTTGAGCTCCCAGAGTTCTGCTGATTATTGGACTTATTCTGCCTCGGATATGGACAGTCTTTGATAAAATGACCAGACTTTCCACAGTTGAAGTAGCCAGTTGAGGAAGTAGGGAGGGCGGGGAAACAAGCACCAGTGGCACTCGGCTGATTTGTAGAAGTGGGGGTAGTGGTGGGACAGATGAAAACAGGCTGTTTAAATGGATAGGAGGGTGGACGAGGTGAAGAACGATTCTGGTTGAAAGGTCAGATTACCAACCTTGTTCGCTTCTTAGGTCCCTGATTGGACCTGTCTCCTCCAAATCCCTTTGATTTTCCTTGGCCTGTATTCTTGGCTTCTACTACCAGCACTGTGCTAACAGCTCTGCTGTATGTAAGATCTAGGCAGGTGGCCATTTTCCTTTGGAGCTGGTCGTTGAGTCCTCTCATGAAGCAATTCTTCTTTTTCAGGTCAGTGTTTACTTGATCAATCGCATATTAGGATAAATGATTAAACTTGTTGAGATACTGCATCATAGTATCCCCTCCTTGTTTTAGTTGAATAAATTCCTCTTGTTTCATGTGAAGCACTCCTTCTGGAATATAGTGTTCATGGAATGCGAGCTTAAATTCATCCCAAGTGACCTGATGTCTGGCTGGTTGAATTGCCACAAAATTTCCCCACCAGGTACTGGCAGGGCCTCTCAGTTGCTGGGCAGCGAACAACGACTTCTGTGTTTCGGTGCAACGGATTAAACCGAACTTTTGCTCCATTACCCTGATCCACTCATCAGCTTCAAGAGGGTCTTCAGCTTTAACAAAGAGTGGGGGACGCGTTTTAGAGAAGTCCAGATATGAGGTTTCACGCGATCCCTGTGCAGGAGCCCTTCCGCCATGCTGCTGGAATTGATTACCCTCCATCTCACGTAAAAAGTGGGTATTATCTGCAGTCGCGTTTACCAAGGCAGCGATAGCCTCGGCCAGCGTTGGTGGTATAGGTGGTGGATTAGGAGTATCTTCCCGACCACGGGAAGTACTCGCACAGTCATGCGTACGAGTCCTTGATGGCATCTGAGGCAAAGAAACATTTGGGAAAAATATAACATACCAATACACACGATCATTTTACATTACCACGATGTAATGATACCGACTCAAGTGTACAACATGATTACTTATTTTACATAGGTATAGTTCCTACACTATACTAGTCTAGTCTTTGTCGTCCTTGGCTTCTTCATTTCCTACCGTGGGAGACCGATTGTCAGCCAGGTTCATGGAAGGAGGAGGCCTAAAAAGGTCTAGCTCCCCATCAGTTCCTTCACCTACTGTCCTTGATGGACCGACTCCCATTGCAACAGGGTCGGTAGGCACGTTCGGGTGTAGTCGCGAATACAGTACATGCACTTCCTCATGTAAAGTATTGTAGTAAACCTGCAAGTTGTCAAGGGCCGCACTAAGCTCGGTCACACGAGCACGAGCTTTGGCTTCCCGGTCCCAAGCAACCAAACGTGAGTTGACAACCCAATCGACCGCTAAATCCCGTTCAGCAAGCTCGTCTTGCAGGCGTCTAACATCAGCTGCCAACTCATTTATACGCTGACCATCTTCTGCCCACACCCTATTTTGGTGACGTAGCTCCGTCCGAAGATGTTCCACTTGGGCTTCCAAGTCTCCGATTGGATCGTTGCTGCCGCTGCTGCTCCCTTCATGTTTTGGAGCCAACTGATGACGAGGCACGCCAATAGGTCCAGTGGACTTACGCGCAGTTTTCCTCGTACGCGACATATCTCCATAAGGGGGGAATTTATTAGTATAGTTTTTAAACATGATGCATGCATAATTACTGAATCAACCTTCATTGATTCCCAGCCTCCTATATTTTCCACTCTATTACCTGGTCTTACAAGATGAGAACTTTCAGAATGTGGCAAGGTAAGAAGGAAAGAATATTTCTAGATAAGTATTTAAAAACTCTTTTTTGAAATGCTTCATAATATCTGAAGAGATGGGCTTCGCTTCGATACCAGCTGTGACGGAACCTCCCAAGTCATTAGGCCGACCTACAGATGTCCTTGTCCAACGGACCTTGGACAACCCTGTAGATGCATATAATCACTCGACAAGTTCGGTATTTGTATCCTTTTCCTCACCCAAGAGCGTTTCACTCGTCACACAGATATTACAACACATCGGAGGAACGAATAAGAGGAAGCGGAAGCGAATTACAATAACTTAATTTATATACAAAAAATACAGAAAGAGTGATATAATTATTACAACCCAGAGTATAAGAGTGCATAAGTATTATTATTACAAACTTGGGAGGCAAAAACCCCTCTCGCATAAAAGTATATTGTTTTCAAAAGGGAGGCCAACATCCCTCCCGCAACCACGTCACTGTTGAGGTTCGTCCTTTGGCACCACCTTAGTACAAAAACAACATAATTTTGTTGTTTCCTCACCTACAACAACATGGGTTCGAAAACCCTAAGTACGAAGTGTACTTTCGCAAGTCTTACCCGTCAAAATAAACGACTCTCAAGGATATGCTGGCTTTAAGGGAGTCAAGGTAAGGCTTAATCAAGAATCAAGAATCTATTTGCAAAAATGCTTACTAAAAGTGGATCCTTAAAAATCCAGTTTTATTAGCAAGTTAAGTCATTACCTATCACTATAGTTCTTTCTACCCTAGTTCAAGCACTTGGCCTATACTAGCCATCCTTTTATCAACCCTTCTTGTTCACTGGAATGCTACATGTAAGTCAGTGACCAAGTCTTCATGTCCGAGAAGTAACGGCAATCCGAATCGATTAATACCCAGCTGGGGATCTCCAATCACACGACATATGTAGCACTTAACCCTTGCATATGTAAACTCGCCACCGGGTTTTTTAAGACCAGACCGGGTTCATGTCAACCGAGAGCACAGATACACCACCGTCCAGCCTCTTGCCACAGAGGGTACACGCTACTCTCGCCATCTCTCCACTCCCATTGTGTGTTGGCATTTCTGGTATTAGTCTGCCTGAGGCAAAGCTTACCCATGATGAGGCATGTGACCAGTTAAAGGGTCCTCGGTCATAAGGCCTACATCGACAAGGTCCTTAATCGACTCAGACGAAGACACTACACCGAGACTCTCTTCTCGTGCAAGTCACCCGCCCGGTCTCAGCTTTATCATTTAAAACCCAAAGTTTGGTACCTGTCAGAGGTACATCTTTTCCTATGTTGAACCCATCATGGCCATGATGGATCCACCATCAAGTTTTATTTTTAAAAACATCCCATCCACTGTGAAGCATCACCTTTTGTTTTAAAACAAAACATTTGTTTTTCTAAAGCAGGACTAAGCATCCAAAAAACCTTTTTAAGAAAACAGGTAATCAAGGAATGATAAACAGTTCCAAGGAAGGAAATGCAACAATTGGTTTAGCACCCAACTCCTATCACCTAATGCATCATTCAAGTGATAAAGAGTTTTAAAACAGCAAGGAGGTGGCAAATGCACCGGGGCTTGCCTTGTGTTGTAGGAGAGTCGGGCTCTGTTCCACAAATATCAAAATAGAAACAGTTCCCGGCAGGTGGATTTTCTGTCGATGGAGTAGTCTCTTCCTCTTCAACAGTCACTTCTTCGTTTTCTATATATAACCATATATAACCATGAATGCTCATGTAATGCTTATGAAAAATGCAATAATAGAAAAGATGTATCAAGTTGTATCTTGAATACAACTTTCCTTCACGATGTACGAGGGTTAGCTAGGTCAGTACCTTAGTAGGGTTAGACATTTTTACCCTAAGGAGCTAGGGTTTTGGGTTTCAGAATCAAACAATGTCCAAAGCAAGTCAAACTTCACTCATAGGATCTAAATATAATTTTATGCTTATCCAAAAAGTTTGGTTATTTCTAGAGTTATTAAATAATTCCTAAAATTCCAAGAGACTAGGTTTTGGCCATTTTAAATACTACATAATTCCTAGTTTAGACTAAAAATCTTGGAACTATTTTTATCAAATACTGGAGAAATTTAGGAGTCCAACAAAATTGGTCTCATATTTTTACCATTTTTCTATAATTTTCTATGGATTTCTTAAGTCTGGTGGAAAAAGAAAAAGAGAAAGCATAAACAGTAATTGGCTGAAACTAGCCCAAGTCGGCCCACGCATACGAGAAAACGCGCCCGCACGCGCGCTCGCGGTGTCCATCTTGCACAGAGGTCCCTAGTCATTTGAAAAACTCGTAAAGAATCCTCTCCACTATTTCTTTGTCTCACTGACATCTGCATTAAGGAGCTCCCCTTTCCGTTTCTTTACGACCCGAGACCCCCGAGGCCCCAACTGTGGGTGGCGGAGCAGTGACTCCAGCGAGCTCGTACCGGCCGGATAACTCAACTACTTGTGCTCCGGTGCGATTGACACCGAATTCGAACCCTAATGATCTTTACCCCTCAACCAATTTCAAGGTTATAGCCCCTAATCTCTCTGCCCACGGTGACAGCTGTTGGGAACTTGTTCTCAAATGCTATGAGTTAAGAACAAGGCAACACAAAGAATGTTAAACGTTAATGTCCTTCGTCCTTCGAAGCATTATTTCCCTTGGGATATAATGATTTTCGAACGAAGGTTATGAAGGACATACCTTCATAAACACAACATATAATAATGAAGAAAGAATTATATACAGCATAAAAGACAATATAAGTAGTCATGTATTATTATCAGCTCATTTCTATTTTATTACTATGGAAAAATAGAAATGATATCAAATTACAAGTGTACCTTCGGCTTGAAAGAAGGTAAAAGTACAAGCGTGACGCAAAAGCAAATGCCAAGTCAGCGTGAACAGTACGGGAGCACTGTTCATCTATTTATAGGCACGAGACGCAGCCCATGTAAAATTACACCCATGCCCTTTTCATTTGCTAATAACTCTATAGTAATCCATCGAGGTCTAAATAGCCTTTTCATCTTTAAGTCGGTTTCCTTTTCTGCTATCATGCCGAAGCTCCCCTGCGCATAGCTTCGGCTCTGCACCATCCTTCGTATTCCTTGTACTTCTTCACACTGTGGTCTTGATCCAAGTCTGAAGGTACCTGTTCATGTATTATACTCCAGAAACATTGTTAAATCATGTTTTTGAGGACCTTCAGAAGTCGAAGGCCCCTAACAACAGCGCGATCAATGGACAAACCAAGGCGTTCCCGGTGATACAAAGTGTTCTAGCTCAATTGGCCAGGTCGAGAAGCATCAAGAGCACATAGGAATGCTAAAACAAGAGTGAGGAGGGCATGATCGGACCTGTGGAGAGCTGGCCACGACGAGCTCACACAGTACGATGTTCTTGACCGATTTGGGGGAAATATGAAACTAGAGCTCTCTGGTGGACAATCCGAGATACAAGTGGGTGTGTTGGATGCTTGACTACCTAGCGGAGTTGATGGCACGCTCAATTTATAGGGCCCGAGGGCGGTGACTCGTGAATTTGGAATGGCGCGCTTGCGGCCGTAGAGAGGGAAGAGCACTGGCGCAAAGGATTGGTGGCTTTCACCCTGGCAAGGTCACCGGCGACCAACGGACACGCTTAAGACTAGTTACGGCAACGTGGTAGAGCACCTAGGCACGTGGCGCACGGTCGATAGGCGGCCAACTCAGGTGAGCTTATCTGAACCGACCGTGAGTCAGGCGGACACAGCGGCTGGGGCTGAACAGTGGCCTAAGTTCATCCTCAATGCGATATTTCTTACCTCGAGAAGCTATCTGTACTACATTGAGCACGAATCGTGGTGCCTGGCACGAATCCGAGCGCAAGGTTGCCGGCGGCAAGGTTCACTGAACCAGAAGATCTTTTCGCTACTGTACCATCAGGGGTTGCTTCAGTTGTTCTGACAGAGCAATTTGCAGGGCGATTTGCTTCAAATTTCATGTAATGACTTGACCATCTCTCTGTATCAAAGTTGTAGCTCTACAAACCAGCTACAAATCGACTATAGAGACCTGGCTCATTTACCTACTCCTTTGAGCTTGAAGCGAGTCCAAAGTTGAGCAGATTTCGCTGTTAGTACAAATTCAGACTATAGGGTGACTGACAGCAGTGCTTTGAGTCCATTTAACTCCAACTTTTGTATAGCACTTATGTCTGATGACTTAACCAAATTTATACTCCTTTAGTAGCTCTATAATCTTGATGTGTTGACCTAGAGCAAATTCTTTATGAATTGGGAGATATAAAGCTCCAAAGTTGACCCATTTCAACTGAATTCAGACTTAGACATATGGATGTATGGGGTGTCCTTTTTGCAAATAAGTCTAAATCCCACAATTTGACTTGAAAATCCTCAAATGTGAGAAACACATAATTTGTGGTGTTATATTACTTTGGTATTTGCACTTTGGTCCAAAAGTGCACCAATTTTACACTTAGCCCCCTAGGGTTCTAATTTAGGGTTTTCCAGGGGTCTTTTAAGGGTTTTTAGCACTTTAGGGTTTTGGTATCACTAAAGTCCTTCAAATGTGTTATCTTATGATCATGTCTCATGTCTTTTGAGGTTTTCACATATTTGGGCTTCACTTATATCCATAATCCCTGATCTGAGGTTAAGCACTTTACCCTAGGGTTAACCACACATCAAGTCATATCAGTACAACTTATTTGAAATTTTTACCTAGTGAATACATTCTAGGTGTAACAAACACATGATATGCCAATGCTCATGATGTGATGCTCAAGTTTTAGTGACAGTAACACCAGGGGTGTTACATCAGCTGAGTTAGAGATGAAGGTTTCTTTTGATCTCTAGTGCACTTCTGATAGTTTTCACATTTTTGAAATAAATCTGCTACGTCCGAAGCTTCCTTCGTCCAATAAAATCCTTGTCTGAAAACCATTCCAAGGAGAGGCATGGATCTGATATGAGCTCCGCATATCCCTGCGTGTATCTCTTTCATTAGCTCTTGACATTAGGCTCTAGACAGACATTTCAACAATGGAGAACAAACTCCTTGTTTGAACAATTCCCCTTCTATAATCATATATGGTCTTGCCCTGGCTTGCATCCTTTTTATGTAAGCTTCATCATCTGAAGGATAATTGCCTAGGAGGAAAGATATAATCTCAGTTCTCTAATCCTCGTTGCACAGGTGAAATTGTAAGCACTGCTCGCTCCATGAGCTTGACTGAAGGTGCTTTGAAAGTTTCAAAGAACACTTATGAGGGGAGTGGGAGCCCCTGTGCCGCTGATTTAGCTAGTAAATCTGCCTGCTCGTTTTCTCCTCTTGGAATGTTTTTCACTGAAAAACCTTCAAATGAGGCTTCCATTCTTCAGACTATGTCAAGATACTTTTCAAGCTTTGGGTCTCTTGCTTTGCTACTTTTATCAATGTGCCCTGTGATGACTTGTGAATCAGATTTGAGAATTTCCCTTCTTATCCCCATTGCCTTAAGCTTTCGAAGCCCCAAAAGAAGGGCTTCATACTCTTCTATATTATTTGTGCAGTTGAACTTCAATATGGCTGCATAGTAGGTTTTGATGTTCGATGGTGAAATTAGAATAGCAGCTACACCTGCACCAAAGGTTCTCCATGATCCATCACAAAACACTGTCCAAGCTTCAATGTCTGTTATGCATCCTTTTTCATGAGTCCCTGGCATCCAATCAACAATGAAGTCTGCTAACGCTTGGGATTGGATCGAGGATCTATGAACAAAATCAATAGTGAATTCATTCAGTTCTGCAGCCCATTTTCCAACTCTCCTTATAGCTTCTATGTTTTTATGATGTCCTTGAGGGGTTGGGACAAAGGTACTATGATGTGGTATGACTGGTAATAATGCTAAAGCTTTCTAGAGGCCATTAGCATAGCACATAGTACCTTCTCTAGCTCTGTGTAATTTCTCTTCGACGGACTTAACACTTCGGAGACGAAGTATATTGGGACTTGATTTTTTGCTTGCTCATCTTGTCTCTCTTGCACCAGCGCTGCACTGACTGCAACGTGGGAAGCATCCACATACAATTGCAACGGAGGTCCTAATGAAGGTGGAGTCAATGTTGTTAGCTGTATAAGATATTGCTTCAGATCTTTGAAGGCCTTTTGTTGAACTGGTCCCCATTGGAAGACTTTGATTTACTTTAGCACTTTGAAGGATGGTACATTCCTTTCTACTGATCTTGAGATGAATCTGTTCAAAGGTGCTAGCCTCCCTGTTAATCTCTGAGCACCTTTTCTTGTCTTTGGTGGCTCCATTCGAAGTATAGCCTCTATTTTGCTTGGGTTGGCTTCAATCCCTTTTGTTGATACTAGGCATCCTAAAAATTTTCCCTTCTTCACTCTCAAGACACATTTCTCTGGATTTAGCTTGAGGCCAGCCTTTCTGAAGTTGGCAAATGTTTCTTGCAAGTCAGCAATGTGGTTTTCTTGCTTTGTGCTTTTTACTATGATATCATCAACATATGTCAAAACATTCCTGCCAATCTGAGAGTTGAGGACTTTGGCAGTCATCCTGCTGAAGCTTCCTCCAGCATTCTTGAGCCCCTCAGGCATCCAAAGGTAGAAGTAAGTTCCACTAGGAGTTATGAAGCTTGTTTTAGGCTCGTCCTCCTCCTTCATTCAGATACGATGATAACCTAAATAGCAGTCCGACAAGCTCATGAGCTCCGAAGTGGCTGTCACATCTACGAGGGAGTATATTCTTGGCAAGGGGAATTCATCCTTCGGGCATGCCTTGTTGAGATCTGTAAAATAAATACACATTCTCCACTTTCGATGGGCCTTCTTTACCATAGCTATAACACCCTGAATTTGGGGGTATAAAATTTCTTTCTTATGATCATCCAAATTCAGGTGTTACTCTTCTCTATCTCACTCTAGTTTCTCTCTCTCTAGTTTTCTCCTTCTCCTTTTTCTTTTAATTAGAGTTAGTTGTATTAGTGAAGGATTATTTATTTTATTTTGCCCAAAACATATGAGTCATGGAATGTTGCATCATATTGAGCCTAAATATTCTTTGAATTGTTGCATACATTTGATTTGGTTTGAATTTGAAACTTGATTTGAATTTAAATTGAAAACCCTAGAGAAAATAAATAGAAAAGCAAATAGATAATCCCTGGAAAAAGGAAAAACCAATTTCAGCCCAGCCGGCCCACTTAGCCCAGCCCGCGCGCGCGCCCACGCCTGCGGGCCCCGCCTGTCGGCGCCAACCAGCACGCTCTCTCCTCCCCTCTCTCTCTCGCTGCTCTGTGGGGTCGACCTATCGGCGTTGTTTCCCTCGCGCACGCCCGCTCTCTCTCTCTCTCTGCCCCACTGTCCCCACCTGTCAGCTTGTCCTCAACCTCTCGCCCACGATCTCCCCGCCGTGGACGCGCCCACGACCGCGCATTCTCCAGCCACATCCACGCCCCCGCGCCCTGCTCGCCCACATCCCCTCTCTCACTCGCGCCCTCTCTATCGCTCTACCCACGCGTGTAGGGAGCTCCGCCACCGCCCACCGTCGACCGTTGTCTGTTCTGTGGCCGCCGTCGTGCTCGTGCCCCATCCAGTGCCACGGTGAGCTCCGCCTTATTGCCAGCTGCTCGGGACACCCTTCGTGGTGCCCTTTCCCTCTCTGTTGCGTCCGGTCCGCGCTCACCGAAGCAATCTTCGCGTAGCCGGAGCTTTGCTACCGTCACCCCGTCCAGCCCTTGCGCCTCCGTCGTTGCTTCGCGACTCCAGCACTTCTGCTTGAGGTGGGCAACCGGCCCACGCCCTTAATTTGGTCATTCCAGCTCTACTGCTCGCGTGATTACTCGCCGGAGCAACCCCGCGCCGCCGTTAGCCCGCCCCGCCGTGGTCTGCGCTCCCTGGTGCCCCTGCGCCAGCGTGAAGGCCATGGCTGAGCCCGCCAGACCGCCCTGGTCACGCCCAGGCTAGTCCCCGAGCCTCTAGTGCCCCGCCGTGGCCAGCCTTCTCGTCTTCGGCGAGTTCTCACCGCGGGATCGAGCAGTGCCGCCGCGCCCATGCCTGCCCTTGGCCGTTAGGTCCCGATCATTCGTTCGAGATCAGACAGTTTAGAGCTAACCCAAGCGGATCTAATCCCAGCCCTCCGAACTGGATCCAACCGCCTCCCTCTCTTCCCCCTTCCCCGCGTCTCTGCCTCTAGGCCCAGCTGGTCAACTCGCCATGACCCGCTGACGCCATGGCCCCGCTTGTCAGCCGTGCCCGCGCGTGCGCCCGCGCGATCTAATCTGGGCCGCTGATCTCTAATCCGATGGCCGAGATTACCCCGTACCCCTTCGCGTGTGAGTTTTGCTGAAGAGCCCCTCTGGTTTTAGGAAATCAACCCGTCGTCCTCTGTTTTAGCGCATAGGTCCCTGGTTTCTTTTGAATAGCCCCCTGTATTTTTATTTAATCATAGATTTTGCCCTAATTTTATATTTCAAACTTTAAAACTTGTTTATTTCATGTCTTTTTCATATGAACTCCAAATTTAGTGGTTCAAATTGCAAAATGTTGACAAAATTATTCTCTATTCAAATAAAATATGATCAATTGTAATATGTATACTTTATTTTTTACACTTAGAATATAGGATTAATGTATATGTTAATTTATTTATTTAATGAAGTAAATAAAAGAAGAATCCTAGGAGTTAAAGTATATTTAAGCTTGTGAGATTAGTGTTATGCATTACATGAATTCATTTTTGGTTTAACCTTTAGGTCTTAATGAGGTAAATAGAATTAGGTATGTAATTATGGATAACACTTATAGGATAATCAAATTCCTAAATGAGAGTAGTTCATCTTATAAGTTAATCTTTTCTTGTTTAACTACTACGTAACCTTTTTGAGCTATGTTCTAAACACTTAGAGAGTAATCAACTCCTACTTAGGATTAGTTCATGTTGCAACTTGATCTTATTCTCCTTTATTCATTGTTACCTCTTTTTGAGTTGTGTTCCAATGTTTGTACATGTTTGATGTGATGTTCATTTTTACCTTCCAAATGTATTGAATGTATGCTCGCTTTACTTAGACAACGAGCAGCTCGTGGTTCCTAAGTGTGTTGCCGAAGATCCCTCTGAGCAACAACCTAGTGAAGGCAAGTGTCCTCAGACCTATCATGTCCTACTTTACTTTATAATTCACTGCCCCGCATTACATTACTGAAACTTAAGGATTGACTAGTCTGTATTTACCTTACCCTTGTTTACCTTTTTGGGTTAATCATGGTTAGCTTATGCTATTGCTTTAACTTAATCAATGAACATGATGTGATCTTTTATGATACGATGATGGTATCCCGATGAGGTTCTTTTGATTACTTTAGGGGGCTCATGCTATTTCCTGAGTACCTCTCCGTAAGGACCTGTTTGGGGAGTGACAATGGGGGATAACAGTGCAACCATGAGGGTGGAATGGGATGCCCTTAGCTGATTAATTAGAGGAACCAGAGGAGTAGTTGGCTTCGCCTTAGGGCCGTCAATGGTGTCCGGGCACCGTACTTGCTCTGCCGAGGCTGGTTGCAGAGGTTCTTTGATTTGGTTTTGTTAGTCACCCTTCCTCTGGGGAGATGTACTATGTTTATCAAACTGGAGAAACCTAACGAGCGACTATGACCTCTGGGAAATCTTAGTAAAGGCTACGTAGTGAGACCCTGATAGGTCACCTTGGTAGTGATCAATGGGGAGGCTAGAACCCTAGGCAGAAAGGGAATCATGACTTGTGGGTAAAGTGTGCAACCTCTGCATGAGTGTTAGAAACCGGTATATCAGTCGTGCTCACGGTTAAGAGCAGCCTTGGGATCCTCTTTGATTAGAAGAACTTTGGTTACTTTTATGATGGTGATTAACAATGGTGATTATAATTCTGATATCTGGTATTTCCTCTTGGAGGGAGTACTTTTGGGTAATAACTGGGTTATTACTAAAATTTGGCTATACTTATAGTAATAAAACTTGACCTACTAAAAGCAACTACTTAACCTTAACTCCACATACAGCTAGTCCACTTTAGCCAAGCGGGACATTTGTTGAGTACGTTGGTGTGTACTCACCCTTGCTTTACAAACCACCCCACCCCAGGTTGTCCCCACTGTACTCAGTGCTCAGGAGGTGAAGCTGGCAACCTGGAGGACTTTGAGGAGTTCCAGGATTACGACGAGTTCTAGTTTATTTTAGTGGCAAACCCCCAGTCAACTACTTGTGAAGGCTTACATTCTACGTTTCGTTACTCCGCACTTTGATGTTATTGTTAAACACTATGGATATGTATTAGAATCTGTGGATGTCTTAGACATCTTGATGTAACTAAGTACCTTTCCGCTATTTAAATCAAGCATTGTGTGATGATGTCCAATTATGTAATCGCTGTGTACGTGAGTTTTGATCCTGGCACGTACATGGTTCGCATTCGGTTTACCTTCCAAAACCGGGTGTGACAATAGCTGTCATGGAACCTCCCAAGGTATTAGGCCCACCTACAGATGTCCTTGTCCTAAGGACATCGGACAACCATGTAGATGCACATAATCACTCGACAAGTTCGGTGTTGGTCACTTGTTCTCAAATGATATGAGTTAAGAACAAGGCAACACAAATGTTAATGGTTAAAGACC